>NC_141163.1:50366338-50675505 GCF_053477565.2 Lygodium microphyllum | reverse complement strand
CCTTCTTATGCCTTTGTTAAATAGGCTTCTAGAGATCTCATGCCTATTGCACATAGCCACAAAGCCATCCTCATAAACCTCACCAAATGTCCACACCACCCACCCCAAAGAGTCATCTCCCTTCCTGTCCTTGGATTCGATCCACAATTTCTTTGAGACTAGATCTCTAGGCTTCAACCATCCTATCACCTATCTCTAAGTTAGAGATCTTAACTTTCACCTGTAATACCAAAAGCACATCCTTCCATCGGATACCCTCCCATGTACCTCCTCGAAGTTTAGCAACCTCGAGCTAATGCTTGACCTTCAATTTCCATGATTACTCATCTTGAATTCTCCTACCCAAACCTAAGAGTAGCATTGTTGCCTCTTGCTTGAGAGTAGGGATACCTAGCTCTCCCCCTTCCTTATTAGTAATCTCTATGTCCCACATTGTGGCATGCCAAGCTTGTTTGTCTCCTTAGTGCCAAAGGAAGGACTTGAAGACCTTCTCCACCTCTTTCCACACATTTCTGCTAAAGGCCAAGATACTTGCAATGAAGACCATAGTGGATACTAATATCGAGTCCAACATTACCAACCTTCCTGGCAGAGAAGGCGCGTGCATGGTCCACTTCTTTACCTTAGCTTTGACTTTGGTAAGGAACCACTCAAACTTTTGCCTATTAGTGAATCAAACACCCAAGGGACACCCAAGGCATCTAAAGATATACCCTTTGGATACCACCTTCAAACCATACTCATTCAGCCACATTGGGGAGGGTCTTCATGGCCCAGGTAGATCACCTCTATTTTAGCTATGCTTATTTGAGAACTAAAACATCTGAGAATGTCTAAAACACCTCCAAGAGTGTGTCTAGCTTCCTCTTCTCAGTAGTCAATAGATTTATGTTGTCATCTGCAAAGAATTGAGACCCAAACTAAGTGCTACGTGAAGTACCAAAGAGTGCAAAGTGCCTTGCTGAATAAGCCAGTCAATTTTCCTAAGGATAGGGTCCAACACAATAGTAAACAAGAGTAGTGCAAGTGAGCATCCTTGCCTCATTGATTATTTGAGGGGGAATTCAACATATACTTCCCCATTTATGCAAATACATTCCGAGGCCATCGAGACCATATCCACAAATCGAGATCTAAAACCCATAACTCGCAGCATGGCCAAGATAAACCTCCAGATCATGTGGTCATATGATTTATTCAAGTCCATGTTTACCACCAAGGAATTTTGACCTAAAATTAATGCCCAATCCATGGCACTTGAAGATTCAAAATGGCATCTTGAATTTTGCTTTGGTCCACAAACTCATATTGCCTTTGATGCACTACCTCAAACAGAGTAGGTCTAATCCTCAAGGCTAAGAGCTTGGCAAGTAACTTGTAGGCCATTGTTAACATAGTTAGATGCCTCCACTAATTAACTTTGAGCCTAGCCTCTACTTTAGGAATTTGCTTGATCATGCCTTTATTCACTTCTATAGATACCGATCGGCCCTTGAAACAACCATTAACAAAATCGGTCAAATCAGCTTTACATACATCCCACAATGCCTTGTAAGCCTCCATAAGCACACCATCAATGCCATGTGATTTATCTTCCTTCATAGAGTGAAGCACATAACTGACCTCATCAATGGAGAAAGGCCCGCCAATGTGCTCAGCAACCCCAACTGGAATGCAACTTGTATAGCCCTCAAAGAGGTTTGATTTTTGGCATTGTAGTCTTAGGGCTCAAAAAAATTAGCCCCAACAATAGAAGAAAGATGTCTCTGGAAGATCCCCACCATGATTTCCTCATTTTTAGACACTCTCCTCCCCAATTCATCATTAATGCATACAATGGTTTCCCTTTGCACCTTACATTTTAGAGCTCTAAGGTAGAAGGGGGTTGGGGCACCCCCTTCCAAGTCCCACCTAATCTTGAGATGGACTTGAGCTACCTTCACTCTTAGAGTCGCCAGTTCACTTAGAAAAGTCTTACAATCCCGTAACAACCTCATCAAATAGTCACCGTTCTTTTTAGTTAGAGGCAACCAATAAATTGCCTTGAATCCTAGTAGTTGCATCTTGATTTTGTCTCCTCAACCTTGCTAATGTTCTACCATGCTTCTTGGTCATTGAGAGAGGGGTTTCATTACAAGCAATCCATCTAGTAATGCAAGTCCTCATGCTATTCACTGATCCTTCTCCATAGCCTCTTTGCCTTGAAAAGAAACTTCTTATCACTCAAGAATGAGGTATTAAGTCTGAATGGGGAGGCCTTTAGAAATCTTATGAGGATTTACTCTTAAAACAACCTATAGGGGCACATGATCCAATGTGATGTAGTTACTTAGAGCCTCCACTATGTAGTTAGGGGCTATCCACCACCCCTCTAAGTTAGCTTGGTGATTATGGCAAGTATGCACAAGTGGGGAGCTAGAGAGTATAGCCATATTTGTCATTTGATGATCACCAATCCATTTGTCTATTTCATCTGTACCCATGCAGGAAGGCTCAGATGACCTATTAGACCTACTTTCAATCATATTCTAGTCACCAAGTAGAAGAGTAGGAACCCCAACAACTACCTGCTACAAAAACTCCCACTGCCTGGCTCTTCTACTTGAGGTATTGGAGGCTTGAACCGATCCAACTTGAATGAAATCTCCACCTATCCTAATTGAAGCAAGAAACATCGGTCCATCTTGAGGAAACCACCTAAGTGATGGTTGAAATACATCCTTGATCAATAGCATTGCATTGTCATAAGTGATTGTTGAAATACATCCTTGATCAGTAGCGCTTCATCATCATATCTACTGTTGATGCTCTTGCTCGCGAACACACCGCCAAGACCCATGGACCGCTTATTGCTTCAAGCATTTCAAGCTGTGAGCTATGGCTACCTCTCACATAGCCATACACACTCACACACACACAAGTGTAGTGAGCTTACCTTTAAACTTGATTGAGTTGCCTCCTCCCACAAATCTACCAGTAGCTCCATGATCTAAGATGCCTTTCAAGTAAGCTCCATAGCCACGTGCACGAGAAAAGAGAAAAGAAGGAGATGATGAAGAAGAGAGGAGAAGAAGAGCTTCTCCATGGTCCCTCACTCTCATATACACACACTCTCCCTCTTTCATACAGAAGAATGAAGCAAGAAACAAGAAACAAAAAGAGAGCAAGTTTGGCTACACACCAAGAATGAGCTTCTTCATTCACTTTTTCACTTTTATACATGCCCTACATCCTCCTCAGACAACCATTCCCTTTTTGGAAGCCTTTGTCCATTCCTCCACTCTTTTTCCTCCTCCTTTCATATAGCATGGCCTTAACCCATGCCTCTTATTTTTTGCAACTTGCACAAGAGAGATCCTGAAACTTTTTTACAAAATAAATTACAATGTGCTTGGCACTCTTTTTGCAAAAATATTAAGATGCGCTCATTTTCACATACCTCCCTCTTACATTTAGAAAATTTTCCTACGCTTTGTCCTCCGTCTTCCTCTTGCCTTGGGACTCTCTTTCCCTTTTGATTTTGTGGATTTTTTGTCTTGGTCTTTTAAGGGTTAACATTACCCCCCTCCTGAGTGAGTGCAAGTTCCATGGCACTTGATGGTACGGGCTGAAGATGTTGAGAGTTGGTGTGAAATGGTTCTTGGAGCCTTTAGGGAGGTTGTTTATGTTGGAGACGCTCTGTGAAGCAGATTTTAAGGTTGTTGATATAAAAGTTAGATTGGTGAAGGCCTTCATAGTTGTTGGCTTGCCATGCCAGTGCACAATGTACATGAAAAGAAGAACAAGTGCACTTCCTAGGGGGTATGTCTACCTTACCATGTAGTTCACTATGCAAGTGATGGTGGAATTGGGAGATGGGTCAACAAACCATAGGCAAGCCTAAGGTATTATTTCACACTTGAGGACCCAATTTTGGGGGAGGGGCTAGGGTGGTCCCTAGGTGCAGTGGTGGTGACACTCATAGAGTACAAATGGAGGGATTTTATTTTTCTTTTCTTTTCTTTTCTCACTTCTCTTTTTTTTTAAAAATTACAATAAGGGAGCACATTAAGTGGCATCCCATTCATGAGCAAGGGCCAAGCTGTAAGGAGGCTTGAGGGATTTGCTTAGAAAAAGTCAGCATAGCCCTTCAAGTTGATTCTTACATTGATGAGGGGCGTGGAAGACAAAAACGGGTGGTTGCACCCGATAAACCTACTATCGCTCATATCTTCTAATAAGCTCATATAGAACACTGGCAAAGGGTGGCTCTCATCATGAGGTAGGTCATTGCGTAGCTATCTATCCTTGCATTAATATCAAAGAAGAGGGATGGTAACAACTCTTCCTCTGCATTAGGCTTTTGTTTTAGTAAGATTCTCAAGAGGCATAGATAATTACAAGTGGTGATGAAGACAAGATCTGGGCAATAAGAAAATTCCTTGAGGAAGCATGCTATGGATTGGTGGAGGTCTCTCTCTATGAAGGTCATGCATTCCTCTAGAGATACTGCATTTGCATTGCAGATCTTAGGGGAATCATACCTACCATGCACCTCTTGGTTGAAATCAACTCCAATTCTCTGCACATAGGGCATATAGGTAGAATTATTCCTCTCATGTGGTAGTGTGTTATAGAATGCCATCCAAGCATCTAAGTTAGAGTCCCAAATGTTTCTTCACCACTTTAGTTGTGCTTCGTACCCCTCCACTTTCCTAGGCACCTCCATCACCTTGTCCTCCCAATAGTCTACAAGCTCACATTGTCACCTTGTGGGATGTCTAATTCTCTCCTCTGACCATCACTTCCCTAGCCTTGCTGAGAGCTTTATCACTTCCTCCACTACCCTTGGAGATAACACTATGTCCAGTGTTTGAGGGAAGGTGAAGGCAAATTCAAAGGGTCAGCTACGATTCTCCCACTACTCCCATACTGCAAGTTCCTGGTCCCAGTTCATAGGATAGCGCTCCTCTCCTTGAGGAATGGCCATGTTAGGAACTTCTTTTGTGGCTTGGCTTGGAGTTTTCCTCATGCTAGCTCTAGTTGTTCTCTTTGCTTGTGCCTCATTTCCACCATCCTTTTGAGGGGTATAGTTTCCTCACCTTCTTGCTCTTCTGTTTGTGCTTGTGTTTGCAGTGGGGGGCTTGGTTCATGCAATTGCTCTTCCTCATCATGGTCTTGCTCAAAGTTTGGCCCCTCTTCATGCATTGTCTCTCTTGGCTCCTCAGAGGGAGGATGTGCTTGTTGCTCTTGCTCCCCAAACCCTAGCAATTCAAGTTCTTACATGGATAATTTAGTCGTGATCAAATGAGCTCTTTGTTCCTCTCAAGAAGGCTTTTTGTTGCTCAAGCATCCTTGTCTCCACAGCTTTAGCTTTGCTTTCTGCCATAATGCGTTCACTCTCTAAATGTGCTAGGTGATAAGCTAAATCTTTAATCCTGTCACATAATTTTTAGCTGCTCATTCTTCCACCTTCCCTCTCATTTGCTTCATTCCTTGGTTCTGGTATTGTGTGAGGGTAGTGATTACTTGCTCTTACTCTCACCATAATGTACTCATTTGTTCCTTCTTGGTTTTGGTGCTCTACCTATTTCCTTAGGATGGCCTACTCATGGAGTGCTACGTGAAGTTGATTATGCAGCTCAACCACCTTCTTCATAGTCTCTTCATATTTTTGCATTTTTGTAGGACTTCTCCACGACCTTCGGGCTAAGTCCAACTTCCACCCTCCTAGTGGTATCTCCCTGTCTGATTGTCACCATGCCACTGTTCTTCTAGACATCAAATATTTTTAGAAATTTAGTGCATTTGCTATGATCTATGTCTTGGCCCACCTTCTCCAAGTACTTAGCAAGATTGCACTATTCTATTATCTGTTTGATTGCCTCTTTCGATGTCACAAGCTCCTCCAAGTTATGGATGTTGTAGTGTTTTAGCTGGTTGAAGACGTGCATCTCAGTGGCTAAGTAGTACTTTTTGTGTTCTTCCTTCAAGAATGGGAGCTTGTTGGTTTTATCTTGGTACTGCCATTTGGGTTCCTATCACCACACACCGACCCATAATGAGTTCTCTTTGAAGAACATTTCTTGCATAAAAGGTGAAGTGATTAGAAAGAAATATTATTAGATGGTGAAATGTATAAATCAAGAAATGAACATTTCCACATCAATCAATCCATACATTCCATGCAAAAACTTCATGGATAATTTTTACTAAAAGAAGAAGAAAATTCAATTCATCATTTTCTTTTAAAGTTCAACTCCTATTTCAAATTTTCATTCACCTTCCACTTTACCCCCTCTCCCTTGGAAATGATAAAAATCCTTCCTAGGATTGTGGAAGTAAAGGTGTATGGGCCTTTAGTGCATCCTTGGTTGTGCCTTACTGTTTCAAGAGCTAGTCTTAAAAGGTTAGGTTATACTCTAATGTTGCATATAAGTCCATATCTTGTGGACGAATGCCCACATGTGTGATATAAGTCATTATGTTAGTCAAGAGGTCACCTGAATTGATTCGACTTACAATGTGGAGTTCGTCCTTTGTTATTAGGATGCTATCCAAGTATGGATGTGGCATGATATGGTCTTCTAATGGTCATTTTCTTGTCATTGCTAATACCCTAAATGAAGTTGGGGCCATATATGTTTGGTCATACCCGAAAGTCTTGATGGCATGTTGTTGCTTCGTATTGGTCATGATTTGATAACCCTCTTGTTCCCATTGAGCGCAGAGTATACCACTTGTGTAAGAAATTGAACTCACATTCAACTAATCATTGGAGCTCAATAAGTTCCTATGGTGGCATGGGAATTTTACTCTTCTTGAAGGATGTGATTAAGCGTTGACTTAAGACTTGTTATCTTGAAATTTCATTGGCAACCAACTCTTTTGCAATGGTGGAGGCCTTTATGAATATGATTTCATATTATTCTTAAGAGAATATGGCAAGGAACGTACCTCATTTGCTATGTGTTTGTCAAGTAGGCCTAGGTTGCCCAAGCATTTGTAACTTCTAGCAAACAATGTGAAAGTTGAGTCCAACCGTCAGATGTACGTTACTAAATCATCTCATGTGTCCATGGCCATGTTGGAATCCAATTCAAGAATGGATTGTCTCGTTGCTAGGATGGCTTTAGGCCTACTAGTGGCTTTGGTTTAATTGGACTAGATAGGTTGATACATGGTGTTTCTACTTTGGGATTCTCACCGGGTTTGGTGAGCATGGTTTGAGAAGTTGATTGAGTTTGAATTTCGGTTGACGCTTTGTCATCAAATTGTGTAGTGGTGATCACACCAAAGTTATTAGGTGGGAGGTCATTGATGATTGGTTGCTCATTAATGATTAGAGCACTCATGGATTGAGCACCCTTCCTCTTGGCTCTTCTCTTACCCTGTTTTGATTTATGTTTCTAGGCATGATTTTTTGGAGCCTGGGATTGAGGGGCATGCATGCCACTCGTGAGTTTGGATAGCCACACCAAGGTGTTACGTTCATAGTAACCTTGGGCACACAATAGGGCTTTTGGGACTCAGCATGTCCTAGTCACTTGTGTACCATACGAGCACCCACCCCTCCATTTAGGTCTAGAGTATGAGGCATGAAAACTATGAGGATAATACGAAATGGTTTATCTAACTAATGCATTTGTAGATGAGTTTCAAACTATAGTCCAATGTTTTTCCCATCTCAACTCCAAGCATAAGGAGTGTCCCATACATAGGTGACTCCTTTATCTTGTTACACACACATACAAAGGACACTCCCCAATTGAATGATGTGGCTCCTACGGCTCTCCTACATTCCAAGGATTGGCCCTAGGATTCCTCATCTCACACATAAAGAACAATGAAATAGAGTCCCCTTTTTTGATATTGCACAGTCTAGGAGATATATTTATTTCCTCACACAATTGTCCCCGAAGATAACTTATCTAACCTATAGAAAGGAAAACTGTTTTTGCTTAATCATAGGTAAATAATGTGGAAGACAAGTGCTATGTATCTAAGAGTTGATCATTGATACCATGTTTAATGCACATACAATGCGGAATGTCCTAACGTACTCAAACAATTTTTAAATAGCAACTAGCTACATGTTGTGCAAAGACATTATTTTCATGCTTTTCCCTAATGCAATGTAGGATGAGGAAATGGAATAGGAATGACCTGTGCCTTCACTCCTTTAGATATTCACAGAAAAACTTAAATGCTACACCAATGCAAAATCATTTATTTTTTGTTATATAAAACTTATTATTTCAGCCTTTATTTGATATTTATTCATTATATGGACCATTTTTATATTATATGATATTTTTCTATAGAAACACCCCCTAAACTGACACTTTAACACAAAATGGGTATAGATTAAGGCTAAACATTATGCCCTACAGTCCACCATATATCTAAAGTACATGTTCTCTTATTTTTTTAAATTTTATTGTATTTAAGAATTATTTTTTCTATTTCTCATAATTTTCCTCAATTATTTTTGACATAAATATTAATAATTCTATAATTTCTAATCATAAAATAGAGAAACACAACCATGGCAGGCAACATACACTATTTTATCCACATACAACATTACTTTCCACCGTTTCTATCAATTATTATCACATTTCTCAATTTTACGTGTTTTGTGTGTATTAGATAATTAATTTTTGCATTATGATAGCCACACATTCCAAAATTTTGGGCTTGTAGCCCTTAAACACAATGCATATCACTTACGTGCCAAATTCTAGTCCATATGCATATCAATTTCACGACGAAAACAATGATAGAATCGAATTTTCTTTCAAACCGAGACTTACTACAAGAAAATTGCTTAATTTTTCATGATTTTGGAGATATGTAGACAGCCCTTGTTAACACTCGACACAGCCACTACCGACCATCTTCATGCTCCCTCACTCCATTTCTTGCATCTTGTTGTTGTTGTGATCCAAGACCCCTCCCCCGTCATCCTCTTAGCTCACATGAACATCAATTATGGCAAGAGAGAAAGAGAAGAGAGAAAGACTAGATTTGGATCTCTTCAAAGAATGCATCATTTTTTTCGATTTTTGAAGCAATGGAGGCGAAGAATTGCTGCACCTCATGCCCAAGAGGGTTCCTCTTGATTCCACCGATTGCAAAATCCATTTTTTAACCAAAATAAAGAGGCGCCAAAAAAATGGCATTCCCTCTCTTGTAAAGATTTGTGGGTTATTTAACTCTCTTAAGCTTAATGAGTCAAAAAATTAGTTTAGCCCTTTGTGTTTACACTACCGACAAGTGGTTTGTTTAAAATTGGAGGCCTGAACGAGCTCAAAATTGAGATCTAAAAACACACCCGCATACTTGGCATTGTTTTTTTATTGACTTGATCTTCTTTACACTTTTTCTGGCTTCTGGATCAAGTAGTTGCTCGTTTTCATTTTTGGTGCCTAATCACACTAATGCTCAAGTTGTGCCTCTTTAAATGGGCCATCTAATGAACTATGATTGACAAAGGGACACTTCCAACCTGTTCTAGACCACCTGCTTTCGCTTCATAAACTTTGATGCCGCTTCATTTTGCTTGCAAATGCCTCATTTCCTGCTTCATTTCTGGCTCCCAATTATAGCTCTCATGGCATAACTTGAACTAGGTACCAAAACTAAAGTTAAAAAAAAGAAGTATTTGTAGTATAAATCAAGGGATGCTGGAGTCTCCAAGTAAAAGTGGGTCACCTGAAATGCATTAGAAATGTTCGTTCGCGTCAATCAGAGTTTGTTGGACGATTCATTTAAAGAGACAACTTTCGCATTACAAAGTGACAACTTGATTTAGAAGCGAGAAATAGTGTCTAGGAGGCCAAGGCGTTTGATCCTTTGATTTTAAGCAAACTACTTGTTGACAATGTGAACACAAAGGGCTGAACCAATTTTTTGACTCATTAAGCTTAAGAGAGTCCACAAATCTTTAAGAGGGGGGTATAATTTTTTCAATGCCTATTCATTTGGGAAAAAAATGGGTTTTTGCAATTAGGGGAATCACTAAGAACCCTCCTAGGCATGGGATGCAACAATTCTTCGCTCTCCATCGCTTAAAAAAATCACGCAAAATGATGCATTCATTAATGAAGCATTTACAATAAACATCAAGAGGTGTTGGAGTTTTCTTAGTGAAAGAAAGTGGTGGCCCAGAATGTGTTGGAAGCATCCAAATCTACTCTCTCTCTCTCTCTCTCTCTCTCTCTCTCTCACCATAATTGATGTTCATGTGGGTTGAGAGGATAAGGGAGAATGGGTGTCGGATCATGATAAGATGCAAAGAATGGAGCAAGGAAGGACGAGGGTGGTTGGTAGTGGATACGTGGAGTGTCAGCAGGAGTGGCCTAGGTGTCTCCGAAATCATGAAAAATTAAGTGGTTTTCTTGTGGTAAGTCTTCATTTTAAAGGAAATTCAATCCTATTATTGTTTCGTCATGAAATTAAGATACATATGGGCTGAAATTCGACATTGAAGTGATATATGTCATGTTAAAGGGCTACAAGCCCAAAATTTTAGAATGCGTGGTAGTCATAATATAAAAATTAATTATCTAGTACATGCAAAATACGTAAAATTGAGAAATATGATGGTGATTTATAAAATTGGTGAAAGCAATGGTGCATGTGGGACAAAATGATGTATGTTGATTACGGCTATGTTTCTCTATTTTATTGTTAGTATTTATGACAAAATAATTGAAAAAAATGATTTAAAAAGAAAAATGGATTTTAAATCTAGGAAAATGAAAAAAATGAGTAGAACATGTTCGAACGTATCGTGGATTGCAAGGCATGAGGTTAGCCTTAGTCTATACCCATTTATATGTTGAAGTGCCCGTTTAAGGGGTGTTCATATGGAAAAATATCGTATATATATAAAGAACACTCCACATAATGAATAAATGTCAAATAATGAAGACTGAAATGCCAAGTTTTTATAGAAAGAAAAATGAAGGATTGTGCAAGTGCAACATATAGGTTTTGAAGAATATCTAAAGGAACGGAAGCACATGTTAGCTTAGTTCCATATTCTCAACACCACATTGCATTAGAGAAAATCATGGAAAGAATGTATTTGCATATGTGGCTAATTGCTAATTAAACCCGTTTGAGTATGCTAGGCATGACACACTGCATACGCACAAAACATGGTATCAAAGAAGAACTCTTGGATGCATAACACTTATCTATCAAATTATTGACCTATGTTGAGTGAAAAAGGCTCCTTTGCTATAGGTTAGAGTAACTATTTTTGGGAAAAGTTTGTGAGGAAATAATAAATATCTTAGATCAAAAAATAAAAAGAGAGGACTATGTTTCATTATTCTTTATGTGTTAAGACAGTGCATCCTGGGGCTAATCCCTGGGATATAGGAGAGTTTTAGGGGCTGCAACATTTAGTTGGGCGGTGCCCTTTATATATGCAAATCAAGGTGAAGTAGTCACCTATGTGTGGGAAGCTCGAGATGGGCAAACCGTTGGAGTTTGACATTCATGTCTACAAAGGTAGTATTTAGATAGAGTAGTTTGTATTATCTAGACGCTCCTGGTGGATGCGAGGCCATGAGGGTTTTTTGGAGAGCGTAAGAGCTAGCTAGAGCCTTAGAGCCAATGTCGGGCCATTTTTGGTCCCAACATGTTTGAATGAGTACGGGTTGAGCATTGTGGGTGTGTGAGTTTAACCCCTTGGGTTTTGGATCTCCAATGACCCAAATCAAATCATTTCACATCTTCAAATATTCACCTAGTTATCAATGCAAAATTTGATGTGCATTGCCTATTTCCTTCTAGGCCCACCATGATTTGAGGTAGCCTTGATCCACTGTCGAAAAGGGATGTTTAGATAGTTAGCTAGTAAGTTAATTGTGTTTCTCTAGAAAGGGTAGCAATAAAAATGGGACCTTGAGCCGCCTTCATGGAAGATATAAAATAGAGGCAGGCACACAAATTTTTAATCCATCAAGTAGGGATGCTTACAAGCATCTTTTTTGGTGCAATGATGTGTACTTGACCTAACAGAGGCTTAGCAAAGGCAAACTTAACTAGTTAGCCAAAAATCTAGAAATGGTGCATCACATCTTGTAAATTTTCCCAAAGAAGAATAGTCACAAAAGTAAAGCACGATTTGTGATAACTAAAGGTAGAGAAGCTAGAGAACTCAATGTAAAAAGTTCCAAATGAGCCTAGCTACAAAAGCAAGGTAGGGTTTGTTATACCCTGGAGGTAGAGAAGCTAGAGAATTCAATGCAAAGGGCATATTTTATAATCAGTGTGTAAAGCCACATATCAAATTTGGAGAGGAGGGCAAGGAAAGGAAAGGGAGAGAGAGAGAGAGAGAGAGAGAGAGAGAGAGAGAGAGAGAGAGAGAGAGAGAGAGAGAGAGAGAGAGAGAATGTGTGTGTATGCACATGCACTAAAATATTTTACTACTTTATTTATATCAAATATTTTTATAAATTAATATTTTATTAAACCTCTTATTATTGATTTTTTTATTTTAAATATCAATGTTTATCTTAAAATTTATTATTTTACTAAAAATTTACTACATAAATTTATTTAAAATATTTTATTTTAATTAAATCATAATATAACATAATTAAATTACAATAAAATGCCTTATACTAGTGTTAAACTAAATTTGGTATATGTTTAGATAGTTGTTGTGTGTGTGAGCTGAAGTATAGTGTGCAACTGTTGCACTGCATGTAATCATACTACCTCTAACTTAAGATGGATATTGGAGGTAAATTTGATATTTATTTTCTAGTGCCATTAACCTATGGACTTAGAAAACCTATAGTGTCCTCAAGCAGGGTCTCTCTTAATACTGCACTAACTTTGCCACCATACAGACAAGCAAGCATGATATAACTATGATTGTTTGTCTAATAAGACAAGTGTATATTGGTCAATCATGTTTTTTACCTTCGGATTTTGGACATAATTATCTACTATAATACTTAGTGGATAGATATTATAGTGTACCTACTTCCTACTAGCCAAACAAGCGGGTTGTAATATTTCTCCCTCTGATAACTACTCATGATTGATTGTAGGAAAAAGCTCATGGTGATTTATTAAGGACTAAGCCTAAAATGTTAATTGTGACAAATTGGGAGAAGTAGAAAAAGATTCATGCTAAGCTCCTATAAAATAGGAACCATGTCAAAAATGGAAAAATACTTTACTTACCTAAAAAGCCAAAAGACGACTCGTATATGAATATGTAAACTTTTATCTTCATTTATTGAAATTTGATTTATTGAAAATTACTTAAATAGTTTAGGGATTTTTTAAGTTAGTAAAAACTATCATCACCAACCTCGATAACAAGTGTTTAGAGTTGTTGATGTTTATAGTCCCACAAGTGTAGTCTAGGTTCTTTCCTAAGATTTTCTATGGATGGATGTAGGTAAGTAGACTCCAAAATTACAATGTCAATTATTGTTGCTTAGCATTCTAGGACTATCTATGGAGACTAGAGATACTTTGGCTTATACATTTGCCTTTTAAGCTTTTGAAAAAAACAAATAATATTTATCATCTCTTGATGTAATAGATAGTACAAATGGATCTTTTTCAATATATATTTATCTTTCTTTTTGTCTCTTTTTTTATGATTCATCCTTTATCTCAAACATATATGGTTCAAATCTCTTTTAAATGGATTTTTATATTGAGCACACATTCGGTATCCTTGTTAACCTTTGGATGGCTAAACACCATATACATTTAAGAATGAAGTATGATTACATATACTCTTTTTTGACAATTTAATCCTTATTTTTAAAACTCATGGATACCATCACTAGTCAAGTTGGGATGTGGAACTACTCTAATCAAATTGGAGCTATTGTCAAGACAAAAAATGGGCCCAACGTTGGCTTTATCGGCTCTAGCTCTAGGCTCCTACACATCAAACAACCCTCACAGTCTCACGGCTAGGAGCATCTGGATGATTCAAAATGGTTTATCTAACTAATGCGTTTGAAGACATAAGTTTCAAAGTGTAGGGCAATGCTTTGCCCATCCCAACTTCAAGCACAAGGACCTTCCCATACATAGGTGACTACTTCACCTTGATTTACACACATAGGGGGCACCTCCCCAGCTAACTATTGTCGCCCCTATAGCTCTCCTACACCCTAGGGATTGGCCCCAGGATGTGCCGTCTAATACACAAAAAACAACAAAACATAGTCCTCTCTATTTATTTCTTTTGATCCAGGAGATTTATTATTTTCTCACACAAACTTCCTGAAAGACAACTATTCTAACCCGCAGCAAAGGAACCTCTTTTGCTTAATTGTAGGTCAATAATTTTAGTAAGCAAATGCAATGTATCTAGGAGCTTTTCTTTGATACATGCTTCATGCATATGCAATGTGTCATGTCCTAGCATGCTCAAACAATTTTAACTAACAATCAGTCACTTTTGTGCAAAAATATTCTTTTCATGCCTTTTTTAAATGTAGTGTTATGTTGAGAAGATGGAACTAGGCTAACCCGTGCTTTTGCTCCTGTAGATATTCAATGGGACCTAAATGGTGCACTCCAATGCACAATCATTCATTTTTCCCATGGAAAACTTGACATTTCAGAATAATTGCCCATTGATTCATTATACAGAGTATTCTTTATGTTATACAACATTTTTCCATAGAAACACTCCTAAACGGGCAATTTAACACACAAGTGGGTTGTAGATTGAAGCTAAACCTCATGCCCTATAGCTCACCATACATCTAGATATGTTCTACTATTTTTTTCATTTTTTAGATTTGAAAACATTTTTTTTTCTAAGTTTCTACTATTTTTCTTAATTTTCCTCAATTATTTCGATTATAAATACTCATTATTTTACAATTTTTGATCACACAACATCAATGATCAAGCATGGCAATTAGTATACACTATTTCATCCACATACAATATTTTTTTCAATCGTTTTTATTGATTATTATCAAAATTGCTTCATTTTACATATTTTTCCATATTTTGGATCATTAATTTCTCATTAATCTGATGCCTATTTCTTTATTTTCTTATGAAAGCATTCAACACACTATGCTCATATCAAATTTTATCCCATATGCACATCATTCCCATGATCAAACATAAAAAATAACCAAAAGTTCATGAAAAATGAGTATTATTGGGATTTCCTATCTTTTATATCTTTATGGTTGCATACATAGCTAGCCAATTGATTCAAATTCATGTTTTACTCAGTTTTGGTCATTGTATCTCAGCATCAGCATCATCTCATCTTCATCGTATTTAAGCCGGGGAAAACCATCTCTCATCTTGATCTTCTCTTGATTATTCCCACAAGAGAAGAAAGAGGGAGAAGAGAAAAAGACAAAAAATGAAGTTTTTTTATCAGGCCACCGTTTGTAGAGCTAGAGGCAGTCAGGAGAAACATGATGTCTTCGATGACATTGGATACAATGAGGTAGTCATAGCCATCTCCCCCTATCTTGACATGCTGTACTCTCCTCCTCAGGATTTTTTTCCATTAACCCCCCCTAGCAATTCCTTGGCCTCTTGCTTGAGCACGTGCAACTTTCATGTCCGGCCTTTGAATCGAGATCTAAAATTTTTTGCATGCTTGTTTGGGACTCCTGCACTAGCAGCCACTTAACGTTGTTGCTCCTACCACTTGGAAAAACTCATAAAACCTGCCTTTTACTAATGCTTAAAATGACTAGATTTTCCTCTGCCGCTTCCAATGGGCTTGCATTTTCACTTTAAAATGATGAATTTTGGCACACTTTTGGCCCTCTATCTAGCTTAAAATCTCACTCTCATTAGCAACCATGGGATAGGGCAACTCAACCCATCGAACCCATGAATTGGTCTGCATAAGAAGGAAACAGAAAGAGCACCAAGTTACTTCAAATGAAATACACAACGTAACTCAAAACACAACTCTCACCTATCCCCTAACAAAATCAAGGCATGAATTCCATGAGGGATAGACCAAGCACAATCTAACAAAGAGATTAGGAGCTAGTTGCTAACCAACTGCTCCACAACCACAAATTGGCTAAAAGATCTATAAAAAATTGATCCGAAGTGGTGGTCTAACCTGCCTCCCTAACCTAAGACAACTAGACTAGGAACTTCTACTAGGCAAGGACTCCTATAGCCTGATCCACATAGATACATATATTTTCTATTTTTCCACATTCATTATTATTTGGTACTTGATACTTGGACATATAAAAAGGAGGGAGTTGAGTGTATTGTGACCCAAGGAGAATAGGGCATCGGCCCACGTCCAATCTTGGTACCCAAGAACCTATCAAGCTCTCACAAACTAACACTATTTTTTTTTTCGCTCACTTTTATTTTCACTCTAATCAACCTTATTTACTTTTGGCTAAATGCTATCCCCAGGAAGGACAAGGCATCAAAATCTACCATGCCTATGCAAGGTGATGAACATTTGCTCTTTTGATTTGTTTTTCCTTTATTTTTGTATTTTTGGGTTAAAACCCCTTTTTACACACCTCCATATTGTAGGTTTTTTAGACATATTTATTATTTTTGTCTTTTATTCAGTAGGCTTCCCTAGTGACATCACAACTAAGAGGAACCCCAAGGGTTTGACAATATATCCACCAGTGCGAAGGATCTTCTTAAACTCCTTACACACTCCTAGGGATAGTTTAATTAGTTGCAAGAGATTAATGTCAGGCTTGACCTAACAAAGAGAACTTGCTAGATCAAATTCTTGAAAGTTAACATTAGCTCTCTTCTCCTGTGAAAGCATCTGCTCTCTTAGGCTTAAACGCCTCTTTCTTGGCCTTCACTTTCTTCTTCGTTGACTCCTTATTTAGGTCTACTTTGTCATTGGCAGCCTTCAAAGGACATGCTAGGGCTAAGAATTTGGTTGCCCTTATCATCTTGTTTAGGGATTTCTTCAAGAGGTTTTACACTATCTTTATCTCCCTCTTTGGCCTTTTGACCTCTCATAATTACTTGTAAATTAGAAGTACCAATGTCACTAACACACATTGCTTCTATTAAACTTATGCCATTGCCACTAGGCAATTCTTCCACTACAACCTTTCCTCTTTGCAAAATTTACTTTGGTTCCTCACCTTGCTATTATTTCCTTATCCTCAATAATTAATAGGGCATGGCTGTCTACTTCCTTGCTAAAGGGAACTAATCTTACTCCAACAGCTGCTAGCTAAGTGGCTAGACTTCTTGCATATGTCACATTCAGCATTAGGATAGTTTTGAGGGAAGTTTTGGCTACCACACCATTTATATCTAAGCCTTAATGGACCACCCTCTTCAAGGCATCAACTTGCTACTTCAAGAAGTTTACGTCTATGGATTTTTTTTCTATATTGTCTAAATATCACATCAGTATAATGCTTCATCATATCCTTGACTTCCCCAAGAACATTTGATGCACTACACTCATAACCATAATCATCCACTTGGTGTCTCAATGGCCTAACCACCTGTGGTTAAGTATTGGTGGGGCATAGTAGTTGGAATTACATTACGATTCATCATTTGGCTTCCACTATTTAACAGAGCCATTTGGCTAGCCATTAGCATAGCAATATTAGGAGGAGTTGAAAACATAGGTACATTTTGCATCACGCTTCCTCTTACATTAGGATTGGTCATGGGTATACTTATCGCATCTTCATCCCCACTAGCTGTAGTTAATGCTAAATAATTGTTAGGACCTAGACTTGAAGAGATTTTTCCTAAATACATAGGTCACTTGTGGGAGATTCCCAAATTCTCTAATATGGTATTTGATCTAAAGGACTCTTTTTGAGTTTATACTTTCCCTAATGCCTTAGAACAAGTATACCTCTCTCGCTTATGAAAATTTCAAGTTTTAAGAAAAAGAAAGGCAAAACAAAATTTTCTTAACTAAAAAAACAATCTTTTTCCATAATAAGTATAGCATCTCTTCAAAGCATAGTAGTAATCAAACAATTCCTTTGCGTATTCCACAAGGGACAACCAATTTATCAACATGCTTATCCTATGAGTGCAATTACATAAGAAGGAATAAATAACTATTCCTTCGATATTTAGGTTGCTGTAAGATGCCTTCTATATGTATAAATCAAGGTGAAGTAGTCACCTATGTATGGGAAGCTCCATGTGGTAGGAGTAGAGACTAACAAAGCATTAGACTATAGTTTGAAACTTATGTCTACAAATGCATTAGTCAAATAAACCATCTCCTATCATCCAGATGCTCCTGGCCACGAGGCTATGAGGGTTGTTTGGTGTATGTAGGAGCTTGCGAGAGGCTAGAGCCGCTAGAGCTAGTGTCGAGACCCATTTTTGGTCCTGAAAGGTGGAACATTTGTTGAGAGTGAGCTACTAATAATAAGTGGAAGTTTTCAGACCTTAGCTAATAGGAACCTAGTCAGTTAGTATATGCCAAAGAGTGTCAAGATAGATCCAATATATTCTAATAGAAACCATCAAGTTGAGATTCAATGACAAGAAGGAGCTGAAAGGGCTTCACAAAAAGGAGAGATCCTTAGGAGATATTCTCCTAATTGTAGCATTAAAATATTGCTAAGAGTGAGAGGTCTTATTGACCCTATTAGCTCGCTTAGTCCATTAGAGGGAGGAGGAAGCTCTAGCATTCCTCTTTTCCCAAAAAGTCATCCTACTTTGAGTGGGAGTGTAAACCCCCGATACAAACCCCTAGAGCAAACTTGGTCATTATTATGGCACAACCAATTGCAATACCTATAGGATTGGTGGATTTGCTAATGCTTGGTTTTCCGCTACTCTTTTTTAATGGGTTACTAGAAGAGGATGCGGAGCTCCACATTAGTGAGTTTCAAAAGTTAGTGTTTAATTACAGAATTCGAGACGAAAGACATCTTATGATGTTATTTAATATGACTTTGAAAGGAAAAGCTATAGTAATTGGAACCATAACTATGATAGATCTATTTTATGTGGCCTTCTAAAGGGAGTTTGCCCCTAAGAGAGGTGGTCAATATTGGTTGCATGTTTTGAATGTAAGATGTCAAGAACCTCATGAGAATGCTCAAGCTTATGCCAAGAAATTGAAAGGGATGTTTTATAAATTGCGAGCCTTTATTACCCCTAGCACGATTCCGCTATCTGAGAGGCACTAGTGCTACAAGTTGTCTAAGCCTAAAAATATAAAAAATATGTATTTTTCAAAAAGTGGCATTTGTAAATTTTTTAAGAGGTTTTTTGTAACTTTACCTGTATTAACTTGTCAATCGGTCTTCAATTTGAGTACCTAGACAACCCTATTCAAAGTTCATATGTGAAAGTTATGGTGGCAATAAGTTGTAGCCAAAGCTTAGGACAACCAACAGCCAGGACTAATGTCTTAAAGAATATGTGACAGTTACATGGCCTCTTGAATGTATGATGTCCTAAAGATTAAGGAAAGGTCCTGTGATGTTTTAAAGGGCTAATATTGCTCTTATAGAGGGTATTTTGGATTTATACATGTTGCTTTGTCTTGAATGAAATCTATGTAAATATAGGATTTGTTATTGGCAAAGGGGTCTATGTCTTGATTTTGGATCATGATGCATACATGAGATTGCTAAGCTATCATCTTAGTGAAATTATCTTGAGATATCATCTCAAACTTTTCTAAATTGGATTTATGTATGCTATATAAGATCTAAATTAAAGAATCTCCTTTAGCTGGGTTTTTGATCTTTCGTGTCTCTATTGCAAAATACATTCTTTCTTTTAGAGATTTCTTATCTCTCTTCTTTGTAACTCTCCTTATCAGATCCTTATGATTAAGTCCTAAAGTTGTTCTAGCAATTTTTTAGAAACTTTTTGTGCTTGGCAGTCTTGTTTGAATGTATTGCACCTTTTCTTCAAGAAACCAAATGCTAGCTAGCACATTTTATGTGGTGAAATTTCAAGAGTCTAACCAAACGCAAATCAAAGGGAAAAGATACTAAGAGAAGCTATCTAGCATATGTGGCAAAGGATTTACATTGGTCAACTAGTTCTTGAGGTAAACTACAAATGAGAGCTAAGGATTCCACTGAAAAAGGACAATGATTAATGACCTCAAAATTCCATAATTTATGTTCTAATCTAATAAAATCTAGCTTTAGTTGTCTAGACGTAGGAGCCGAATCACTCTAGCAAATGCTAGAGGAACGATTTGGTTTGTTTCCTCTTAAGACACATTTCTTATGAGTAAATAAATGTTTCTTTTCTCTTTTGATGTAACAATTTAGGGTCTATGAGAGAGAAATCATGATTCTCAATGGCAATCAATGGCAATGGTATTAGAGGAAGTGAGTTGATCTGGTATAGTTTATTTACTATTCTTGGCAAGGAAAAAACATAAAATTCCATGTCATAGGCATCCTCACAATTTATGTTCAATAAAGTAACAAGTAACCTAATATCCCCAGAGAATTAGGATCTAGCTAGGCTTCGACTAAGAGAGAAATCTAATCATTAATTAAGGAAACGTTTAGAGCAAATAGGGATTGATTTTCCAAAGCTTGGGTTTTGAAGTTGAGAATTTTGTGAAAATCAGGGCCCTTAAAACATGTGAGGATAGATTGAATGGTGATTGGAGGATAGCTAAGAGTGGGATTTTGAGCCAAATAGAGGGACGAAAGCATGCTAAAATTCTCATTTTAAAGTGGAAATGCAAGCCCATTGGAAGCGACAAGGGCAAATCCAGTCATTTTAAGTGTCAGCAAAAGATGGGTTTTAAAGTCGCATCTGAAGACAAACGTCGCAGCATTTTTGGACTTTTATAAAAATTTTCAAGTGGCAAGACCAAAGACATTACGTGCCAGGCAATGCAATGCAAGCGTCCCAGATGGGTGAGGAAAATTGTTAGATCTCGATTCAAAGAACGGGCACGAAAGTTGTAGGTGCCTAAGCGGGAGGCCAAGAATTGAGAAATGGGGAAAGGGATTTTGTGTAAGTAGGGGGGTGTGACCCTTGGGGCCTCCCCTCCCAAATTTTTCACATTACAAGGGGGGAGGGAACTTTTTTTTTAAATGGAAAAAAAAACATGGGGAGGAGGGCTACAGCATGTCAAGATGGGGAGAGGAGACTAGGAGATGGCTATGGTAGCCTCAATGTACCCAATGTAACCAAAGATATCATGTTTCTCTTGTAATTTTTCACTCTCCATTGCTGCCTTTGGCTCCACAAATGGTGGCCTCATTAAAAGTCTCCATTTCTAGTCTTTCTCTCTCCTCCCTCTCTCCTCTTGTGGGCTATTCTTGTGAGAATAATCAAGAGAAGATCAGGATGAGGGATGGTTGTTCGACTTGAACCGTGGATGAAGATGAGATGATGCTAATGCTAAGATGTGATGACCAACACTGAATAGAACCTAAATTCGGACCAATTGGTTGGCTATGTATGCAACTATAAAAATATAAAAGACAAGAAATTCCGACATGGAGTCTTGTATTTCATGAAATTTCGGTTATTTTTTTATGTTTGATCATGGAAATGATGTGCATATCGCATGAAGTTTAATATGAGCATGGTATGTGATGTGTTTGAATGTTGTTATAAAGAAAGTTAGTAGCATGGAGACTTCTCTACAAGCGTAACTTTGTATCCTTCTATAGAAGTGCATTTACAATGGTATCTTGTCAATGTGTTCTCTATATGTAATACAACTGTGAATGGTAGGTTCATGTATAGGCAATTGGAGAAGGGGATGTTGCAAACTATGCTAAGGAAATATAGGGATTAGGTGCACTTGAAGAAGGAGTAGCTCATATATAAGGATTACTAGATTGAGCAACAATGGAACAAGGAGGTGTACCGGAGATGTCATATCTTCCTCGACTACGTAAAGGTGAATTATTCTCCAATGAGAATGCATTATACAAAAAATACTCGAAAAAAAAAGTTCATTTTCAGTCGATGTTGATTTGGCTAAGGTTCATAATCAAAAAGCTCTTGTGGAAGAAAAGAGAAGAAAATATGAGGACATTGTTGGTCCTTCCTCTTCATGCCCATCTAAATGCATAACATGAAGTAAAATGGAGCAGTAGAAAGAGGTTGAAAAAGCCATACCTCAGCATGTTATGGAGGAGGCATCTCAAGAGAAGAAATAAGAAGGGAAGAAAAGGGGTAAGCAACCCGGTTATAGGTTACAATCGGATCTTGAGACTGCCACAAACCTTAAAAAGGTCATGCAAGATCACATACTTGGTAGTAGAGTGGAATTCACACTTAGCGAAGTTCTTGGAATTGCGAAACGTGAATTTCATGATGTAATCATTGATATATGAAACGAAAAAGACAGTTTGATGGTGAGATGTAGGTTGACAAAGACATAGAGAACCAACTTTAGAGGGAATATGATGATGCATGTAATGCTTATTTGGAGCAAGCTAATGTTGAAATTGGGTTAAATGGGAGTGTAGACAGCAAGTTTATGGCTGAAATTGGTATTATGGACAGAAGTAAGCATAGAGAGAAGGCTATGTATAATGGGGATGTCCATGAACACGTATATGAAGAAGAAGATGCTCATTTTATTCCAAGTAGTCATTATTCATGATGCATTGGGCTCGTGCTACAAAAGAGACAATTGTTAAAGTGAGAGAAAGAGAGATGCCTTGCATAGCTCTATTGGATTATGGTTTCAAAAGCAATGTTATGGCATGCGGGCAACAAACAATTCATCAGGGGATCTTTATGTGCTTATCCGAATGTACATGTGACTATTGGAGATGGTAGAGAGAAGAACATCATTTTTTTGTGCAGGATTCATGTAGTTATTTGGTGATTTTGGAACGGCCCTATATTTTGGAATCAAGGTTGGAAACAAAAGCTTTGGATGATGGTTCTTCATATGCTCGGGTTTGGAGTAAAGACAATGCAAATGCGATAGAGTTTTTCACTGTTTGTGTAAATCATCCTTGTAATCGGGATAGGCTGTGGGATAATCCCATGTGACCTAATGAATGAGAGTTTAAGGGTTAGATAGCACTGTTATAAGCGAAGGCTATGGTAGTGTCTCTAGGAAGATAATTATGCCCCCAAGAAAGGGGGAATCTGTGTTTGTGTCTAGATTGCATGAATGGACAGCATGTAGTCTTGGCAGTTTTAAGAATATTTTAGCCATGTTGAGGGCTAAAAAGAAATATGTAGGATGGGCTGAAAAAGAGCTGAAGACATATGGTTTGATGGCTGCAAATGAAGGTATTTCAAGACTATTTTTAGGGCTAGTTGATGTTGATACAGTGGCTGAAATTTCTATAGCAATTAATGCTGAAAATATGGTAGAAAAAGAGGTTATTTATGTTGACACTTTAGAGATGTATGAAGTCATTCAAGAGTTTGCTGAGCATGAATGTTATGGGTTGCAATATGGGCTGCAAAACATGGCTGAAGCAAGGGTGGATACAAAGTACAAAATAGTTGCAAAGAAGGTTAAGCTTGTCACTTTGCCTTTGTCACCGGAAATTGATGGGTTGGCTGAAAAAGTGACTTAACAGCCTAGTTTATGGGATCCACATGGAGTAAGACATAAATCTATAGCTGAAACTTTACAAGAGCTAAATATTGGTGATACAAGCTTTCTTTTGCTTGTAGAAAGAGCTTTTTTCTTGCAGGTGTTGGCAAGGCATGGGAAAGCCTTTGCATT
This sequence comes from Lygodium microphyllum, assembly GCF_053477565.2. NCBI lineage: Eukaryota > Viridiplantae > Streptophyta > Polypodiopsida > Schizaeales > Lygodiaceae > Lygodium > Lygodium microphyllum. The sequence continues at coordinate 50,651,852 of NC_141163.1, read as the reverse complement.
TCAGCCATATGAAATTGGATGTGTTGATCTACAGACCATAGTTGCACCTATGGTGATCTTTACAGTAACTCATGTGCCATGGAATTTAAAGCCTATTCCAGTGCCTTGGGCATATTTGCCTAAGCTGCTGGAGCTTTTGAATGAGAAGATTAGAATGCAAATTTTGGAGCCTTCTCATACATAATGGTACCGTACTTCATAAAGCTAAATTAAAAGTTGAAAATAGAAGTGATGAGTGAGTGGTTGTAGCTCAAGAATTCTAGAAGAATATATATATAAATTGGCCAGTGCAGGCTATGCTCATGGTGGTCAAGAGATCATGGAGAGTAGTACCCTTTTGTAAGATTGATTTATCCTTATGGAAGGTGGCTATGAAGGAACTCCCAACATGAGGCAAGTTGAAGAAATGGGCATGCCGGTTTCCTGAGTTTGCTCCATCTCTCATCTAATGGAAGAGTTAGTGTACCACACCTACTTTGGTGGTGTACATGTATTTGGTCCATCTGGCAAAAGATTTAGAAATGGATCACTTTGGCAAATTTCCATGATTTCATAACATGTAAATAGGTGCTATTAGGTATAAAAGGGAACATTTCTATGATCTTCCTACCCTTTTACACTTAATAGGTACTATTAGGTGTAAAAGGGGAAATTTCTCTTAGAATTATCTTTTTGTCTATCTAGGAGGCTAGGAATAGGAAGGTTTTAAAGAGAGTGCACTTGGGTCCTTAACTTAGTCAATAATTTTGGAAAGGTGGTTAAATGGGTGTTGAAGTTACTAGCCTATATAGGGAAGGAAGATCATGTGAAAACTATTATTATCAAGCTCAGTATCTCTACTAGTTATGTAGCCCTATGCATACAACTTTTAACTTTTATAATGTAAATATGATTGCATTACAAAAAAAATTGCAGGGACTAGTTGCTAATTCCAAATTATTTGGTTTGTGCACAAATTATAATAGTTGCTAATTCCAAATTATTTGGTTTGTGCACAAATTATAATAGTTTTAGTGTTGTTTACTCACTCATCCAAATGTTTATGCTGCTTGATGCAATGTGTTTCACCACTTGCTTGTCTACACATAATACCATTTTGCTTACTTGCGTTAGGGCCTTTGCACATACCATATATGCCAAGTTCAATTAATAATTCTTTATGAGGTACTCTAAAAAGACTTTTTTATATGCTCTTAATCAGGAGTCTTTTATATGCTCTCTAACTAAGAGTGAACTATACAACATGATCACTTTGAGTATATTTTTGAGTTGAAGTGTTCTCTTTGACAAGGATGCCTTATTTTTCCTCTCTTATTTCCTTTTGTGACTCAACCTCTACTTAGGTCAAAAGGAGAATATGATAAGAACTAATTAATGCTTCCTCTTTCTATTGGTGGAACTTTATGTGCCCACATGTTTGATGATGGTGATTCTAATGTCATCAAGGTTGAGCCATATTCCATGCAACAAATAATTCTCTATTCATGATGAGTTGGCTATGCATTCAAGCTCTTTGATTACTATTCCTAAAATAAAATAAATTAGTGTTTCGAGGAACCCTTTATTTAAGTTTAAAACTATGAAACTATGAAATAGTCAGATATTTTGTTTGCCCTATTGGATTGGAAATCACTATGCATTAGAGATTTGAATTGTATTATGAAAGATATGTCGCTAAGTTCAAGAAGAGATGTAATGTGTAGGTAGATCTTACTAGCCAAATCATGGTGTTGAAAAGAAGAGATGTGTAGGTAGATCTTACTAGCCAAATCATGGTGTTGAAAAGTATTTTAATAGCAACCTTGATTTTCATAGGGTCTCTCTTTCCTTTCACCAAAAGAAGTTAGAATAAGTTGGAAAATTTTAGAAGCTTTTGTTGGGCTTTTGGAGAATAAATTTATCATATAATTTCTCTAGAGTAGGCCATTGTGCCAAAGCTATGGGGGTTGTTGGTTTTGAGGATTGACAACAAGAAGCTTGGAAGTTATGTTGGAATCAATTAAAAAGGTTAGATGAGAACTGACCTTCAATTATTATAATTTGACATTGGATTATTCATGCTCCTTTAGGGAGATGGTTAGGGTAGTAGTGGAGAGATGTCTTCTTTTGTAAAGGCATAAGGGTACATATAACGAATTCTGAGGTTGCCTGTACTCTAGTTAGATGGTGGAAGTCCTTTATTGATGATTATAAATGGGTTGAATAGGTAGGTAGCAAAGGAGATGGTTCTTTGTCACAAGTCATTTTTCCTTCAAGAAGCTACCTATACGGAGGATTTTATCTCAATCAAAGTTAATCCAAAGTTGTCATGTGCCCTTCACTTGAATGGAAGTGAGCTCTAGTATGTGTGATGTTTGGGATGTATGATGTGCAAAGATGGTAAGTGTGTCGATGTGTTAGTAGGCCAATTGAATATAAGTGTTACTGAGAAAGGATGATTATATAGGGTGCTTGACATTATAAGGAATCTTGGCCTACATATTTGGTTGAAAGTTACAAAGGGCTTCTTAAAAGTAGTGGACAAATGTGAAGGATAAGGTCTTGTTAAGGGGTAAACCTTTGGTCTTCTTGAAGAAGATGAATGGTTTTGAAGAGCAAAATGATAGCTGGGTTCTATAAGTCAAGAAGCGATGGGATAAGGTTGAGTCTAGAGGGTTATTCTTACTTGGAAGTAGTGGCTAAAGAAGTCTTGGAGTGACACTCTTTTCTTCAAACTTAATGCCTTATTGTGAAGAGTTATCGACAAGATGTTAGCTACTAAAGATCTATGAAGAAAATGCGGAGATGTTTTGCTTAAGTGTGTCTTTTCTAGGAAACAAGATGACAGACTTATGCATGCTAGTTGGGATGTAGGGATGCTAAGGTATTTTGATGTACAATCATGAAGATTATGAAATATGTGGGTCTTCATGATGTGGTAAGTTGGAGGTAGTTACTACTTGGGGACAAGGCATCTCTAGATGAAGAGTCCAAGAAGGTATGAAATATTCTTAGGGCTATTAGAATTAGTAGAATATGGCTTTTGAGAAATGATCTTCTTTTTACTAGAAGGATTAGAAGTTAGGCTGTGCACATTGAGTTTGCTTTCATAGTTATATAGGCATCAACTGCAATTATGACTGACTTGGCTAAGAAGGATATTACCTTAGCTAGGGTCTAAACTTATCAAGAACTTGATATAACATTTTAATTGCAATGTAAATTCTTAATTATGTAACATAATTACCTCAAGCCAAAAGAGATATTCCTAAAAATATCAATTTAGTAGATAATGGGAGGTGTAAATCATTTTATTTCTTGGAAGATTGATCTACTTAAGAGAAAGGCATATGCCTTAACAAAAGCAGTGGGAATTCTTTGATAAGTTAGAATGATAGTATGTATTGATCTACTTAAGAGAAAGGGCACACACTTTAACAAAAGTGGTGGAAACTCTTTGATAAGTGAGAAGGATAGCATGTAGAGCAGACATTTGAAAAGCGAGAAAGGGCACATAACTTAACAAAAGTGGCGAAAATTATTTGATAAGTGAGAAGGATAGCATGTATAGCAGACATTTAAAAATAGTCTCACGTGTCCTTTCTCTATGTATTGAAATGTCTTCTTTGAGACTCTAGCATGATTTGAGTGTTTCTTCCATACTATCACCCCTACATGAGGCTTCAAGAAATTGTGGCATTGCCATAACTCATTAAATGGACATTTTTTAATGTTTTTGATGGTCAAGGATCACTTCAACTTACTTCATTGTGCCCACCAGCTTTATCTCTTATAGCCCACCAATTTCTTTATAATTAGGCTTCTTTTATGATCGTGTAAACCTCCAAGCATTGAACTTGTAATGCTCAAAGAGTTCGTGAATCTCTTATTTTGGCTTGCCTTTTACCATGTGGTAGAAGAAAGGTAGTCTTTTAACTTTGTTAGTTTGGAAAAGTGAAGTTGGCTTTGTATAAGAAAAAAACTATGACACTTGTCACCACCATCACTATCGTCATCCTCATCTTAAAAACCTTTTTGGTCTCAAGTTAAAGTCATTACTATCATCATGTTGTCAATGTTGCTCTTCTTCAAAATTTCTTTTTCTTATACCATGCAAAGCTTGAGATTCATTGTTTGGGTAAAGGGGCAAATGGGGTGATGCCCCCCCAAAAGTAAAACACACTCCACCCCTATTTAGTGATAAATTTTCTCAAAAGATACATTTTTAAAGCCACTTAAAGTTATGGAAAAAATTCTCATGTATTGTATAAGGTTAATGTTAGTCAAGTAATTGAGCCATTTACATTTGTTTACATTTTGGATCTGAAAACTTCAAAACAATCTGTCTTGGTGTGTCACTCTATTTTCTCCTCATGACTATATCACATGAGTATTAAAGAGAGGGGAGAGTGGGGGTCAACATTGGCATTGCTTTTGAAGGAGATTGACCATATGGTTAATAGAGGGGGGAAATAGACATATCTATTATAGAAATGAAGATGCAATAATAAAAAGATTAAAAGATCCCTTAAACAAATGCTAGATTAGGGAAAATTTGGAAAAGTTTGTCTTCTAAGTCTAAAACTTTTACCCATTAGACACACACCAAACATGTGCCATAGAACCCACATTTTACTTCATTATTATGTCCTCATTTTTCCGACAATCAAGTCTATTTTTTGGTTGTCCTAGTATTTTGATGGGACTAGAGCACATTTCTCCAAAAGAGCTAAAAATGATAAAGGTAAATAAAGTCAATTATAAATCCAAAGGGGAAAAAAGAGGTTAACTCAGTTCTCACATAACAATTTAACAAGTTGCAAATATGCCACAAGCACAACAAGCAAACACATGAACTATAAAACTTAGAAAAAACATATCATGCACAATACACTGAATCACCATGATGAATCCAAAAAGTGTGTCATATAATTGTGGATCCCAACTCTCCCCTCTCATTGGCCCCTCAAAGTCACTCTTTTGTGAACCCTTCATTTATTATCTACTTGATAAACATAGTACAATGCCCCTCAACTATTAAAAAGATACAATATTCCCTAACTTGCATTGTTGGGTGTAAAAGACTTAAGAGTCCAACAAAAAAAAAAACCAAACTTTTCTTGCCTCCTTTTTCTTCTAATTTGACACACATATGTAGTAGTATATTTGTCTTTTTGTTTATTTGTCAAAAGCGCAGTCCAATAGCCTTGAAAAATTAAGACATATATGGACTAAAGCATACAAACACAGTGTGTTTATGTAAAATATGATATACATACATGGAGACTAAATGTGGATGTGTGTGTAGGTTGTGCGCAATTGTATATGTGGCTATTGTGAGCGCACGCACGCACACACGCACACATGCACACATGCACACATGCATGCACGCACACACACACACGCACGCATGCACACATGCACACACACCCACATGCGCGCGCACACGCACGCACGCACGCACGCACGCACGCACGCACGCACGCACGCACGCACGCACGCACACACACACACACACACACACACACACACACACACACACACACACACACACACACACACACACACACACACACACACACACACACACACACACACACGCAACTTTTGCAAATGATGGGTTTCACCTTTCAATAGAAATGATTCAAGTTCAAAGCTAACATGTACACCCTTTGTCAAAGTTGTCAAAGCTCGATCAATTTAGGGATTTTAATGGTGTGCACATACAAGGGTGCAAAATGTAAGAGGACTAATAATATTCAAGTATTTCATGTAGTAATCAATATGCTTGTTTTGTAATTAGGGAAATAAACAATTAAAGTTGGAAGTAGATGTAATGTGTGTATCTAGGACTATGATACATTAATATGTGCATAACCATATAGTAAATGAATGTTAATACATTTTTTCTGTTCATCCATGTATGTGCGTGTTTTATGTATGCTTATGTACTATGTGTGTGGCTTATGCACTATTTATGTGTGTACGTAGGGACAAATGCATTAGAAGAGATTTTGTACAACAACAATCCACCCCTTTCAATCAACTCCTCCTAATTAAAAGTACAAAGAGAGAGAGAGAGAGAGAGAGAGAGAGAGAGAGAGAGAGAGAGAGAGAGAGAGAGAGAGAGAGAGAGAGAGAGAGAGAGAGAGAGAGAGAGAGAGAGAGAGAGAGAGAGAGAGAGAGAGAGAGAGAGAGAGAGAGAGCAACAATTAATGGCATCAAGAGAGAAGTTTGTTAGTTAACATCTTTGCTAAAAAAAATTGGCCTACCCCTACCCATCCAAAAAAGGGGAGGCCATAGAATTTGTTTGTGGTGGGGTTCGAACAAATTTCACTAAGAAATTCATTCAAAAAAGTGAAGAACTCTCATTAGTTCAAGTATTCTTTGTTCATGGCAATGTTTAATTGGTATGTTGTTTATATTTTGGATTATTTTTGAGAAAATAAATAAGAAATTTCTATCGATCTAAATAACTCTCAAATCGAGATATAGAGAAATCTCTATCACTCTAATTAACTCTCAAATTAGAAGTTTTCTATAACCAATTGTTTTGAAATCCATGTTATTTTATTAATATCGAATGTGTAATAGAAACATTCCAAAGTAGTATCAGTAGAGTAGATTAGTATTCTACACAACAACATCAAACATGGAAGTTGAAGCAAAACTGAAGTAGTCATGGTCTTAGCTGAATGATATTTTGTAAGACCGTAGAGAACATAACTTTGCCTAACTGACATGTTTTTCAATATCTTACTGCCAACATCTTGACCATTGCATTTATGTTGTCCTTACTACTTTCAATCTAGCTTGAAAATTTTTATTTCTTAATATCATCCATGCATGCACTCAACCTCAAATCCAGGTTGCTTATATTTGTGTAAAGGATCCAGATTGTCTTTAAGAGGCAAATGAAACAATCAAGTTTGCTCCTCTGAGATATGTCACCATGGAAAATGAGTGCAGAAGACCAAGATGGAAAATTTGGAAAATTAGAAGCAGAAGATAGTCCCAAGGCAAGAGGAAGATGAAGGACAAAGGTGCACTAAGGAAAATTTGAAGACATAAAGTGTAGGAAAAAATTCTAAATGTAAGAGGGAGGTGTACAAGAATAAGTGCACCTTAATATTTTTGCAAAAAGAGTTCCAAGCACATTGTAGTTTATTTTGTAAAAGAGCATTGAGCCCTCTTCCATGCAAGTTGTAAAGGATAAGTGGTATGGATTAAGGCCATGCTAATAGGAAAGGAGGAGGAATTGACAAAGACTAGACCAAAAAGGAGATGGCTGCCCAAGGAGGAGATATGGCATGTATGAAAGTCAAAAAGTGAATGAAGAAGATTATTCTTGGTGTGTGACAAAACTTGCTCTCTTCTTGTTTCTTGCTTCTTACTTCATTCTTGTGTATGAGAGAGAGGGAGAGAGAGTGTGTATGTGAGTGAGGTGGAGAAGCTCTTATTCTTCTCTCTTCATCACCATCTTCTTTTCTTCTCTTTTCTTGCATGCCTGGCTATGGAGCTTGGGGCTTGAAGCTTTGAGATGGAGCTTGCTTGAAAGTGCATCTTGGATCATGGAGCTACCGATGGATTCGTGGGAGGAGGCAACTCAAGCAGATTCAAAGGTAAGCTCACTACATTTGTGTGTGATCACCACTCCCTCCCTACCTCCCTCCCTCCCTCATGTTTGCAATGTAGAAACATTTGTGCAAGCACTCCAAATCAATAGAACTTATATTACATGATTGGATTGTGACATGTGTTCCAACGAACAATTCTCTCTTTACTGATATATATCTCACTTGCTCTCTCTCTCTCTCTCTCTCTCTCTCTCTCTCTCTCTCTCTCTCTCTCTCTCTCTCTCTCTCTCTCTCTCTCTCTTTTGTTTGCAATACATAAGTTTTTCTGTGAGTACTCTAGGTTTGATAGAACTTGTTTACATTGGATTATGACATGTGTAGCAAAAAATAGTTCATTTTTTACTTGTAAACAGTTCTCTCTCTCTCTCTCTCTCTCTCTCTCTCTCTCTCTCTCTCTCTCTCTCTCTCTCTCATATTTCCAATACAAACCAATTTCTACAAGTAATCTAGATCTAGATTCATATTATCTTGATCTATGGCAAGTGTACTATTGTTTCACATATTGACAGATAATGAAAGCAAAAGATTATCATAAAGTTAATCATAGCTAACCAAAGCGAGATATGCTTATATTTTCTCAACAAAATAAAATGCATTTACTCTAATAATTAGCAAAGTCTTTGCTTTGCTAGTCACACTATGGGCAATGTTGGAAAAGTTCTTCTCTTTTCAAATATGAGATGTAAGGTCTCTTTGGTAAGCATGGGTTGATGTATAAACATATCTTCATTTGCATCCATTCCAAATACTCACTAAACATTTTTCTTTATACATGGCTCTAGCAACCTTATTAAACATTGGTTAAAAAATAAAAACTCATTATTAAAGCTTACATATTTTTAGATTATTTATTATGGTGGCAAGAAGGGATATTGATTGGTGAAAACAAGTATAAATTCGATGCTTAGCCAATATGCTTAATATGAGAGAGAGAGAGAGAGAGAGAGAGAGAGAGAGAGAGAGAGAGAGAGAGAGAGAGAGAGAGAGAGACCATCATCTTGGTCTCTCATTGTGCATGTCTTTGCTAAGTTGACATCATGTTGTTGAAATATTAATATTCATAGGCTATAAAATATAGTTATACTTCTTTGAACTAATCATATGTGTGTATATGTGTGTGTGCACTTGTTAAGACTTCTAATATACACACATAAAGACATGCACACATACATATGTATATATATTAATGAGAGAGATATAAACAAGTTCTCAATAAGACACACACACACATACACGTGTGCATGCATACACACACACATAGACATAGAGAGAACAATCAAGGTAGGTTTGTTTAGTGTATATTAGAGAACTAAAGACATAGCTTTAAATATTATTGCTCATGTAAACTCTAATCCACCTTAACTATGTAATTCATCAATGCTTTGCCTAGACTTTAAAATAAAAAATATATTCTAGATACTTTGAATGTAAGGAATTTCAATGGAAGGGTTTTAGGACTCAATGGAGAAGAGAGGGAGGAGAGAGAGATACAAATAACTTTTGGATGAGAGAGAGAGAGAGTAGATAAAAATAATTATTGATGAGAGACAATAAAGATGTGTCTTTTTAAAAATCATTGATAAGAGAGAAGAGAAAGAAATGTGAAAAGTAGTTTGGATAGAGAGGTACCTTTTTCAAATTAATATAAGAGAGACCCAAAAGTAGTATTGTAGTATTACAGGAGAGAGTGCTAGAAAATTTGAAGCCAAAGAAGGGGGCGGAAATTAATAGCCTTGGATCTTTACACCTACACACACACACACACACACACACACACACACGCTCTCTCTCTCTCTCTCTCTCTCTCTCTCTCTCTCTCTCTCAATACTACAGTATTATCTTTGGAATTTTCTTATATATTAATAGCTTTGAATTTTTATCAAAACACACACATACGCAAGCGCGCGCACACACACACACACACACACACACACACACACACACACTCTCTCTCTCTCTCTCTCTCTCTCTCTCTCTCTCTCTCTTATGTGGCTTAAAAAAATTCTAGCAACTCTCTCCTATAACATCACAAGACTACCCTTGAACTTCTCCTATATTAATAGCTTTTGATCTTTATCAAAACACTCACACCACACACTCTCTCTTTGTCTCTCTCTCTATGTGTGTGGCTCCAAAAAATTCTTTTAACTTTCTCTTACAATACTACATTTGGGCCTTTCCTATGCATTAATAACTTTGGATCTTCAACACACACACACACACACACACACACACACACACACTCTCTCTCTCTCTCTCTCTCTCTCTCTCTGTGCATGGCTTAAAACAATTATAGCAACTCTCTCCTATAATAATATAATACTACCTTTGGGCTTCTCTTACATTAATAACTTTGGACCTTTATTAAAATGTACATACACATTCTCTGTCTCTCTCTCTCTCTCTCTCTCTCTCTCTCTCTCTCTCTCTCTCTCTCTCTCCAACTTAGATCAAATTCCTCTATTTAAAAGTTTTTAGCCCAAGTACAATTAGACTAAAAGTCACATTTTGATTATAATTTCAATAGTATAAAACTTTTTAAAATCTTTGATAAGGTTTTTATTTTACCAAATGCACAATGCAAAAGACAATAGCCATTGTACTTTATGTTAATTATTAGTTTTTTATATTAGGAGAAAAAAATCCAAAAGAGATGACTGGTTTTTGTTCATAAGGTCCAAAATTTTCAATATAGTTCATTCAAAAAGTCTCAATTTACTATGTCTCACATTATAACATATCATAAATATACACATAATTTGATCTTCCTAGCTCTAATAATTATTTTTTCTATCTTCTCTTTCATCAAACATTATTTTAAAACTTTCTTTTTCTCTTCTCTCTCTCATATATATATATATATATATATATATATATATATATATATATATATATATATATATATATATTCTCTTCTCTCTCGACTCTGTTGAGTCCTAATGTCTCTCTCTCTCTCTCTCTCTCTCTCATTGCAAGAGATACACATAATGAGAAATGAAGATAAGGGCCATACACAAACACATACACATACACATACACATACACATACACATAGAGAGAGAGAGAGACGTGCATACATACATGCGCTACTTAATTTATTGCTTAGGTAATAATTGAAGTACTTATCATTTTTTAGTAATTACTAAATAGAAATATAAAGACAAATGAGAGAGAGAGAGAGAGAGAGAGAGAGAGAGAGAGAGAGAGAGAGAGAGAGAGAGAGAGAGAGAGAGAGAGAGAGAGAGAGAGAGAGAGAGAGAGAGAGAGAGAGAGAGAGAGAGAGAGTGTGTGTGTGTGTGTGTGAGAGTGACTTGCTCTGAATTTTTTTTGTGTCAAGAAGCGGGTTGCTAGCAACTTATGGAGAAGAGGATTGCTTGCAACCCCTTTTTGAGATGAATTTTTTTTCAAAAGTCTCCTCCATCATTTCTTTGAGGGGACGTGTGAAATTTTTTTCCGCCGAACATGGGGTTGCCGGCAACCCTTTCTTGGCAATTTTTTTTTTCACAAGTCCTCTCTATTTTTTTTTCACTAAACATGGAGCTATCAACAACCTTCCTAGCCAATTTTTTTTTCATAAGTCCCCTTAGAGAATTGGAGGCAACTTCTGAATTTTTTTCACCATGAAGGGTTGCCGGCAACCCCTATTTGGCGACAAAAAATTTCATGTCTCCTTAGAGAGATGATGTAAGGGAGTTGTGATTCAAAGCTCTCTCTCTCTCTCTCTCTCTCTCTCTCTCTCTCTCTCTCTCTCTCTCTCTCTCTCTCTCTCTCTCTCTCTCTCAAAAGGTTGCTAGCAACCCCTGTTCGGCAAAAAAATTTCTCTTTCTCAATGAGGAAACTACTACACCATTCAAGTGGACAAAGATTTGTTCTTCTAGTTCACATAGGAGATAAAGAGAATTTCAAACCAAAAGATGATATTGAGTCTCAGAAGTCATGCAAGCTAGTAGCATGGAGACTTATCTACAAGCGTAACTTTGTATCTTTCTATAGAAGTATATTTACAATGGTATCTTGTCAATGTGTTCTCTATATGTAATACAACTGTGAATGGTAGGTTCATGTATAGGCAATTGGAGAAGGGGATGTTGCAAACTGTGCCAAGGAAATGTAGAGATTAGATGCACTTGGAGAAGGAGTAGCTCATATATAAGGATCACTAGATTGAGCAACAGTGGAATAAGGAGGTGTACCGGAGATGTCATATCTTCCTTGACTACGTAAAGGTGAATTTTCCTCCAACGAGAATGCATTATACAAAAAATACTCAAAAAAAAAGGTGCAAGAGACATAAGGATCGAGATTCCTGGTAAGTAATTCCACATGTATTCTTTAGAATATGTCACACTTTTATGTCTTTTTCAAAAGAGAATATGGCTGATTGTAGGAAAGTGATACATGCAGTGCATTTGTTATCATAACCCATTCTTCGGTAAGGACTCGGGATGAAGCCACAATTTCTAAAATATTTTGATGATATTGATTGGCCACACTTTAGTCCTACAATGATACTATTTGTGGATGATAGCAAAAAGAAGATACAATGTAACTTACCTAACTCCTTTACATATCCATTTACGTTTCAAGATATCCTATGGATACCATCCTCTTCAAATAGATGCTTCCCTATTTGAATGAGAAAAATCCCTTGAATACCATCCTCTTGAAATACATGCTTCCATGCTTGAGTGAGCTAGTAAGTTTTCATAGGGGAGTCTAGGAGTTTGTTAGAGAATACCCATTTCACCCTCCTGTAATGGAGCTCAATTGATAGCAATAAATATGTTTGTTTGCTTTGCATATAGTAGTTCACTACTTTGCAAATGCATTTGTGGATTTAGAAAATTTTTTGGTAGTTTTTGTAGTAAGTTCATACAGTATAATGTGACATATATCAATATATTAAAATATTTGATTGTTGAATTTTGGAGTTTAAAATGAAAAATTCTTAAAAGGAATAATAGCTACAAGTAATGAAGTAATACATAGCTGTGTTTTACGGAGATTGTAAAGCAATAGTTTACAAGGGTCTATTGTAAACGAATGCATAAATTCAATCCATATGTAAGCCTAATCAAATGAGGAAGAGAGAGAGTAATGTGCAAGTATAGGTGGATGTATCTATAGTTTGCTCGTGTGTGCATAACTAAAGTGCATATAAAATAGGTGCAAAGAAGAGAGGGGGGATGTGAATGTATAAGTATTGTGATATCTCATATACATGCGTAATTTAACTATTAACATTGTGATAGTATTATCAAAGATAAGCACATAAGATTAATCTAGTGTTGTAAATAAGTTGAGAGAGAACTACTAATTCATTGTTAGAGAGAGAGAGAGAGAGAGAGAGAGAGAGAGAGAGAGAGAGAGAGAGAGAGAGAGAGAGAGAGAGAGAGAGAGAGAGAGAGAGAGAGAGAGAGAGAGATGATAAATGACAAAGTTGGGGGTGAAAAAGACAAAGAGAGAGAGAGAAAGAGGTTGTTATTCAGAAAGGAGGAGAGGGAAATGGATGCCGTGGATCCCCAACATATGAGAGAGAGAGAGAGAGAGAGAGAGAGAGAGAGAGAGAGAGAGAGAGAGAGAGAGAGAGAGAGAGAGAGAGAGATGATAAATGACAGAGTTGGGGGTGAAAAAGACAAAGAGAGAGAGAGAAAGAGGTTGTTATTCAGAAAGGAGGAGAGGGAAATGGATGCCGTGGATCCCCAACATATGAGAGAGAGAGAGAGAGAGAGAGAGAGAGAGAGAGAGAGAGAGAGAGAGAGAGAGAGAGAGAGAGAGAGAGAGAGAGAGAGAGAGAGAGAGAGAGAGAGAGAGAGAGAGAGATGATAAATGACAGAGTTGGGGGTGAAAAAGACAAAGAGAGAGAGAGAAAGAGGTTGTTATTCAGAAAGGAGGAGAGGGAAATGGATGCCGTGGATCCCCAACATATGTGAGAGAGAGAGAGAGAGAGAGAGAGAGAGAGAGAGAGAGAGAGAGAGAGAGAGAGAGAGAGAGAGAGAGAGAGAGAGAGAGAGAGAGAGAGAGAGAGAGAGAGAGAGAGAGAGAGAGAGAGAGAGAGAGAGAGAGAGAGAGGGAGGGAGAGAGAGAGAGGAATGTGTAAGTGTATCTGGTTCTACTCCTCAAAACCTATTGATGGAAATATATTTGTATACAATAATCCATTTTTATTACTTGCATTGATAAAACAAAAATTAAGTTGATTACTTGTATCAAAACTTACTGTGTGTTTGTAGAGAAATACATTTAGTTGGAAGCATATATCCCTAGAGCCATATAAACATATTAAAGTTGAGTAAACATTCTTGAGGTATTGCTTTGAAAGTAGTAATATATCCCTTCCAATGATATTTTACATTCTCTTGTTTTACTTTTTTCACCTTGTGGGAGCCCTTTACAGGATGGTAATATGGTAATCTAATCATTTATAATAAAAGTTTTAAGCTTCTAAGCTTTACTTATAGTTTGATTATAGACAATGCGAGAGTTCAAGGAATGAGAAAGATGCCTTGTGAATGCTATGGAGAAAAAATAAAAGTACATAGATTGTATAGAAAAAGAAACTCAAAGAAAAGGTAAAGGAGGAGAATCGAGAGATCTTAGATGAATGGGTGCCAAAAAGAAGTCATGTAGTCAGATCTCTCGATTTTTAGAATATTGAGTATTAACTCTAGGTCCCATCTTTGTCATATCTTTTGACAACTTTTGTTAATGAATAGAACTATTGGGACTACCAAAATATGTCACACTTTAGAATTTGAGCTAAAAAGAATCTCTCAAATTTAAAATATCAAGTATTAACTTCAAGATCCATCTTTTTCATATTTTTTGATAGATTTTGGTCTCAACTTTAGATATTTTGACGAAAAAGGAGAAGAGAATTGTAAAGGATGGGAAATAGGATACATAGGGTGCAAGTATAAAGGTGGAAGTACTAACCATTTTGTACCCAGCTTTGATATAGTACAAGTCTTTTCTTGCTTCATCTCTCTCCTCACAGCTTTCATGGCTATCATCTTCTTTCTTATTTTGTGTTTCTCTCTCTTTTTCTATTGTTTCTCATACCTCTTCCTTCTTTCTCTATTCTTTATCTCCTAGTTCATTTCATGACAAGTGGTATCAAAGCATTGGTCTTTGATCCATTTCCTCCTTTTTTTCTTCATATTCAATCTCAAATTTTATCTCATAAAGACCTATTTCAAATAGGTACTATAGGTATAGGACATGGATTATGACTTGCAGATCCATAAAACTAGAAGAGACCATGGTTAGAGGTATTTTTAGGATCTTATGACAAAAATGGTGGCCTCCATGCTAATTTAGTGGGTCATGGTCAAGTTTCATGCCATTTTGAAGGTAACTTAGTCAAAAGGGGGTTTATGGACTTAGTTGATGAGTAAATTGTGGTTATTTTTTTGGAAAGAGCTTCTTCTTCTTCATATCTAAGACTTCCATGGAACCTTCAACCGTCCATCACCATTTTGCTTAGTGAATCTTGCTTCCCTTTTGTAATGGATATCATAGAGAGCTTCTAAGAGTCATAGGCAACACATAGAGTACCATATTTGACTGGCATGTCAGGAGGAGATTAGGCCTACAACTCAGTGTGATTTACACTAATCTAAATAGCCATTGATCCACAAAATTCCTTGGTACAAGCTTGATGCTTGATACCTACACCTTTAGCTTTTCCTTGAAACCCTACCTATTATGAGATCAGGGCAATCATTAAAGCTTCACCTAAGCTCATCAATTTCAAGGGGCTTTTGATCTTTTTCATCTCTAGAGGTTACCTACTAGAGTAAGACTCTCCAATATCTTGGCAAGATTGGGAGTCTATTGGCAATATTTGAGTCTTCAAGCTTCCATTAAAGAAGAGCTTCTTGATTCTTCATCAAGCAAGGCTGTCCTTTGTTTTTGTAGCATAAATAGAGTTGAAGCCCTTCCATTCCAAGGATTTGACATGGTTTGCTTCTTCATTGCCAACATTGGAGCTTATACATTAAAAATTAAAGGTTAGTCTTTTTCTATTGAAGC
This sequence comes from Lygodium microphyllum, assembly GCF_053477565.2. NCBI lineage: Eukaryota > Viridiplantae > Streptophyta > Polypodiopsida > Schizaeales > Lygodiaceae > Lygodium > Lygodium microphyllum. The sequence continues at coordinate 50,636,202 of NC_141163.1, read as the reverse complement.
AATATTGAGCTTCTCTTGTTGGATCAAATAGAGCAACATCAAATAATCTCTTCTTCTTCAACAATTGTAGTATCAAGAGGTATTCTCTAATTCTTAATGCTCAATGAGAATTCTAGTGTTATTGTATTTAATCAAGGGTCATAAGTAGAAGCTAAAACTTAGAGGCTTCAAACCTTGCTATGTTCACATAATTAGAAATACATGCAATGTAGAGGTAGAAACTTGGATGGAGAAAGTATCAGATATTTTAATCAAGGGCCATAAGTAGAAGCTAAAACTTAGAGGTCTCAAACCCTACTATCTTTAGCAAGACATGCAATGTACAGGTAGAAACTTGGATGGAGAAAGTATCCAATATTTTAATCAAGGGCCATAAGTAGAAGCTAAAACTTAGAGGTCTCAAACCCTACTCTCTTTGCATCATTAGCAAGACATTAAATGTAGAGTTTGAAACCTTGGATGGAGTAAGCATCAAACACTTTAATGGGAGTTCTACCAAGGATTACTATCCGCCATGGTTCTAGCTACATGAACCTCCCATGTATGAACTTGATATTCTCAGCAAAGCCATTTTGATGATGATAGAACAAACCTAGTACAAGCAACTCAGGCAATAAACACAGCTCAATAAACACAACTCAGGCAATAAACACAGCTCAATAGATCATCTCAACCAAGTAATTCATGCATGAACCCATAGCATAATGTCATGGTTGTTTCCCTCAGTAACCTTAGCTCCGAGGATGAACCATCATACCATACCCCAGAGTTTGGGTGATCACAATAAAAGTTTTTTCCTAAGTAAGGAAGGGTTGCACATAGCTAGCCACTTTGATGGACCCTCCTTACTTGATGACTTCACATCATACCTTTGTGTTACCATCATCACACCTTTTGATTTGGACCACACACAAATCTCATCATGACATCACATCAAACCTCATGAAAATTTTGCATGCACAAACCTCATCATGACATCACATCAAATCCATACTATAAGCTAGGAAGCTTAATATCATTCCTCCTACAAGGGGATAATAAGCTAACTCGTTTTTTGTGATAACATGTAAAAGTGAGGGAATATGAATGAATATTTTTCTTGTTTTCATATAATTCTCATGGAATATCTTTGTTGTTGTGAATGTGCATATGGCATAATCCTCAATCCCAAAAGTGTAGACCATAGCTAGTCATGTATCCAAACTAATCAATGAGCCCAAGAAAAAAAAAAGATTAGATTATCTACACAATTGAGTAGTGAGGGAGTATGACCTACAACTATCCATGTGAAGTATGGATAACCTCAAAGTTCAATTGCTAAATAATATTTAAAAACTCATTAATAAACATGTCACAACCAAGAGTTGGTGGGGTAGTGCAATCTTTAGAGTCATGTCAAAGCATCTAGCACATCCACCCACTTGCATAGAATTCATTTTAAATTATGATCCTAAAGTTAAATCTAACACATTAGGCTATTGGATAAGGGTGAATAGAAGATCATGAGGGTCACACTTGCCCCACAATCGATATAATACATGCTAAGGATCAAATGAGGGATGGGAAAATATGAAAGGCAACATGAACACCTACAGTCTCATAGAAATGGGGTACACCTATAGTCAACTAGGATAGACTCTCATTTAATGCCATGTGATAGCTCAAGGCATCCATCACATGTTCACACATACAACAACTAAGATATCGAAGAGTATTTTGGAAGACATCTAAACAGAGAAAAATAGCTTACTAAATTACTTAAAATTAGAGGGAGTCTATGAATCCATAAATAGAGCCTTGAAAATTTTCATACAAGATCTTGAAGTCCACTAAAATGAAAGGAAGAGCACTAAGCTTTAAGAGTTCCCTCTCACCAAGATAATTAATGTTGCACTAGGACTCCTTAGTGAAGCACTACTTATTTTAGGGACATTTAGCATTACCCATTTTAGGAATCCTTAGTGAATCACTACCCATTTTAGTGCAATTAACACTACTAGGTGTACTTGCTCCATCAAAGTTAACCCCTTCATAGGGAGTAGGGTAGAACCCACTACATTCAAAGGAAGAAATAGAGTTAACACAAGTGAAAAGGAAAAAGAAAAAGGAAGGAGGAGAAGGGAAGCCCATCCTCAAGTGGAGAACAAGGCAATAGAATGAAATAAAAAAGAATGAGAGAAGAGAATGAAGTATCTAGTCTCTCTTCGAAAGAGGTAGAGCAATAAGGAGAGAATTAAAGAAAAAAGAAGACCACAAAAGGAGCATGGATAAAACAAAAGCAATAATGAGCATGGAAAAAACAAAAGGAAATACTAGAAGAAGTCTAAATGTGCAACATGGGGGTGACCTTGGCATAGAGAATAGAAGAGGAGATGGCTTGACAAGTTGAAAGCTCAAAGGGAAAATAGAAGATGGTAGAAGGATCACCTTTAGGTGTAGCTTAGGGAAATTTGCATAAACTAGTGGTGATGATACAACTTGTAGACTTAGATGACTATGCTAGAAAAAGAAGAAACATCACAAGAAATCATAGTTACATCCCAAGGGGACTAGCAATGACCCATAGTCAATCCATTGACTCTTCGAAACATTTATGGAAGAAATTCTATCCACCCAACTCAAACTCTCATATGAAGAACTTAGAAGGTATAAGGTAGAATATGTTAGTGACAAACAAATCTACAATGAAAATAGATGGCAAGAAGGACACATTCTAATAGTTCTTACCAGTAGATGCACAACAACTTCGGGATCCCTATGCCCAAGTGGAAGAACATGACCTAAGAATGAGATCTAAAGTGCAAAAAATAGAATGATTTTATAAACAATGTGAAGAAACTAAATCCTAAATGGTAGAACTAACAATCCAATTAGGCAAGGAAGAGCTAACATAGCTCTTTTAATGAGGACTCTTGGAAAAACTAGTAGATTTAGGGATAACTAAAGGTAGCCTACATAGGTCTACAATTGTTAACCCTCAAACAAACAAGGTGAAAAATTCAAAAAATCTAAAGAAGACGACAAGGCCAAGGCAAAAGTGGAACGGAAGATGAACACATGCTAAGAAAAATTTGGAAATGCAAGAAGTGCAAAAAAGGTCCTAAATCAAGGAGAGAGGTGCACAAGAAAAAGCACAAGTCAATACTTTTGAAAAAGAGCGCAAGGCACATCATGATTTATTTTAAGAGCACCGGGGTCTCACCCATGCAAATTGTAAAGGTAGATGGGCAGTAGGAAGGAAGCTAGGAGATAGGAGGACAATGGGAAAAAGGACCTATGCCACGGTCTGCCATGTAAAAGAGGGAATAAGGGGATGACCACCCAAAAGGGATTTAGGGTTTTGTATATAAAGTTGAAAAGTAAATGAGAAGCTAATTCTTGTGTGTGGACAAAAGTAACTCTCTTCTTCTTCTTCTTCTTCTTCTTCTTCTTCTTATTCTTCTTGCTTGCTTGCTTGAGCTTGTGCTTGAGAGAGGGAGTGTGAGAGTCTGAGGGAGTGAGTGTGTGAGGGTGAGGGACCATGGTGGAGAGGCTCTCTATCTTCTCATCTCTTCTTCTCTTCTCTTCTCTTCTCTTGTCTTGCTCACGGCAATGAAGCTTGGAGTGTGGAGCTTGAGGATGGAGCTTGCTTGAAGCTTGCACTTGGATCATGGAGCTATTAGAGTGCTCGGGAGAGGAGGCAACTCGATCGGGCATGGCGATAAGCTCACTACACCCGTAGAGATAGATAGCGCGTCGGCTATGTGAGAGGTAGCCATTAGTGCTCGGCTTGGAACACTTGAACAATAAGTCATCCTTGGGGTCTTGGCAATAGAGCTTGTGCTTGGCTCTACATTTTGGTTCCATTGTCGGGACCAACGGATTCAAGCTTTGAGTGCTTACGCGCTCTGAATCGAGCATTGAAGTAGGGCTTTTCCCGAACCGGTGCTTGAGGTAGATAGGTAGGAAGTGAGGGAGTTTGAAGAGGTATTTGATCTCCTTAGCAAGTAGGTTTTTGGTTTTTTGGATTTGGAAAAGCAAGTTGGAGTAATGTAGGTGTTTTCTTTGTGATTTGGATGCATAAGGGTAGGAAAAAACAAAGAAAAAAAGGAAACTAGGCATTGGCATTTTTGATGTCATAACAGGGCAAGAGGGTTTGATTTGTTTGCCAATTTGTGTTTTGGAGTTTATTTGCTATTCCAGGTATACACATTCCTTCAGTAGCGTCCATTCTTACATTCTAGAAGTTTATGCAACCCCTCATAACCAGAATCATTAGAAACGAGTGATTTTCGTCATTGCTGAGAACTCGTCCACAAGAATCAGACACTGTTACTTGAGTCCGATTCCCAGAATCAGACTCGAATGGTCAGATTTCCAAAATCGGATGCGGTCCAATTTTCGGACTCAGACGGTCCGATTCCAAGAATCAAATAGACCGATTTTCAGACTCCGACCAACCCATCCTGTCCGATCGGACATAACCTATCGTCCGATTTAAAAAATCAGACACCCCATAATCGGACGTCCAACTCTCAGAATTGGACACACGAAAATCAAACACACAAAAATCGGACCATCCATAATCAGACACTTGTCAAATCAGACGTTCGATTCTGATAATCAGACTCCTGAGAATCGGACCTTTGAGAATTAGATAGAAATTTGTCAAAATTGGGCAGGTGAATAGGATAAAAATTTGACATGTCTAACCCCTAAAACCGACCCAGAGACCATATAGAGCTGAAAGCACATCATTGATCTATCCCTGGGCTGAAATCTAGAGCAAGTAGTTCAAAACTTGGCTATGAACGGTCCTTCAAATCATGCATGGTGTTTAGCATAACGGCCCTATAGGCCGGGGGGACTGCCCCCCGGACCCTCACAGAGGGGGCTTTGCCCCCTTCGCACCTCCCCCAAGTAGGTTTGATAGAAAACACACGCTGTGACATGTCCTCCAAATTAGATCCTAGTGTAGTAGTGGCTCTACACAAGCATAGATTCTCACTTGCGAAACAGCAATCAAAAGCCCATCCCCGAACAAGGACAAGAGCAATGACAAACAGAGAGACCCTAGAACCTCAATGGGCCAATCTAGCCAACAAGGGCAAAAAGGCCACATTGCAAAAACATGTATAGGTTGCATTCGGACTGCATCTAGTCAAAGCGGAATACAACAATATCAAGCTACAACTACGAGGATGATTAGACACGACAGTCCTGATGACGATAGACGCACCGTGAATGGCACTGCATAGATGACCCAAGACATCAGTGGAGAATCCACATATGGTTGCGCATTTGAGGACTCAACAACATGCATAAGAAGGCTTAAATCTATAATCCAAGACCCGGAAGATGAAGACATAGTACCACTTGCTTATCTTAGGGTTAAACTCACCGCAAAAAGAAAGCACTATGTCGATGCTCTCATCGATGAAGGAGCTGATTTTAATATCTTGACCTATGAAGCATGGACCCTAATAGGCCAACTAGAGCTCACACCAATTGATGCAACTCTTATACCTTACGGGGGACACCCACAAGCACTTATAGAAAAGTACAAAATCCTTGTAACTATTGAGACTGAAAGCTTGCCTATCCTATTCCATGTTCCTCCAAATAGTGCTAATTGTGAAAAGAAAACCCTCCTAGGATGACCCTTCAAAAGAGCGAAGAAGTGTGAGGCCGATTATGTAGCATAGAGGATACACTTGACGATACCGGGTGTGAGGATAATCACAACCTTTAGCAAGGGTGACCTCATCGAACCTCAAGGGAAAGACAAGGAACATTCTGACATACAAGGCAAGCCTAGTGATGAGAGCAGGGACTTGTTGAAAGAGTTGATACAAGCGCATGTTGAATAGAGAGAACCAGTGAGCGAGGCCATTCTTGAAACAAGAAGGTCAAGAGGCAATGCCAAGGATATGCTTTGGACTTAGAAATATCGTAGAAGACCACAAAAGAAGCCCAAGCCTTATAAGCGAAGGTATTGATGGAGAGCTAGCACAACACCGCGATGGATATCCAAAGTGTTGCTATGTGCTCAAGGGTATTACGCAGGTAATCGATGGATTTGGATACCAAAAACCCTTGCTAAACCACCTCTATCAGCTAAAGTCCAAGACGTATCAAGAGCGAAGAAGCGCATGAGGAAATCCAAACGAAAAAAAAAGTCTCGATTCAAAAACATTGGAGTGACCGAGCCCCTCACGATTGAAATCAAGAAACCAAATGGGACTATTCGAAGGGTAGATCCTCAGCCTAGCATGCTTAACAAGTGGATATCATATGTAACCATCGAGTGTGCACAAAAGCCACCAGTGCCCAAGGAGCCTTTGACTTCCCAAGAGGATAATGAGCACCACAAGCATAATGTTGCTCATGATAAGGGTAATTGTTCAATAAAGCAAATGGTAGAGTCGTCTAACAGCCATGAGCAAATCTTTTAGTCATCAGTGCCAAGTCCACCTAGGAGTCCCAAGTCTCCTACACCCTCTTTCTCTAAACGAACATAGGAAGCACAACAATAGTTGTCAAGTACAGCTACTCAATCCCAATCTCTATCTCCATCTGAGCTTCCAAATGTCCAAGATGCGGGACATGACAACACCCCTAATTCTCAACCTAGGGATATACCTGTGCAATCCATCATGGCTAGCTGACCTACACAAGAAAATGCACAAAGGGAAACAAAAGACATGACCACTTCTAATCTACCTAAGGACTTGACACCGCAATCTACCAATAGTGGCCAGTCCACTGAACTAGCCACTACTACTTCCAATCAGGAATCACAATAGTCACAGCCTTTGGTCATGACGATGCCCCTTGCGGAGCATGTCCTTAGCAATTCATATGTGGAAGAGGTGTCACAACCAACATCCTTGATACCTCCAACACTTCCAAAGCACCTAAAGCCTAGGATTGAGGAGAAATCTATCAAAGATTTGGCCAAGGAGATGGTGCATTTGACCAATGAACTAGAGATGAGGTGCTTGATGAAGCTTGATCACAAGCTGACAGCCATCACGCGTGCATACGTCCATGTGGACATTGGAAGGCCAACATTAGAGCATGCAAAGCTCATAGCTGGACCCCTGACTTGGGATGAGCAACAACATGTTTGCTCTCGCTATGTAGCTATTGCTGAGGAAGTCATACAAGACATCCCAAAGGCCACAGCTAGAGAATTGCACTTGATACCCTCACTCTATATACTGCTCAATGTGAGACAAACATGGAAAAGCTCGAAGTAATCAAATGAAAAGGGGAAAGGGCAAGGCAACTTTGTGCAAAAATGGTACTCCAACTAGAGTTTGGCAGTAGCCAGAATTGGCCACCAGCTAATGACGCTCGTTGTGCAAAGTGTTGAGAAATAGACAAATGATGTATGCTCCAAGAGGAGCTGTCCTGAATCCCATATGCACAGTGAGGAGAGTGGAACAACTCAAAGCCTATAAAGCATTGTACTTGACTATGAAATGAATACAATATCATGATGCTTTGTACTTTCAGTTAAGTGTCTGTCATTGTCAATTCTACACAAGATTGTGTTTATGAGTCCAAGCTAATCTATCTTGGAACCTAATTCACTTGTGTAATAGTTTATCTCTACTTGTCCATGTCATTATGAACTTGGTCTTCATCTTTGATCCACCATAGCTTGTGTCATGTCCTAGATCCGCATCATTTATCATGGTATCAGAGCCCAGTTGGGCATGGCACAGTTCATACTCTGAATCTCTAGTCTCTCTTCACCTCTGGTGATCTCTAACCAGCTCACATTCAGCTTACATCTTCAGCTTCAACTTCAAATCTGAGTTGGACCTTGTGGCAGCCATAGCCAGACTGCACCTACCCACCTTGGAGCTCTTGGATCTCTCTCTACGGGCCATATCTTCAGGTGATTCCTTCTGGAGGTATCTTCCCTTGCTCAAGACGCTTCATCCCAGCACTTCAATCAATGACATTACTGCTTCCTAGCTCCAGCATTACACAAATCGAAACGCGCTGTCCTGTCTGCGCCTGTTCACGGTCGTACTGCTGACGCGAATCGTACGGTTTGAAATCGACCCTGTGAGCATAGGGCTTTTGAAGCTCACTATGCAAGCCTACTCCCCATACAATATCTTGGGCAATGGTGAACTCATTGAGCTGCACGAACTGAAAGAACAGTCGGCTGTCTGAAACCCTAGAGGAAGCCATATCCAGAAATTTGAAAAGCTTGGTAACCTTGTTCTGTTTCTCATTACCATCATCAACAGTGATTTTGATCACTGAGGAATAATCTCTGAAGCTCATTACTAGTCTGGAAGTGTCTAAGGAAGCTCAGAAGCCACCCACGAAGTTCCTGAGAGGAAGCAGATCAAGTACCGACTAGTATCCATTAACACTCAACTAGTGTCAATTTGACACTGATTCTCTTGTGTCTCTTGACACATTAAAATACAATTTTTTGCTGGTTAACTAAAGATTAGCAACATGGTAGAGCTTGAGCAAATAGCAAAGTTCAATGGAGAAGGCTTCCATGCCTGGAAGGAAAAGACCATGTATCACCTAATGCGGAAAGACTTGTGGGATCTGTTTGAAGATGATGCAGATAACAAGAAGGAAGATGATGAAGACGGGTTCGTTGAAGAAGAACAGTTTAAATCCAAAGAATGGAAGAAGATGAATAATAAGGCACTAGGCATCATTGCCTGGGGATTAAGTGATGATGTGTTACATCATATATCTGGCATTAGAACTGCTAGAACCGCCTGGGAGGAACTTGATAAAATGTTTGGTACTCAAGCAAAGAATTCAAAGGTAAAACTTCTCATGCAGTTTTATAAACAGGATATCAAAGACAGTGCTTCTATGACCATACACATTAATAAGTTTAAGAGTTTAAAAACCCAACTTGCATCTCTTAAAAAGAATATTGAGGAAGATGAAGCAATAGCCGTACTGCTTGCAAGTGTAAACAAGGATCCATATGAAAATCTTGTGTCCACTTTGAGTAATGTTCCAAGCCTCACACTTAAAGATATTGAGCACTCACTACTCGATGAAGAAGGCAAAGTAAAAACCAAGAATGCAAAAGACAATGTCTCATCATCTAGGGAAAATCTTTTGTACACCAAAGGAGCTACTGGACCTAAAGGAAGAGGTCGAGGATTCATCAACAACAATAACAAGGATCGGATTACATGTCACTATTGTGGTAAGACTGGTCATGTAGCCAGTGAATGTTTCCACAAGAAGAGAGCCCAACAATTGCAAAGTGATCATCACCAGAACCAATACATGGAAGAAAGAGAAGAAGAAGAATATGCTTCCACTACTATCAACAACTCTGACAGATTGTTTTGAAGAACTTTCATTGTATCCTTCATATGTTTTTTTCCATAGTGGATCTTTCTTAGTGAATTTGACTTGTACAACCCTTGCCAAGATGTAAAGTCTCAAGCTTTAACTTGACTAGGCTGCCTATGAGCTAGTCTTCCGGGCCATGTTTTCATGAAGGGGGGGCAAAAGCCAGCAAGTGTAGGGACTCATCATTTGAGGGGGGGTGTTGAGAAATAGACAAATGATGTATGCTCCAAGAGGAGCTGTCCTGAATCCCATATGCACAGTGAGGAGAGTGGAACAACTCAAAGCCTATAAAGCATTGTACTTGACTATGAAATGAATACAATATCATGATGCTTTGTACTTTCAGTTAAGTGTCTGTCATTGTCAATTCTACACAAGATTGTGTTTATGAGTCCAAGCTAATCTATCTTGGAACCTAATTCACTTGTGTAATAGTTTATCTCTACTTGTCCATGTCATTATGAACTTGGTCTTCATCTTTGATCCACCATAGCTTGTGTCATGTCCTAGATCCGCATCATTTATCACAAAGGAAAGCCCTTTGGACATCAAGACATGATTCCATGTACATTGCCCCAACTTCATTAAGAGTGTTGGCAATTTTCCATTAGGTCCAGCTTTCTACCATTGTCCAAAAACATCCCTTGTATGATAAACTACTTCTAGAAGAAGATCTACATGTGGCTAGCAGGCTAGGAGTAGGGAGCATGGTTCTTGATGTTAGTGCATATGTTTTTTGCCTCATTCAAGACCCTACAATCTTAGATCTATATGCTTCCCATCAATACAACCCTAACTTCTTTAGCTGGTTCCATCCAAGTCTACATGACAAGAACCCTAAACCATCCCTTGGTTCTACGCTAGAGTCACCCAAACCTCCAGAGAAAGAGAAAAAAAGCTCTAAACACAACACCCGCTCTGATAAGAAGCAATGGAGGCATGTTCCTATGGATAAGGACAAGAGTCTAGAGCAAATGACCGACCACGAGCAACTACCAATGCAATCGAATGAGGGGCTAAACGGAGAGGAATCAGCTAAAGAGCTAGACTCTCCAAAAAGAGAGGCAGTTGTATCCTTATAACCTAGCGAGGTTGTTCAGCATGCCACAACTATGTCCCATGAGGACACACTAGAGAAAGAGAATGTTGAGGCCTAACCAAATGTCAAGATTGTGGGAGAGAAGGAAGGAGTCTCACTTGTAGCTTTCTTGCTTGCACAATGGGGGAAGACACACAAGGGTGGAGGCTGAAAATAGTTTTCCTCTTCTTAGTTGTGTAAGCCAAAAGAACTCTTTTACAAAGAAATAGAAGAACCCTATATATGGGTCTCAAACCAAACTCAACTAACTAAGGTGGCATACTAACTGAGCCACGAACTAGAGTAGATAAGGATAGCTATCATGTAGCTATTATTCATGGGCGGTGTACCAACCGCGTCTGCAACTGACAAGTCGGTGACATAAATACACAACGGTCACCCTGGCGTATCACGAGTGGAGCTCGATATCTCAACACTCCCCCTCGAGCTCAATCCCAATTCCTGCACACCAAGCAGGTCTCTGAACTTGCGCAGCTTCTCTGCGCCCAATGCCTTCGTGAATATGTCAGCTACCTGATCCTCTGTGCTGACATAAACTAGATCAATAAGACCTAGTAAAACCCTCTCTCGCACATAGTGATAATGCACCTCAATGTGCTTTGTTCTAGCATGATAGACTGGGTTATTTGCCAAGTGTATACTACTCATGTTGTCACAATAAATGACAACTGGCCCATCTGTAGACTGACGCATATCATAAAGTAGCTTATGCAACCAAGCTACCTCACATGCAGCCATTGCTGCACCCCTGTACTCAGCCTCTGTGCTCGACAAGGCAACTGTAGGCTGTTTCTTGCTGCTCCAAGTGACTGCAGCACTCCCAAAAGAGAACACATATCCACTGGTAGATCGTCTATCATAGATACTACCAGCCCAATCAGCATCAGTGTATCCATGCAATTGTATCTGAACCCCAGTCTCATAAAATAGTCCATACTGTAATGTGGACTTCACATACCTGAGTATGCGTCTAGCCGCATCCAAATGTGGTTTCCTTGGAGCCTGCATAAACTGACTTACCAATCCAACAGCATAGCTCAAATCTGGCCTGGTAATAGTCATATAAATCAAACTTCCTACTATGCGTCTGTACATAGTAGGGTCTTCTAGAAGCTCACCTGCATCTGTGCTCAGCTTCACATTCTGCTCCAAAGGAACTGAAATAGGCTTACAGCCTGTCATCCCATATTTGGACAGCATGTCCAATCCATACTGCCTCTGCAAGAGTTGTATCCCACTTGGTGATCTAATCACCTCAATGCCCAAGAAATAACGCAGCTCTCCCAAATCCTTCATCTCAAACTTCTGCTTCAATAGCATTTTCACATGAAGGATATCTTCATCACTGTCACCTGTCATAATCAAATCATCAACATAAATGACAAGTAGCATAATATCTTTCTCTGTTTTTCTCACATAAAGTGAGAAATCTGCCTTGGAAATCTGAAAGCCAATAGTGACAAGATACTGTCCTATCTTGTCAGACCATGCTCTAGGTGCTTGCTTCAAGCCATACAAGGCTTTCTTCAACCTGCAAACAAACTCAGGATGAACAGCATGCACATAACCTGGTGGCTGCTCCATATAGACCTCTTCTTGCAAATCACCATGCAAGAAGGCATTCTTTACATCCATCTGATGTAAAGACCATCCCTTTGATGCAGCCATAGCAATGACTGCTCTTACCGTTGCCATCCTTGCAACCGGACTGAATGTTTCTTCATAGTCAATGCCATATGTTTGTGCATACCCCTTGACTACTAATCTTGCCTTGTATCTGTTCACAGAACCATCTGCATTGTGCTTCACCTTATAAACCCACTTACAGCCAATTGCATTTTTACCTTTAGGCAAAGGTACCAATTCCCATGTAGCATTTGCTTCCAAGGCATCCATTTCTTCATCCATGGCTTTCTCCCATTTTTCTTTTCCCATGGCTTGCTCAAAAGAAGTGGGTTGTGGTTCCTGTATCACCTTGACCATATATGCATAGTGAATGGCTGTAAATCCATCATATTTCAGCCTATCCACAGGATACCTAACTCTGGTAGACCTGCGCAAAGTGGATTCACTCCCAGGTGCTCTCAAAACATCCCTGGTCTTCCTTACTCCAGGTGTAACAATAGAGGGGATACCCAACTCATCATCAATGCTCTATTCTGAGCCACTGGATTCACCATCCACATAAGAGTGACCTGCATTCACATCAACCATGGGCTGATCAACCTTCTCTTTTCCTTTTCGTGATACTTGCATACCACTATCTGCATTGCTTTGAGAAGATTCTCCTGATCTCAATCTGCCTGTCCATGGCGAAGAATGTGAACCACTGCTCGAAGACACTCCAGGTCCACTAATATTTTGTGACTACTGCTGTGAATTCTGTGCAGCATTACCATTTTGTGCATCTACATCATCAATCACATTTACTGGTTTATACCAACTACTGATCTCATCAAAAACAACATCTCTGCTCACTGTAAACTTACGAGTAGAAGGGTTATAGCATCTATACCCTTTTTGCTGCAGAGAGTAACCAATAAAGATGCACTTCTCAGCTTTTGGATCCAACTTGGATCTCAACTCATCTGGCACATGTACATAGGCAATGCAACCAAAAATTTTCAAATGAGAAATATCTGGTTTCCTACCAGTATACCTCTCCTATGGAGTCATCCCATGTATTGCTGTAGTGGGAGTCCTGTTCATTATATAGACTGCTGTAGCAACTGCTTCAGCCCAATAAAAATCTAGCAGGTCTTTTTCATTGAGCATGGCACGAGACACCTCTCCAATATGTCTGTTTTTTCTTTCTGCAATTCCATTTTGCTGTGGGGTATGACTGCATGAATATTGCTGCTTTATGCCATGCTCCTGCAGGAACCTTGCAAACTCATTTGAGAGGTACTCTCCCCCTCCATCTGACCTTAGGCATTTTATTTGCAGGCCTGTTTCTTTTTCAACCATAGCTTTAAGAGTTTTGAAATGCCCAAAAACTTCACTTTTCTTTTTCATAAAATACACCCAAACTTTTCTGCTATAGTCATCAATAAAACTGACAAAATAATGACAGCCTCCAAGAGATGCAGCTTTAGTAGTCCACACATCAGAGTGGATTAATTCCAATGGCTTCTTACTCTCTTGAACATGTCTAGGAAATGGTTTCCTTGCCTGTTTTCCAAACTGACAAGCTTCACATACCTTGTGCATTTCTGCAACCTTGAATTTAGGCAATCCTGCAACAATATTTTGGGCCTGCATTGATTTAAGTCGATGTACATTAACATGACCAATGCGTTTATGCCAGATATCAATATCTGCAACTACACCGGTCCCATGTGCAAACATTGCTACACTCAATTCAGACATGTCTGCATCCAACGTAAACATTCTGCCCTTCTTCTTTCCTTTTGCTATCAAGCGACCTTTATTTTTCATATCCTCAACAAAGCATCCATGAGGATTAAATCTGACCTGCAAGCCCTGCTCAACCATTTGACCAACAGAAACTAGATTCTTGGTGATATTCGGGACATGAAATACATCGGACAGGTATTTCCTTTTCCCATCCTGCATAGACAAAGGAATTTTTCCAATCTGCACAATCGGATGTGCAGTATCATCACCAGTCTCCACAAATCCTGGTTTTTCCATTTTCCTTGCATCCTCCATCCATTCTGCATGACCTGTCATGTGGTTTGACACACATGAGTCAACATACCATACATCGTTGCTTTCTTCTGCACTTGTCATAGAATTGTTCATGTGCTGCACCATGAACAAATGCTCATTTCTGTCATCACCCTGTCTACTAGAAGATGCATAATTTCCTTGTTGCAGTTTTCCATTCATGATGTCATTCTGCCTTTTGTAGCAGTCTTTAGCCATATGTCCCATTTTACCACAATAGTAGCATTCAACATTACTGTTTGCATTTTGGCCTCTTTGCCATCCACCACGACCTCTTTGGCTCCCCCTGTCTCTAGAGTTACCACGTCCTCCTCCATAGGACTGGTTTTCTTGAGTTTGCTGCATATTCTGATTTCTACCACGGCCTCCAAATTGGCCTCCTCTACCTCTGCCTCTACCTCTTCCAGCATTTGAGTAGAAGACAGCTTCCTTTGAAGTTCCTCCTGAAGAAGATGCACCACCATTTCTCTGCTCCTCAGAAATTAGAAGAGCAATCAACTCCTCAAAATCAGGAAATCGTTCACGAACTGAAATGGATGTCCGAAACTGTGCATAATCCTTTCCTAGACCATTCAAGGTCACAGAAACTAAATCATCATCTTCCACTGGCGATCCAATGGAAGCAAGTGCATCTGCAATCTTCTTCACGTTCATGTGGTAGTCATTGATGCTCATATTTTCTCTTTGCACATTATGCAACTCTTGCTTGAGCTGCATTTTCTTGGCTTGCGTATTTGTGCTATATATTTTTGACAAAGTATCCCATGCCTCCTTTGGCGTACTTGCATCCTGAATATGCACAATCATAGAGTCTGAAATACTGATAGACAGCCAGTACATAACTTTCCTGGCTCTCTCATGCCATGCTTTGAATGCCTGCATTTGCTGTTGATTGGGAACATCAGGAAGAACTGGTTCTTCTTCATTTCCTGCAACAAATTCCCAATATCCTTTTCCCATAAGGAAATTCGTCATTCTAAACTTCCATGCTTGAAAGTTGTTCTTGTCAAGCTTTTCAGTTACAATCTGTGAAAGAGAATCAGACGCCATTACAGAATACTGCAAAAAATTCTGTCACTGCAAAAAACATAGCTTCACCCTCACAAGGGCAAATCTGCAAAACTGGCAAAAGTGGTATTTGACCACACAGTCACTTCCTAGTGACGATTTTGCATCAACAGGCAAAAGGGATGATTCTGTAACTCCCAATGTCTCTGCACACAAGCATACGATGCAATCTCTGTGGTAACTTTTCACCGACTTGTAGAACAGTGGTCGCACAGCATAAAACAGGGCCTTTTCCTGAGTGCGTGCAGAAAACTTCCGCCTTCAAAACAGGCCCCGAAATGGCCTCAAATCAAAAAAACAGGGTCGCCAGGAGCTAAAGCTCTTTCCCACAGCATATACTACCCTCTTGCTTCACCGCGAAGGGCGTCTCAACCTGAGACAATGCACTCCTGCAATTTCCGGCTGTGCTACCTACAGAGATTTGCTCCCAAAACAGAAAATGAAAGCAACACTGCTCCTCTTACCAGACCACCGCGAGCTTGGCTTGCTTTCTTGAGCTCCTTACCACGAACAAGGCTCTGATACCATGTCAAGATTGTGGGAGAGAAGGAAGGAGTCTCACTTGTAGCTTTCTTGCTTGCACAATGGGGGAAGACACACAAGGGTGGAGGCTGAAAATAGTTTTCCTCTTCTTAGTTGTGTAAGCCAAAAGAACTCTCTTACAAAGAAATAGAAGAACCCTATATATGGGTCTCAAACCAAACTCAACTAACTAAGGTGGCATACTAACTGAGCCACGAACTAGAGTAGATAAGGATAGCTATCATGTAGCTATTATTCATGGGCGGTGTACCAACCGCGTCTGCAACTGACAAGTCGGTGACATAAATACACAACGGTCACCCTGGCGTATCACGAGTGGAGCTCGATATCTCAACACCAAACACATCAATGACGGCTGACCTGGTTTAGGATCCCCAAGTCTTTGAGGGATATGCCTCGATTTCCTAAGAAAAAGAGGAGAAAACAATGAAAACAACAACGACAATTGCAAGAGGTTGTAGACACCAAGAAGATTGAGACCAAGAGTGCTGAAGAGCTAAGGAATAAAGCATCGAGTCCACCCACCAAGGAACCCATTGCCATCTCTCCCAAGAACGGTGAAACCTTAGACACATCCGTGTGTTTTGATAAGTCAAAGCAACCATTACCATCAACGGTTTCTTGCAACACTCAATCCACTGACATCAGAACTTACATTGACCAATCAAGAGTGGATACAACACTGTCACAATAGGTTGACAGAACTATACTAGTCACATATGAGGGAAACCATGACACAATAGTATCAAAAACTCAGGAGGAGAAACATGAGAACCCCAAGGACATAAGCAATCCTAGCATTGACCAATTTTGCTCATCTAGGCGTAAACTCGTAGCTATGCTAAAGCCTAGGGAAACTCCCAGAACCTTGCATGAGATAGAACCTGAGCAAGCCTTCATTGAACATAGAAGTGTCACAGAGTGCTTGATTGAGTTGGATGCTAAACTCAAATCATTCACACATTTTTACATCCTTGCAGACACTGGCACACTCCCTAGGGAGCAGCTTGAGGAATACTTGCCATATCTACTATCCTGGGAAGAGCTAGAATATCTTAACGAGCACTATAACAAGCTCCTACATGAATACATGCAACTCATCTCTGACGAGGAGGCCGACGAACTACGCTTAACTATGACATTCAATGAAGCATTTTGCAAACCAAATCTCTTAGAGATAGAGTAACTAAAGTGACAATCAAAGGGTCGAAGTCAATTTGAAAAACGTTGGTTTGAAAACCATGCTACAATGGCCAAACTTGGAGCCCAAAAGTCTCAGAGGAGTGATTGGCCAAATGGCGGTCTCAAAGAGACCCAACCTATGTGGCACCAACTTCCTTTCAAGTACTGACTACCATTCGGGGTATGGACTTAGGCGGAACTAGCCAAGAGAACTCTCTGGTTGATAAGATTCTCACCGAGGAGGAGCTACATTTTGCTAGTAGACTCAGACAAGGTACCATGCTACTCGACATTGCAAAATATCTATTGTTATTGAGTAGGCTGCCACGAGTACTAGATGCATGCGCCACACTCCAATACAATCCTGAGTTCTACAATTGGTTTTTATCCTCACAAAGTGATATGGATTTATAAAGTGTATATAAATAAACAATGTGTTTTGTGACTGTGTATAGATAACACATAAAAAACAAAGCCAACACACACACAAGCAATGATAATCAAGCACAGATGATATGCATCGAAGTCAACACCATGGGATTCAAATAAGCGATGTCTCTTTGAGCTGCACCCGTTCATTATAGTTGAAGCATATGACTTGCATGTATTTTCACAAGTTGCCAAGTGAATGTAGGATGACACGGGTCTTTGTATAGAAGCATTCAATGTCCAAGTCACCACAAGACCACCAACCCCACAAAGAACCTTTATGGAGAAAGTGACATAAGAACAAAGAGCCTGTCATGAATCGTGTGGCGGGGGACTTGCGCAAGATGCTGCGTTGAACACACACGGAATGCACAAGGAGAAGCTCACTCAAGAGACGAGAAGAGAGATGGAGGCCAAAACATTTTCTTGCTAGTTTCTTCTTCTTCTTCCGCACACTTTACAATGTACACAAAGTATAGATAAGATACAACATAAAGGAAAGTGGCCTACTAAGTCAAATAATGCATAACCGACTACACTAGTCGACTGGCGCTATAACTATGCCAGCTGTAAATAGGTGTAACAACCTGAATATAATAAGTAATGAGTCAATGACCATGTGAGAGTCATAATGACCACCGACGTGCTAAATGTAGACGTGTGGACCCATCTAACCAAGCGGTCCATCATTAATGTCCGCATGTGTTGAGCTTGTCATCTCAACACTCCCCCTTAAGCTCAACTGCATCTCTACAACTCCAAGTAAGCTTCGAAACTTTTGAAGCTTCTCTGTACCCAATGCCTTCATGAAGATGTCAGCTATTTGATCCTATGTGCTGACATACACCAAATCAATCTCACCTGATAGTATCTTCTCTCTCACAAAGTGGTAGTGTATCTCAATATGTTTTGTCCTGGCATGGAACATAGGGTTCCTAGCCAACTGTATATTGCTCATGTTGTCACAATAAATGACAACTAGACCTTCCACCTGCACATATAAATCAGCCAATAACTTTTGCAACCATACTACCTCACATGTTGCAACATCAGCACCTCTATACTCAGCCCTCTATACTCGACAAAGCAACTGTAGATTGCTTTTTGCTGCTCCAAGTAACTGCTGCACTACCAAGAGAGGACATGTATCCGCTGGTAGATCTTCTATCAGACACACTACCATCCCAATCTGCATCTATGTATCCAAACACTTGTACATCTATGCCTGCCTCATAGAAAAGTCCATAATGTAATGTGGACTTCACATATCTCAATATGCGTATTACTACATCCAAATGTGGTTTTCTAGGTACTTGCATAAACTGACTCACAAGACCAATAGCGTAGCTCAAGTCTGGCCTTGTAATGGTCATGTAGATCAAACTCCCCACTATCCTCCATAGTAGGGTCTTCTATCTCATCCCCAACATCAGCACTCAACTTTACATCATTCTCCAACGGGACTGAAAGTGGTTTACATGCTGTCATACCATACTTGGACAACATATCCAAGTCGTACTGTCTTTGGGATAGCCATATACCATCATCACATCTGATCACCTCAATGCCAAGGAAGTACCTTAGCTCACCTAAATCCTTCATCTCAAACTTCTTCATAAAAAATTCATTGACTTCAGCAATCCCACTATCACTATCACCTGTAATAATCAAGTCGTCCACATAGATGACTATGATGACCAAACCTGCATCTCCCTTTCTCACATAAAGTGAGTGATCAGCATTAGAAATATAAAAGTCAATATTGACAAGATACTCTCTGATCTTGTCAGACCATGCTCTAGGTGCTTGCTTAAGCCCATAGAGCCCCTTCTTCAACCTGCATACATACATGGGATGCTCTAAATCTTCATATCCTGCTGGCTGATCCATATACACTTCTTCCTGCAAATCACCATGCAAGAAGGCATTCTTCAAATCCATTTGCTGCAACCTCCAACCTTTGGCTGCTGCCAAAGCAATCACACATCTGATAGTTTCCATCCTAGCAACTGGACTGAAGGTTTCTTCATAATCTATGCCATATGTCTGGGCATAGCCTTTTGCAACCAGCCTATCTTTGTACCTACTAATAGAACCATCTGCATTGTGCTTAATCTTATAAACCCACTTACATCCAATAGCTTTCTTTCCCTTCGGCAATGGTACTAGATCCCAAGTCTTATTGGCCTCTAATGCAGCCATCTCCTCATCCATTGCTGCATCCCAATGAGCATGACCAACAGCCTCCTCAAAACTTGTGGGCTCAACATCCTCGATCACTTTTACCATATAAGCATAATGGTGAGTTGCATAACCTTCAAAACCAAATCTGTTAACAGGGTATCTCACCCTGCTAGACCTGTGTACTACTGGATCACTCAATGGAGTCTTTGCATTGGCGCGTGCTCTCTGCACACCTGGAGTCCTCACTGAAGGAATGCCAAGCTCATCATCCAAGCTCTCTAAGCCACTGGAGTCTCCATCAAGAACTGCATCAATTCCATCTGACACTTTATTCTTTCCTTTGTCTTTACCTATAGTGCTACTAGATGCACCTGAAGATGTAGAGCTACTCAGTCTCCCAGACCAAGGACTACCAGATGATGTCTCGGGTCCACTAAGAGTCCATGATTCTTGCTTTTCAGCCTGCACATGAGTATCATGATCATCATCATCATCCAATGCATCACCACTAGATGCATACTAACTGCTCATTTCATCAAAGATGACATCCCTGCTCACTCTGAACTTACATGTGACAGGGTTATAACAACGATACCCTTTTTTCTCTAAAGAGTATCCAAGAAAGACACACTTTTCAGCCTTCGGATCCAGTTTCTTCCACAACTCATCTGGCACATGAACATATGCAATACAGCCAAACACTTTCAAGTGTGAGACATCAGGCTTCTTACCTGTAAAACATTCTTCGGGGGTCATACCATGAACTGTAGTTGTGAGAGTTCTGTTCATAATATAAACAACAGTATGAACAGCCTCAAACCAAAAATTCTTAGGCATATTCTTTTCAGCTATCAAGGCGCGTGCAACTTCTGCAATATGCATGTTTTTCCTTTCTGCAATCCCATTTTGCTGTGGGGTATACCTGCATGTGAACTGTCTCTTTATCCCATGAGACCTCAAAAAATCACTGAACTCATTCGAGAGGTACTCTCCCCCTCCATCTGACCTCAAGCACTTTACTTTCAAGCCTGTTTCTCTTTCAACTGTAGCCTTGAAAGTTCTAAAGTGCTCAAACGCTTCACTCTTTTCCTTCATAAAATATACCCACAGCTTTCTAGAACAATCATCAATGAATGTGACAAAGTATGAACTGCCTCCAAGAGATACATTTTGTGTAGGCCCCCAAATATCTGTATGCACAACACAAGGATATTTCTGCTTACATCTCTATCATGTGAAAAGGGTTGTCTTGCCTGCTTACCAAACTGACATGCTTCGTATACCTTATGAAATTCTGCAATTCTAAATGTAGGCAAACCCGTAACCAACCCTTTAGACTGCATTAATTTCAGCCTTTGTACATTTGCATGTCCAATGCGTTTGTGCCGAATTTCAATATCTGCAACAACACCTTTTCCTTTAGCATACATAGCAGCATTCATAGTAGGAATTCCAGCATCCAGAGTAAACATACGTCCAACTCTACTTCCCTTTGCAACCAACCTACACTTGTCATTGAAGTCTTCTACAAAGCAGCCCTTTGTATTAAATCTGACTTGCAGCCATTGCTCTACCATCTTACCGATTGACACCAAGTTCTTTGTAATAGATGGCACATGTAATACATCTGAAAGACTCTTTGTCTTACCATCATGCAAGGACAAGGGAACTTTTCCCATGTGTGAAATTGGGTGACATGAATCATCACCCATCTACACATAACCTGTATTTTGCAAATCCTGCATCTCTCCAAACCATTCTGCATGGCTGGTCATATGATTGGATGCACTTGAATCAACATACCAAACATCATCATGCGTTCTATTTCCTATAACAGCATTCAGCATATGCTGCATAACAAACATACATTCATTTTTGCCTTCATTCTGTCATGAAGACCATGCATAGTTTCCTTGCTACAACTTACCACTGCGAATATCATCTTTCTTAGTATAACATTGGGCTGCAATATGACCTGTTTTGCCATAGTAGTGACACACAATACCAGAGTTGTTAGAACCTCTGTTCTGCCATCCACCTCTTCCTCTAGAGCTCCCCCAGCCTCTAAAGTTACCACGACCTCCTGAAACCTGCATATCGCCAAATTGCTGATTCAATCTGTTTTGCTAGTTGTCACTACCCCCCTTCCTAAACTAGAGTAGAAAGCTTGGACCTGTTCACCACTTTTTTCAGATGTCTCACTCTTCATGTCTACACAAGGTACCTGTATACGACAGACACAGTTGAAATTGCAAGATACCTTGAACTGCTGTCCACAACCTTGCGAGTCTAAAATGGGGCCTAAAATGACCTCGAATGGCCAAAATAGTAGCGCTCTTCGTGCATACAAAATCTCACTGTAATCTGAGATTTTTTTTCTACCTTGCTTCCGGTGCCTCCATAGGCATTGTCCAAGAGAAGAAATAGAGAATGGAAGAGCTTCTTACCCATTGCTTGCTTGCTCAAATCCTTGGCTCCTCTCCTTCTCTTTAGCCTTCAAAACCAGCCTCAATCAGTGGTGCAGCTCTAATACCATGTCACAAATCGCATGGTGGGGGACTTGCTCAAGATGCTGCACCGAACACACACAGAATGCACAAAGAGAAGATCACTCAAGAGACGAGAAGAGAGATGGAGGCCAAAACGTTTTATTGCTCGTTTCTTCTTCTTCTTCCACACACTTTACAACGTACACAAAGTATAGATAAGATACAACATAAAGGAAAGTGGCCTACTAAGTCAAACAATGCATAACCACCGACTACACTAGTTGACTGGTGCTATAACTATGCCATCTGTAAATAGATGTAACAACTTGAATATAATAAGTAATGAGTCAGTGACCATGTGAGAGTCGTAATGAGCACCGACGTGCTAAGTGTAGATGTGTGGACCCATCTAACCATGCGGTCCATCATTAATGTTCGCATGTGTTGAGCTTGTCATCTCAATAGAGCCATGACAGAAGCCCTGCTACGGGAAGAGAAAATCACCCCTATAGAAAGCACACATTGCATTTGAGCATGGCCCAAAGCATAGTCATTGGCTACTCTCTCTTTCTTAGCCAAACTCTACATCCGACTCACTGCAGTTGCTACCTCAATTGTACCGATGTCTCACATGTTACAAAGAGGTTTTAAAAATCTCAAGTGTATCTCTCCATCTCAACAACTGTTCCTCTAGCATCGAGGCTAGTAACACAATCATCTTTGTAATATCCATTTTCACAGCCTTTGGATCTCGACATTTTCCAATCCAAATGAAAGGTTGATAGCCTCAACGTATTGCAATGGTTGTATTCATGTTATCAAAAAAAAAGAAAAAAAAAAGAAAAGAAAAGAAAAGAAGAAGAAGAAAGGCACCCATGATCACAGCATAACACTTAGGGGTCCTCAAATTAGGTACGTCCAATGACCTTGGTTGGCTGGTTTCATCCCTAGTTCCCTGGCCCTTTACACATCCCCAATGGTTCAGGGCACATCAAGGGTAGGACATACCTAGGGAGCTTGTCTTGCCTATGGTCAGACTTGTCACCCTCCTAAACTATTTGCACAATTCTTTTTCGCACTCCATCTCAGTAGTACCATTGTAATCAATAGTGGTAAGCAATGCAAAAAAGACCATGGAAAGTCCATCGTACTCTTTGAACAATACAAGTAGCCACTAGCTATGAAAAGATAAGCTGTCAATGAGTTCAATTATGCTACATCGTGTTGTCAAAATTGCAAATGATGTCGCAAGAATCCTTCATGTGTACTTCTCCTCAACATCGACAAATTTTTCCACCCCATTGAACCCTTGCTTCATCCACACATTGCTACGAGGAACCAGATCATCAGTCTTCTAACTACGTAATATCTAAGTATGCACGTGCACTCACATAATATCTGCACTACAACCTATACACAGTTTGGGTCCTCAAGTGCAGGACATTACTCTCAGCTCGCCTAGAGTTTGTCGACCTGTCTCCCAAACTAATCAAACTATGTCTTGTGCACGATAATAAGACTAGCACTACCCCCAATAAGAGACCACCTATGAGAGGTTTTTCAATTGCAGGTATTGAAGACTCCAACAAAATTACTGTCAGCTCTTCATCAACACTCAACTCTAAACTCTTGTCCTTTATCATCATGCAAGTCCACCAATGAATCGTCGCTCGCAGAATCCCCAAGACATCAATACATGTGCCAACCCATGCGTGCAACTCCCAACAAAAACTAGCCCTATCACCAACTTCAACAACCCTATCACCAACCAATCAGACCAACAAAGTGCCACCAACCACCTTCATCCGCACCTCGGGGGGGGGGGGGGGGGGGGGGGGGGGGGGGCGTCACTCATGAATATATGTATATATAATGTGAGTTCAAAATAAGGGGTTTTTAAAACACCAATTTTGTACATTTTTTACATACAGAAGGATGTCATATAAAGGGGTCACTTACAGATTGAATAGAAAAGGGTTGTGTTTTATTCAAGAAAAATTCATAGATTAAGATATTTATAAATAGGCCATGAACGCACGTTATATAGAGAATATATATATAGTGAACCCCCTGAGATCCGCACCACCACCAAAACTCCTCTAAGGCAAACCATAGCAATCCCTTCCACCCATGTCTTCGGTGCATACCCAAGCTTGCTACCTAAGACGGTGAGTGCCATGGAATTGGCACTCATCTAGAAGGGGGGTAATGTTAACCCTCAAACGAATAAGGTGGAAAATCCAAAAAATCTAAAGTAGAAGACAAGGTCAAGGCAAAAGTGGAGAACTTGCTCCAAGAAAAATCTGGAAACACAAGAAGTGCAAAAAAGTCCTAAATCAAGGAGAGAGGTGCACAAGAAAAAGTGCAAGTCAATACTTTTGTAAAAGAGCGCAAGCCGCACCATGATTTATTTTAAGAGTGTCGGCTCTCAGCCGTGCAAATTGTAAAGGTAGATGGGCAGTAGGAAGGAAGCTAGGAAGATAGGAGGACAATGGGAAAAAGGACCTAGGCCACGGCCATGTAAAAGAGGGAATAAGGAGATGACCACCCAAAAGAGATTTAGGGTTTTGTATATAAAGTTAAAAAGTAAATGAAAAGCTGATTCTTGTGTGTGGCCAAAATTAGCTCTCTTCTTATTCTTCTTGCTTGCTTGAGCTTTTACTTGAGAGAAGGAGTGTGAGAGTGTGAGGGAGTGAGTGTGTGAGGGTAAGGGATTGTTGTGGAGAAGCTCTCTATCTTCTCCTCTCCTCTCTTCTCTTCTCTTCTCTTCTCTTGTTTTGCTCACGACAATGGGGCTTGGAACGTGGAGCTTGAGGATGGAGCTTGCTTAAAGATTGCATTTGGATTGTGGAGCTACCAGAGTGCTTGGGAGAGGAGGCAACTCGATCGGCATGGAGGTAAGCTCACTATACCCATAGAGATAGATAGCGCATCGGCTATGTGACAGGCAGCCATTAGTGCTCGGCTTGGAATGCTTGAACAATAAGCGGTTCGTGGGTCTTGGCGGTAGAGCTCCTGCTCGCCTCTAAAAAAATACACTATTGAAATGAGCTTAATGAGAGTAGTCAACCAAGTCAAAATAAGCTAAAAGATCTTATGAAGCAACACTAATAAAATTGGCTAATGACTTGGCAACATCAATACCTAGAGAAAGTTAGTCTAAGATACATATAGACATCTGTTGATATATAATTATGTTGTAGCATGAGCTCTATTTAAGAAGGCCATCCTGATAGCCTCCATGCATAGTACTAAGGATGTGGTGGAACTAAAGGTTGAATTTGGTATTGTTATTGCCACATTACAATTTCTAGATTATGGGAAAGAACTCAATCTCTTGATTCGAGGCTTGTAGAACATGTAAGATACCACATGATTTCAAAAGAAAGGACATTGCATTTAGTAAAACTTACAGGACTATATTTACAAAAGGGGTTTTTGAATTAGAATTTGAAAAAAATATGTAAGTCTAGTAAAGTAAAAGGGGTATTTTAAGGCATTATAGCATGTAAAGAAAGTGTATTTCTTGATATCCTTTGAACACCCATTATATAGATGATTTTTTTATAGGTGGACCCCCTAGGCTCTTGATCCTTGACCCAACAAAAGAGGCATTGATACACAATTTACATGGCATTGGCTATGATAACTAGGAATTGGAGGCAATGGGACTTTGGCAACTAGAGCCTCTTGAAAAGAAGCAATCTACATCAATGGATACGTACCCATTGGGGGTCATGATACCACTTAAAGAGACTATGTAGATCCTATAGAGTTTGAAAAGCCTAGAGAAGGTGCATAAGAGGTACCTCAAAGCTCTCAATGGGCAACAAAGGTGGCACTAGATATCCAAGAATACTACTAGTGAGGATGCTTGAGCATTGTAATCTACATAAAAAGGGCATTATTAGTCTTTCAATTTCCCAAGAGAAAAAGAACATCAAGAAGACCTAGAAGGACCTATACAATAATACCAAGAGAGGAGAGTAGATTTAGCCATTGCTTTTGAATTCAACATTTATCAAAAAGACAAATTCTAGAAAGCTTTACCCCTTAGTGTAGAGCAAAAGTTTATCAAGTTGGGGAAAAGCATAGCTAGATGATGGAGGCACCAAGAAAAATACAAGCATGTTGATGAAAGCTTATCAGCTTTGGGAGGATAGGACCAAGAGAGAATATTTGACAATGAGGCCTTGAGATGCATAGAATTGCTAGCCAAAGTTGCTTGATTTGGCTTTTGTTACTCACAACCACAAGAATGGCCCAATTTACTCTACTGCCCATATCCCAAGAGAGGTATGACTACAATAAGCAACTTCATGGCATGTACAACTTCTTAACATCCCTAAGTATGAGACAATACTCTAGGCTTACTTAGAGTTTGACCCATCTCCCAATTGCACTAGCACAAACCATAATTCACATTGCATAGGAAGGTACTCACACCCCAAGGAGTGCATGCTAATTTTATAGAAACACTAAAGAGCATGAGAACAATCCAATAACATTGATGAACATATGTCATCCATTCCTTTCTCTCATCCTTCACTTATTCTACAATAATAATATATATGCAAAGTCATCATCCAAATATTCCAATCATCAACTCTACCAGAGCAATGAAGTTAATGTAATATACCCAACCAATGAGTAAAACTTTTCCATGTGAACACTTCCTTGAGCATGCATGCACATGTTGACACTTACATGCATGTGAACATGTGTATACTCACTTGTTATCTCCATGGAAACTCATCCTTAGGCAAATGTGTATACTCACTTGTTATCTCCATGGGAACTCATCCTTAGGAAAATGTGGATGTGCACTTATTTTCACACATGGAACACACATAAGCTCTTTCCCGTGCATTATAATGAATGTTGGAATTAAGTTCCACAAGGACCACACGCAAGTTTTGATAAGGATTGCACATGAATGAATTCTTGCAAGGACTATGCATGAATAAGGAGTTAATAACATAAGGTTTAAAATAAGACCTTAGAGAAAATAAACTATGCATGAATAAGGAGTTAACAACATAAGGTTTAAAGTAAGACCTTAGAGAAAATATTAGTGTCTTCATTATTTCAAAATAACTAGTTTCACTACTTTTGTGTTGTGCTTAATCAGTGAAGGCGTGAAATGAACATTGTGAAGAAGATAATTAAGGAACTTGCTTTTCAATGTCAAAGATCATGTTATGTAATAATTAAAAATGCATCTTGAGGGAAGAAGCAGGAGGGAGGACTCCCAATGGATATGGCTAGTGGTCTCAGTAAGCTAAGGGGTTTCCTTCAAAAGCATTGGAATTAGAAAACAATTGATCAATGACATTTCCTAAGTGGTGCTGGTCTTAAAACCTGATCATGCACCCTTCTAAGGAAACAATGATAAGATTTTACCTTATGTGTAGAGGATTAGAGCTCAACCCCCTCTTGTCTCTCACTCACTATGATCCAAGTGTGGCGATTGACTGCTCTTAGTCCTATAGGGCCACAATGTGATCACCAAGATAGAGTACTAGATTTCTTTTAGAGACAGTTATATCTTGTAGAAACCTTCAGGTTGATCTTTGTGGGTTGAGGCCAAGTGCATCACAATGAGGTTAGACCCAGGGCTTCCCAGTTAGATCAAAGTTTGATTATTCTTGTGGAGTGCAAAGAGTAGCAATTAGGATAGACATGAATGACTATCAAATTTTACATTTTGTAATCAAGCGATCGGTACATTACACATGGTATCAAAGCAAAAACAAATGATGGGTTGCAACTAAACTTGAACAAATTATGTTAAATTGTTGAAAACCCTAGCTTAGTTGAGATGAGGATATCTCGATTTATCTAAGGAAAAGAGAATGTAATATACCCAACAATGGGTAAAAATTTTACGTATGAACACTTCCTTGAGCATGCGTTCACTTATTGTAACCAGATTCAAATTTTATTTATGGTTATAGGTTCAAGTCGATTGCAATAGATTTGTGGGATATCAAAGCTTTATCATACTTGGACCTGACATAAGGGTATCCTAGCATCATGGACTCAACAACAAAGCATATGAGAGAGTTAACTACAATTGCATTACTAAGACCAATAGTTAATCAAAAAAAGAAAATGCTTATATATTCCATCAAAAGTGTACAAGGTCTAATAACAAACATCAAAACACAAAGTACATCCCAAAAGGTAACTACTTAGAAGAAAAACATGACAATGGACTGGTTGCCCTTGCAATGTTACCTTATGTTGAAGAGTTATCTAGTGACCATTAGAGTTTAAAAAAGATAAAGATCCAAATAGTAAGCTAAGGGAGAAAATAAAGGGAAGGACAAAGGGTGAAGAGTCAAGAGGAGAGGGGTGAGAAAAAGGGAGATAGATAAAGAGAGAGAGAGAGGAGAGAGAGAGAGGAACACAACACTTCTTCTCTAATCATTTTATAGCTTTTGGTACCCATGATGTCATAAAATCCTTCTACCATAATCTATGGTTAATCCACCACCTTGTATTAATGTACTATTGCCATCAAAATTGATGGCCTCCTTTGGCCACCATCCCATAAATGCTATTTTGGGCCACCAAGCAGACTTTCCTATCCCTAACACATGGCACACATGGATGATTCAAATCCATATGAGTAACTCTTCAATGGCACCTTTGTCTTCCACAGCAGGAACGTCTTATGCAAGGTCTATTGGTATGGGCATTAGGTTGAGACCAATGAGATTCAAGAAAGATATAGTGGTGGATTGGATGGGATGGGAAAATGTAAATGAGAAGGGGATCAATGTGGGGGCTATCAAATCTAGTGAGTGTAGAGTTTGGTTGCTAGGGTCTCCAAGTAGTAGATGTTGAGCCACACAACTTACTAGAGTCAATTGTGCTACACTCTTGCCAGTATGAGCTGTTGTATCAAGTGCTCAATCCATTCATCTTGTCAGTTAGCAGTATCTTGGAGAGAGTAGATATTCATCATGCACTTGGACACCAAGGCCTCTCACTGCATTAACCTCCCTTTGAGTTTCTCCACTTTGGCACGTAGCTTAATGTTGGGCTCCGCATCTTTTGTCTCTATGTGTTGACATATGGGCTGGAGTGGGGGCCACTATTACGGCTATGGATGTGATTACGATTTGGTTGAAAGAGATAACACCCCAATGTATAATCTAGACCAAGGTTTTTTGGATGGATGGAAGGATACCCTTATACAAGTACTCAATCTCCAGTATATTTCTCATACTAGATTGAGGAAGGATTGGGTGGATCAGGTTCTCAATCGTCATAGTTGTTGCATGAAATAGTTAGGCATCTAGAAAGTCATCATCTACTCCAATCAGAGCTTCTTTGGAATTAAGCTAGGATAGGAAGTTGGCTATCACATGTTGTATTCTAGGCCTATACATGACCTTGAAATCAAATTCTTGAAGTAATAAAATTCATCAAGCTAGTCTTTCTATGACATTATGCTATTTGACCAAATAGATCAAAGCAAAGTGATCCACATGAAAGACAAAAGAATGGCTAAGTAGATAATGGTAGAATTTCTTCACAAAATAGATCATTCTGAGACATTCCCTTTCTACCACAAAGTAGTTAGAGACATGGAAAATTATATCATGATATGGTTCTTAGGGCAAGTCCATTGGCATAGGAAATTATGCAGAACCAACCATTGTCATCATGTTACATAAGCACACTACCTACTACCATATTTGAGGCATCCACAAAGTCATGAGAAGGCTTTGTTCAATTTGACAAAATCAAGATTCGAGCATTGGACAAGAGCATTCAGAGACATCAGAATGCTAGTAGGTATGTTGCCTTATCCTAGGTGAAAGCTACTTTGGAGTGTGAACTAGCTGATTGAGAGGTATAGCTATATGGGCCACAAGGCACAACTACCATCTATGCCAACAAACTTGTCCTACGAACCATAGCACCACTGATCGGGAATTGGGAATGAAGGCCTACATGATGGTAGCTACCTTGTTGGGATCCACAGCAATGACATCATCGAAAATAATGTTGCTCAATAGGACACTAAATTTTACTACAAAGATACATTTCATGGGGTTTAGAACTCCCGACATCTAGCAAAATAGAGCCAAAGATTATGTAAGTAAAGTAAGAGTGTCTCAAAGACACTGAAGTCATCCAAGAATACCCCCATGAAGTTTGTCAAGTAGGGATTGAATATTCATTGCATATCCCGTTGAAAAGAAGCTAGGGTATTCTTCAGCCCAAACCACATTTCTATACAGACAAACACACCCAAGCCATGATAAAAGCAGTTTTAGCTTGATCATCCGAAGCAAGCATGGTTTGGTCGTAACCACTAAATCCATCTAGGAATAAGTACATCTCCTAACTAGCAATCTCATCGAGAATGCTATTGAGGAAAGGAATGGAAAATGGATTTGGAATGCTTGTAGCATTTAGCTTTTGGTAATCTACATAAGTTTTGAGCTCCTTATTTCTCTTGGGAACATTTACAATGGACAGCATCCACTTTGTCTGATATCCATTGAAGCAATGAAACCAACTCGAAGGAGTTGGTCCTAGCTCTTCTTTAACTAGCTTTGCCATGCAGGGATTGATTCTATATCTCTACATGTGGATCGGCATAATATTTGATTTGAGGGAAATCCAATGCTAGTAAAATCAAGGTTACAATCCCATCATCTCAAAGTAATCCCAGGCTAAAACATATTTGAATTTTTTCAAGAGGGAAACTATTTGGTTGGCTGGAAGTTAGGAGCACTAACCTTTGCAGTTTTGTTTCTTTCGAACCATGGTAGAGTATGGTGAGGGACTCTTGTGACTTTCTGCAACAATTAAACTTCAAATTCTCTCTTGTCTGAGCACATCTAAAATTTCAAAATTGGCTATACTCATGGATTGAGCCACTTCTACCTCAAAATTGAGATTCTAGATTTTTGTATCTCAAGATTCTGGTCCTAGGTTGATTCTAGTTCCCAATTAGGGTTGAGTGGGGAGTGTGAATTAAAGTACCATTGATTGATTTGGAGCATATCCATCATACCAAATGGTTCCAAGTGGACATTAGCTTTTAAGAATGCAGCCTCCTCATCATCATTCATGCCATCCACTGTGTTGACTGTTTCTACAAGATGAGTTGGCAAGTTGCTAATGGAGGTGACCTTTTTTTAAATAATATTCAAATTTTATTTGACCACCTCAACATATTTTTAACCAATCACAATCACCATTGTGAGTTACTCATGCTTGTCGCAACCAAGGTTTGAGAAATATGCATTAATTTTCACCTACATGCTCCATGTTGAGTATTACCAAGGAAATCGACAATGGTACACAGGTAACCTCTATGAGAATTGATCAAATGATGCCAAATGGCCATAGCTTTTGTTGGTTTTCCATTTGGACCAAGAATGGGGCTGGCACCTAGTTCATTAGCCCAAAATCTCTACAAGTGGCCCACAATGATGATGTTGACTCTTTATCTACTATCCTAATAGAACATTGTTGTTCACTTGATTTCAAAATCAACAAGAGATGACTAGAATGCGGTAGCTTCAAGCAACGTGTAATGGAGGGGAAATACTTAGGTCAGGTTGACCTAAGTATAAAAGGTGTAAGGGACACTGCATAGGTACCATTTTTGATAAATACAAATATGTCTCTTCACCTTCACCTTCAGCTCCCATGGCTTCCCTCCTCTCTCTCACCTCTTTCTCTCTCTTTTGCATGTCTTTCTCTCTCCTCCCTTTCTTCTTCTACAGTCTTTCTCTCTCTTCTCTCTCTTAGTTAGGTTAGCTAGGTCCCTTTCATTACAATTTGTATCAGAGGTTATTTTTAAGTCCTTCATTTCTCTCTCCTTCTTTAGATTTAGTTTCTTTTCAGTCTCAAGAAACCCTACTGTGCACAGGTACATCATTGAAGAACCACAGCAGTCAAGAAGTACTAGACATGGCAGCTTTCTTGGACTCCACACAAGCTATGGCAGGAGGTTTGATCAAATTTGGGGAGGCATGGAGACAAAATGGCAGCTCGTTTTCCAACTTTGAGGAGGATGTCTTTAGCACTATTGTGCCATTTCAGGACAAGGGCTAAGGCAACAAAATCAGTTTGTTGGCTTGAAGGAGCCTACCTAGGCTTTCTATCAAGCCTCAAGCTCAAGAACCTTCGGCAAGCCTGAGCTGCCTTTAAAATGTTTGTACTTGATGAAGCTCCAGCCCCCTCCCCCCCTCAAAATCTAAGGAAAAGCACGTCATGGCAAACTGTGAGCCATGAATTCCACTTCGTATGAAGCTTCTTGCATCACAAAGGAGGCATTCAACACTTAGAGCCAACTCTGTACAAAGCACAAGCTTCTTTTCCACCATTGTATCTTTTGATGCTTGGGATTCTGCAGATGCTTTACTGATCTCCCTACACCATAACTTCTCAAAGGCCAGGAGATTCACTTGCGTCCTCTCAAGGGCGAGTTCGCAGCATCCTCTTCTAGCCCGAACTCCAGAAACATGACTGCGTTCCTGCATGCTTTGAACAAATGTTGCCAATATCCCATCACAAGCATCCTTCACATTCTCACAACAGAACCTGTTTGCAAAAGCAAGTACTTCAAGAAGTCCATCATGCTTCAAAGGGGGCAAGGATCCTATCTTACTAAACTCATCCCCACAGCTCGCATTGCTTCTACAGATACATTATTACGAGAAAAATCTATTCGCTTCATTCTCGACTCTGTGAAGCACCCATTGAGCATGGTATCAAAGGGAACTAAAAGAGGGGCATTTTTTGTCGGCCCCACAAAGAACTTCTTCACTGCCTATCGAGAAGGTAATTATTTCATCTAAAATGCCAACAGAGGAGCAAACTTCAACATCACTGTCATCCCTGCTATATTCAGATTTATTCTCATCATTCCCTTGCATCCTCTCAAGGGCGAGTTCCCAGGGAGGCAGAAGATCATTGTGAGCAGCTCCTGTCTCAGAGGGTGCCCTAGATTCCCTTGTTAGGCTGGTGGAGGTAGGAAGCTCCCTTGTAAAGGAGAAACCTGTTGTGAAATTGAATCTCCATATGCATCCATAGAAGTTTTGTGGAATCGTTGCTTTTGGAAGTCTCTGTTGCTTCTTTTGAGATAAGGTTTTAGTCAATGTGAGAAGCTTGCATCAACACAGATTTCTGATAGACCTTCAAACTTAAGCGAGTCCTCATTTGTGCCAACATGCACGCTAAAATACAGCTCAATGTAATGATAGTTAGCCCCTCTTCAAGACTCTTCCTGGATATTAACTCTTGCTTCTGTGCTCTGTAAGTAACTGGAAATGTCTAAAGTTTGATGTGGGGAAAGAACATGGGATCATCTGCTATGCATTTACTAGTTATATTGATCACACTTCAAATATATAGACTTGATGATAGCATTGCAGATACAGATGTTGAGATTGCAAGGAAGCAAATGGTTCTGTTACAGTGAAGCAATCTTCAAGTGGTTGTTGCTGCGATTAAGGGATAGTTGTAGTCTATAAGGCCTCTTTGTGGTCCAATTTCGAGACATACAATGTCTTGGTCCTGAGGAATAACTTCTATCAAACGAATTTGGTTCTTTCTTGTCAAGGAGCTCTAATGGGCTGGTCATAGTAGGCTCTATGGTTTCACTAGTTTTATAGTTGGCAAATGTCTTCTGCCTGCAACCATCTTGCATTGATTTGCAGCTTCCAAGAGTACAAACCAGACACACCATCTTTTGTGGCTCTTTCGCCTAGCTTGTTGGTTTGCAGTTTGCATAAGCACAGACCTTGATTTGGCAGTGTTAGAAGACAGGCATAGGAACCCACTATAAGCAAGGGAGTATAAGGGCAGATGAGTGTGAATAGCCCTAGGGGCAGGGGAAGCCCTAACCCTAGCTTGGCAAAGGCTATATAAATAGCCTATGGGTCACTATCATGTGTGGGAGAGTGTACCCAAGTTCTACCCTAAGCAACTTAGTAAGTAAGATTTTGTTCTTGTACTTTGAGCTCTCTTCTCCCTCTCGTGCACACATTCCAATGCTGCAACTCTCTTTTCCAACATGGTATCACATCCGTATCTGATCTCCTCCGCTTCCCTCAGCCTCAACTATCACTAAGTGCACATGAGCCTTTATCTCTTTCATCATATCCCTCTTTCCTCCATAGCTGCCTGCAACCTACCTCCATTGGAGGACTTGGGGAGGACAAAGGAGGCCATATCTCCTTCTGGTTTCTTCTAGGAACTTCTTCCCTATCCCAAGGTGACTCATCCTGGCACAATAGAGGCGGACATTAGTCAACGTGGGAGCTGACATTGCGTGTTTTCCAGATTTGGCGTAGATTTTGTAGGCAACTGGTTCGAGCTTAAGCACATCTGATACAAGGCGCATTAATGTCGGCTATCTTGGGCTTTGATAGCCCTCCTAGTGGGCCATCCTCCCACAAGAGGGCTGCTTGGAAATTCCTCCCACAGAGAGAGATCTCTGCCAAACCCTAACTGCGTATTTTGTGGCAGCCATAGCCAACAAGCTCTAAGCTTGACATTTTGTCATTTTTTCACTCTGAGCTTCATTAATGGTGATTCTAATCACTGAAACATAATCTCTGAAGCTTATTCCAGATTCAAAAGGGCTTGGGCATGCTCAATAGACATCACCAAGTGCATTGGGAAGCCAACTTCCAACCAGGTTTCATTCAAGCACTTCACTAAGCTTGACAATAGTGTTTCTAAACACTAATCATGAATCATCTAATCATTTGCTTGCTGGGCATTCACTAAAATCTAGTGAATTTTTTATTTCTCTTCGTATATTGTTGTAAGGTTATGTATACAATTATAAACACATAGACCATCATACACTAGAAGTGTATTGCATACCATGAGTGACCTTGTTTCAAGTACACTGGTCAATGAAATCAAAAGGATGAGTATCATTGTACTCTCCTCGGAATCATCAACAACAAGCATTGAGATCATAGACCAACCTTGTCCAACACAAGCTTCATCTACTAAGCCATGCCACAAGGAGGAGCCTAAAGTCCCAGTCTAGGTTTACTTCATTAAAACCTAAAAAGACTATTAAACCTCGGAAGAAGTTTGCACATAAGAAAGGACCACCACAGTCATACTTTGAAATATTACATTTATATGATTTTCAGCCTTTCTCTTCATTACAACTTTGATTTCAATTTTTCCAATTTGCTTCTGCATTCAGTGGAAATTTTGTAAGGAACTAGACACTGCCCTTGTCCTAACAAGTGGTAAGACCTTCCCAATGACCACAACATATGTTGATGTCCGTCCTCAAATTCGAAAGTTTGATGGCAATGATTTCCACCCATGGCAGGTACTTATAAAATACAAAATGATGGAGAGAGGGTATTGGCCTCTCATTCAAGGCAGTAGAGATGTAAACTCTGCAAATCTAGTTGATATAGAGGATGACCAACGTGCTCAAGAAATCATAATGTTACACTTACATGAATCCCTGATTCATCATGTTGATCAACTAAACACTGCTAAAGAAAAATGATATGAGCTTGAAAAGCTCTATGGAGCCACTGGTAAAAATACTAAAATTTTCCTTAAAATTGAATTCTTTAGCTTGGAATATCGATCAGGAGAAGATTTGGGAAAATTCATCTCCCATATGAAGGGATTTATGGCACAGCTTGCCTCTATACAAGCTCCAAAACATGAAGAAGATGCTATTGCTATTCTCCTAAAAGCTGTAAAACAGGTGTTTCCTACTCTTGTAACCACTCTCACCAACATTCCAGATCCTACATTGGCAAGTACCATTCAATCCTGTTTGGATGAAGAAAAGAGGAACCACAAAGAAAGTAGCAACAATCATGCAACTTTAACTTCTCGTGATCAAGTATTGGTACATACAGCTCTCACTAGATGTTCTTTCTGTAAGAAAAAAGGACATCTTATAAACAACTACTGGAAGAAGTATCCCAAGAAGATGAAATGTAACAAATGCAAGAAGACAGGGCATATCACTAGTAAATGCCCCAACACTCCTGATATACCCAAAGAATTGGTGGCCAACTATGCCTCCAATCCATCTGAAGATCGACTGTTTTGACTCTTTACATCATCTATCTAAAACAACCTTGTAAACCTGATTTATAAAGGCATCCCAAGAAGGGGGGAACCTCTTACATGCTTTGTAATCCAATGCCACCCTGGCATTGAGGGGGGTTGTTACAAGACAGGCATAGGAACCGAGTATAAGCAAGGGAGTATAAGGGTAGATGAGTGTGAATAGCCCTAGGGGCAGGGGAAACCCTAACCCTAGCTTAGCAAAGGCTATATAAATAGCCTATGGGTCACTATCATGTGTGGGAGAGTGTACCCAAGTTGTACCCTAAGCAACTTAGTAAGCAAGATTTTGTTCTTGTACTTTGAGCTCTCTTCTCCCTCTTGTGCACACATTCGAATGCTGCAACTCTGTTTTCCAACAGGCAGGAACACGGAGCATATTTTGTGGCTCTTTTGCCCAACTTGGTTGGTGGGCACAAACAATTGTGTTGACAGATGTGCACACAAGTATTGGCAAGTTACAGCTATTGTTGGTCACAGCTACTAAGTTCAGCTGAGCCTCCTATGTAACATACCTTCAACATCAGAACTTAGTTGTGTGATGTTGCATACAATATCTGGAGAAGAATATTGATTAAAATTTCTGCACACGGTTGGCAAGATTTTGGAATAAGCATGTGAAAATTCTTGATCAAGATGTTGTTGTCGCTTGTGCTTTTGCCAAGTTGAATTACCTGATAAAGACTTCGAGTCTGGAAGGCCTAAGCAATGTATGCACTGATTCAATATGTTGTTGAGAAGGTTTGATTGTACCCTTCAGGTACATGCAGACAATAGTCATTTTTTTTATGGTTATGAGGTCTGTGCAATCATGGAGTCATTATTGATGAAGTGTGGTAATACAAAAGATGTAAAAAACTGGTCTGCAAAAATCAATTTGTGGGTGAGTGAATTATGTTGGTTATGCATCCGCATTGGTGTTGAAGAAGCCAAGGCTACACACTCTGTTTGAGCACTGATAGTGAGAGCAGATAAAGATCTGATCTCTTATCTTCCTTCATTGCAACTTGGTTCAGTAGACTACAGGCTTCAAACCAGTTTAGCACTGACACAGGAAACCTCTTCAATTTACAAAAAATCCTTCTTCCCTTTCCTTATGTCTACCCCAAACATAAGCATTACTGCAACATTGACACGTTGTTATATGACAAGTTTAGTGCAGAGAGGCTCTAGGGGGATTTCACCGAAAAGACTATTGTTGTTTAGGTACAAAATCTTCCAATTTTGCAGCTGTCCAAACTCTTGAGGGATGTTGCCTTTCAAAGCATTGTTTGAGAGATCCAATTTAGAAATGATTTTGAGTTTTCCAAACTCTGGAGGAATCACACTAGCCAGACTACTGTAGCTCAATTCTAGAGTCAAAGGTGCTCCAAATCTCCAAATTGAGTAAGGGATTGGCCCTGAAAGTCTGTTGTGGGAAACATCAGTTTCCTAATTACACATAGGCTTGATACAAGAGCTGATATTGTCTGTTCTTGCATGCCACTCTACTTTGCATCCAAGTACTATGTGAAGATCACTATTCTATACAAACATAGCAGTGAGACAGCATTGGAGGAAGCATGTAATATCCTACCTGAGGGTCACATAGATGTTTTGAACCAGATGTGTCAGCAATTGTGAAGGAAATCTTTATGTCTGTCTGGGTAGATGATGAGAGTTGCCTGACTGAATCTGTGGACAAAGAAGGTCCCAAGAATTCTCTTTAAGTAAGGGAAGCACCAATATATTGTGGCGTAAGTTTAGACAACATGCATCACTCTCCCAGCTGGAGTAGAAAGCTGGATAGATGGGTAGAGGGCCTACGCACTGAAAGAAGAAAAGAGTCGAGTATTTGACTTAAGGACCCAAGTCCTTGAAAATCACTTTGAAAATTTTTAAAAGGATTTGATCTGGAGTTCCTCCCTTGTCAACTCATCAAGATGCTGTTATGGTAAGATGAGCGTCTGCTAGAGGACATGCCTTGGAGTTGACAACATTTGAACCCATTTACAGCAGGCAGAGAAGCTGATCAACTCATCCCAAGTACATGATAATGAGTGGGTTTGCTTGTGCCCTGAATTCCTACATGATGCAGAGGTCGAAGTCAAACTCCCTAGGGGCTGCAGTAATGGAGATTGTCATTTGGGCCTTGAATACAACGTAGCATCTCTAAAAACCATAGTTATTACCAAGTAGTTGGCAGCACTTCTTTATTAGTAGAGAAGGCATAGTTGGAAACTACCTTGTCAAGCTTATTACCAGAGAAAAGCAGGTTTGGAAACATCTTTGTCAGATCTGAGGTTAATGCAGGCAGAATTGTCTAGTCAGATCAGAGTGGCACTGTTCTGAATGCAAATCTGCAAGTCTTTGACGCAGTTGGCTGCCATGGTTTGCAAATTGAAGTAATCAATGGATATGCAGGCTACATGATAATGTCACATGCCGTGCTATTCATTTTGGAATGAAATGGTTTTCTCACTGTTATCATTGCCAGGCCACATAGTCAATCTTCTAAGTTGGTTTGACTTTTGTGAGATGGGATGACGGTACAATAGTAGTAGGTCTGACTTCTGTGTGAGACTCCTAGATGAGTGAACAAAGTATGTAGAATAGAGATTGCTCTGATGTCCATTGACTAATCAAATGTGAGCTAAGGCTAAAGTAGAAGCAAGAGTTATGCCAAGTTGAGGCGACACCATCATGCATAACATGCATAAGATGGAGGAAGTTTCTGAGGTAATTCAGCAACAGTCAATGCAATCACACCAGCCTTTTGAGGTGCAATGGTAGCCTTTTACCCAATAGCTTAAACAACCATTAGCACATTACAAGCAACAACAGTTGCATCAAGAGTCTAGAGAGCAACATAATGATTATGTTTATGCCGAATTTGGTCATACATGTTGTGTACCTTGCCACGAACATGGACGGCCTGATTATTATGGGCAGGAGCCTGAGCCTTCTCATAGACATGCTGGGAAGTATTACTATGGAAATCATCGAGAATACTATGACTTTAAGGATCAGCAGCATGCATATGGAGATTCTTATGCCACGCAACCATATGGGCAGCTGCCTCATGGAGACTCTGATGCAATGCAGGAGTGGCAAGCAAGTGATTATGACCGACATCATGCCGATACCTATGCTCATGGACTTGCCAATCATCATACTTATGGTCAGCCTAGGATGCAAGGACACTGTTGTGGTCATGTTGGACAGTCATCATGAAATCTTGGGCATCATGTTTATGGGCAACAATATGGCCAAGGTTTTGGTAGTAGGCAATAGCAAATAGATGTATTTGGGCAGCAGCATGAACATTTTTGTGACATGCATTCTCATAGAGATTATGGACAGCATGACCAATGCTGTGGGATCAATGATCAAAGGCAGCATGCTTATGACGGTTATGCGTGTGATGCGCAACAGGGCTATTATCACCACATGCAGTATGGACAACATGAGTATCATTATGAGCATCAGCCACATTGGTATGACCATCCATATGGACGGCATGAGCATTATGGTCATGGGCATGGACAACCATCTGTTGTACATGAGCAGCAAGATGACTATGAGCAGCATGTCAGAACTATTATTGAGCTGACCAATGGTGATGAGCATGTGTGTAGATTGTTATCTAAGGCTAAACGTATTAGACACCTTACTAGTGATACGATACAGGAACTACATGCTGCGGGCCTATGCTATCGATGTGCTAAGCCGATATCTTGTGATCATCAAGCCACATGCAGGGCAAAGACAACAAAAATACTCTTGGTATTAGAATATTATGATCCAAAGGATGGAGAAGATCTTGTTGAGGACCATTTTGGTGCGGGTAAAAAACAAGACCTTTAGTTCAAGAAAGAAGATCATGGGCAGCATGTGGATTTGGATGATCATGACCCCATGCGGGAGCCCCTTCAATCCACAGACCTGCAGTTTGAATGCTTGGACATCACTAAGAATGCAGGGTCCATGAATATGCAGCACTTAGGGGCTGATGCAGTCCATGCAATGGTGACTTCAGCCTCATATGCTTCAGTCATACAGAGCATGGTGATGCGTGAGAGGCTTATGGAAGAGCTAGCGAATACCACCATGCTGATCATGCTTCCAGCTGTACTTGACTTTGACCTTATGGAAGCTGATCCAATGCATGGCAGCAATACCACTTTCCCTTTTGATCCAGGTGGCTACGGGCTGACCTTGACCCTTTGCATAGACTAGTACTACTCTTGAATAATAGGCAATATTTTACTGGGTCTATGCCGAGAAACCCCCCCCCCCCCCCCCAAACTATCTTTTGCCACTTGTAATGTTTTTGAGGACAAAAACTTCATTTTGAGTGGGGATGGATTGTAATAGAGGGGAAATACTTAGGTCAGGTTGGCCTAAGTATAAAAGGTGTAATGGACATTGCATAGGTACCATTTTTGATAAATACAAATCTGTCTCTTCACCTTCACCTTCAGCTCCCATGGCTTCCCTCCTCTCTCTCACCTCTTTCTCTCTCTTTTGCATGTCTTTCTCTCTCCTCCCTTTCTTCTTCTACAATCTTTCTCTCTCTTCTCTCTCTTAGTTAGGTTAGCTAGGTCCCTTTCATTACACAATGGTCCTAATGGGACTGGCTCCTACTACATCTTCCAAACTCCTAATGGGACTGGCTCCTACTACATCTTCCAAACTTCCTCTTCCAAGGCGGATGGAGTCAAGGTCACAACTTGGACTCATGCAAGACAAGGGGACGTGATTGGATCACCTTTAGCAAGTGGTCCTTGAATGCTAGGACTAGATTCAATAGATCTCCCAAGGGAATGGTAATGAAAACTAGGCCTCATGAAGTTTGGGCATCTGGTTCACGACTAAGATTGCCTATATAGAGAATGACACCTTGACTCTAGTAGCAAGCTAATTTCCTTCCACCCTTGTAGGTTGTGCTAGACCAAGAGTTAGTCTCACAGACATTGCATCATGACTAGTTTGATGGTTGCATCTAGTCTAAAAGATGTAGTTTTTGGACTCCAAACTAGCACCAGTCTCTGTCATGGTGCTGATCTTCTAGTGGTCCCTTCCGCACTTGTTAGTCTTGAATCCGATATACGCAATGACTATGGATCTCTTAGCACTACTAGATCTTTTGCCATCCACGTAGTCACTGGTAGTAGCCTTTCTCCTATTCATCCTAGGGAATTACTATGGGCTCCTCTTTGCTTTCTAGCTTCTTGCTTGAACCAGTAACCACATTGACCTCCTACTCAAGGAGCTCTTTGATTTTCACTACATTCATAGATGGAAAAGGAGTTTGGTCCTGACTTTATCGCTTTTGAGCATTATATTGTTGGGCTTTGATACACTTGGATATCCAATGGCATCCCTATGTGCAAAAGAAATGTTGTTTATTTGGTGGGTAATAATATCCTCCTCTACCTCCCCAATGTCTTCCTCATCCTTTGTGGCCTATGTTGAGAGACAAATAATCTTGTTGTGTGTACGAAACTATTGGAGCTACAATAGCAGATGGTCTGAAGTAATTCCAACTAGCTAATTGCACTCCTCACTCCCTACCACCGAGACCTAGCACTTCCGATCTAATTGTGGGAATTATATTAGCAAACTTTAGTATTATGGGGAGGTGTATGGGAAATGCTGCACCATTTCTTATTTAGACCACATTCGGTAGCCAAGTGACCTAGATTACTAGGTATACCAGAGGTTTTGATGGTAGGTTTTTTATTTCCATTTGAGGGTTTGCAAGTCTTGTCCTTCTTCTTGGACTTAGTTGGCTTCCAACATTTCTCTTCCTCAAAGTCCTTCTCTTGATTGCTACTTTCTTCCTCTAGGTCCAAATCTGTTATTGGAATCACTGGGTTCCATATGATGGGGTTTTTTAGTGGGGTCAATTTCCTTCCTTTTTCACATTGATGACTCGAATATGGCCACCTTGTGGATGAGATCCACTTGGGCAAGAAAATTGACCATATATGCCACCTCAAATTACCTAAGGATGGCATCCAAGTCCTCATTTGATAAGTGAGCAAATTTTGGAAACAAAAGCCATGCATAGGTAGCCGTCCAAGTGTTAATGAGGATAGCACATGGCAAAATGGGTAAAACCACTATGGATTTAGCTTACATAAATAGCCACCCTACTAGATTTAACAAGGTGATAGGGGCAATTGATAGACTAATGTGCACACCTCGAGGTTTAGGGACAAAGTGCGAGCACTATTTGTTGGGTTGTAGGGAGTGCTCTGCTAAAAAATTGTTATTGCTGAGTAATGAAGTTCCCTTAGGAGACAGAATCTAACATCATTGCTCATGCCCAAGAGAACATAGGCTAGCCATCCTTTGGGTAACCCTGCAAGTAGATGTGCAAGTAGACCTACACACATGGGAAAGATCATCATGGTTGTCATGTGTAATTGGATCCAAGTTCTAGTTGTGATCACTAAGTGCAAGCCAGTTGCACTAGCTATGCATGACAATAGAGCCTTATCATACTTGGACCTAACATAGGGGTATGCTAAAAACATGTATGGGCAAAGGGGTAGGGCTCAACTCCCCCTGATTTCTCACTCACTATGTATGAAGTGTAGCGATTGAGTATTCTCAATCCTATAGGACCATAATGTGATCATCAAGACAAAGTGCTAAAATGATGTTAGAGATTGTTACATCTTGTAGGAACCTTTAGGTGGTTCCTCATGGGTCAAGGCCAACTACTTTGTAGGTGAGGTAGCTACCTAGTTAGATCAAAGTCTAATTATTTATGTGAAGTGCAGATGGTTGCAATTGGGATAGCAACAGCTAAATGTTACCTTCTATAATCAAGCGGTTAGTATGTTACATATAGGTCCAACCTCTTCATCAAAGACAAGTATCACTTCTTCAACAAAACCACTATACCATGATTATCCCTAGCATGAGGCATCTACCTTTGGTACTAAAAATGCCAAGGAACTAGCACTCTCATCAAGGAGG
Source organism: Lygodium microphyllum (assembly GCF_053477565.2). Lineage (NCBI taxonomy): Eukaryota > Viridiplantae > Streptophyta > Polypodiopsida > Schizaeales > Lygodiaceae > Lygodium > Lygodium microphyllum. The sequence continues at coordinate 50,593,101 of NC_141163.1, read as the reverse complement.
GGGGTGATATGCTAACTATACTTTTGGCAAGACACATCAAAGGAAGTTGAAGTGTAAGTACCAAAAGTTTCTTTAAAGTATGTATTAATTCTTTTGCTTTATCAAGAATATTTTTTAGATACTTGTATTTTTTCAAAAGAATATCATGTTTGTAATGATTTTTTGTTGAGAGTCAGGCTCACTTCCATGCAAATTGTAACATATTTTAGAGTTAAACTAGTAGAATTATAGTAGATATGAAGGTTTTGGCATGGAACTTCTATTCACTTTAGTTGAAAGAGGTCCAATTAACCTAAGATCCATACATAAATCAAAAGAGGACTAGTTAAGAGCACAAGAAGTGGTTATGGTGCCCAACTTATGGGGGGAACCCTAGACTCAAATCCAATTTAGAAAAGCTAAAAGGTGAGGAGATGAGATCATTATTGTGTGTGCAAACTTTGGGAACTCCTTTTCTTACTTCTATCTTGTCCACTTGTGCATCTTGAGATACACACACACAACACACAAACACACATATACAAATGAGTGAGAGAGTGTATAAGGGATAGTAAGGGACCATTGTGAGAAGTTCTTCTCCACCTCGTATTTCTCTCCTTCTTTGTCTCTAGATTTCCCTCTTCATGGAGCTTTTTTGGATCCAATTTGGAGCATCTAAATAATTTGAATCAACAACATTTCTTGGACCATAGAACAATTTGCAAGTCCATTGAGCATTGACTACAATGTGATAGGTAAGTAAATGAGCTCACAAAATCTCAAGTCTAGTCTCAAATCTTTGCTCTTTTGAGTAGAAAGAAGAGTCCATAGTTTTGTTGAGAAGGACTGAAAGGTAGAGATGACTCTTGGAGTTCCAGGAGGGAGAGTTAGTTTTATTGAAAGTACCCAACTCTCATTACTCAACTTTAAAAGATGAATCTAGCAACAAGCATGCTCACAAGTTCTATAGACTGTACAGGATCTTGAAGTGTATCAGAGACTTGGTGTATATATTGGAACTTCCCTCTTCCACTAAGATTCATAATGCATTTCATGTTAGTCAGCTCAAATCCTTTCATGGTACTAGGTGGAAATAGTTAATAAGCTGCCTTCTATGGATGAAGAAGGACTTATTCAGTACATTCCTAAGGAGATCATAGATCAACATGAAAAGAAGCTTCACTATTGCTCTATCATTTATTATTTGATCAACTGGAAGGGTTTACCACTTGAGAAAGCTTCTAGGAGGCTATATTCTATTTTGGATGAGTTTTCCTATCTATAAGATGCATGAATGGGGCTGAGATATAGTCAACATGAGAGCCATTTGTGGTATAAATAGGGCTTAGATAGTAGTCTATTTCAGAACAGATTTTACTTTGTATATTTTTTTATAAATATTCCACCTATACAGGATCAAACTACTCTTCATTAGCTACATTTTGATATGTGCCATGCCATATTTGGATACTGCCATATAAGAAGATATGGCAGTTTTTGTTCAGCAAGGCCTGTTTTTATAGCAAGCTATCTATTCTTTATAGAGTCTATTTCCTAAATATTTGAAGGCTCCAATTTCTTTTGAAGAAATCCAAATTATATATATGGCAATGGCTTTCCTTTATTTCTTAATTTCAATAAATATCTCTTCATGATTTGATTCACTTCTTATATTTTGTATAGTTGAAATCAGAGTACCACTCTATTTCATCCATCCTTTTTTGCCGTTGTAAATTTATTTTTGTGGGCAAAAACTTTGGGTAGGGATGGATTGTAAGAAGTTGGGAATACATGTTTTAGTGAGAGATTTATTGATAATACCTTGTCGTTGTGATATAGGTATAAAAGGTGTGAGACATGTAATTTTTTACATCTTTTTACCATAATACAATTATTGTCTCTCATCTCACCTGCTTGTACTCAGCTTTCATAGCTTCTCTATCTTCTTTTCTATCTTTCTAGACTTTCTCTCTCCTCATTCGTTGATTCTCTCTCTTCTACTCTTCTTTCTCTCACCTCTCAACCATCTCCTTGACGTTTATAGAGTGATTGGCATTGGTATGGTCTCTTGTGTTGGCTAGTGGAGGAGGTTGAAACATGCTTGTCCTATATGGAACAAATGTATAGATTGTCGAAAGAATATCCTCTATTGAAGGTAGTGAATTGTTTTGCAAACTCAAATGAGGGACAGGTTCTAACAACTATGAATATTAATGGGTCGATCCCTTCTAGGAAAACTATGAAAATGGGGGAAGATTAGGAAAAGAAGAAACTCAAGGTGACCCACACTTCTTGTCAGAACTGTGGTGCAAGGGTTCTATGTAAATTAGACTTGATAATTCTATAGATTGAACCTATCTAAAGGAAAATATAGATGGTGTAAGAGTTGTTGCTCTAGGGGGCACACTAGCAGTTTAGAAAACCAAAGCTTGCAATAACCCTCATAATGGCCTTATGCCTATAGCAAGGTTTTAGGGACCCAGTGTTGCATGATATGCAAGTTCTATCATGGTTGACAGCGTTAATGGGATTATCTTTACTTGGACCTCTAGGAGGTGTGATGCTTAGGAGCATATAGATAGGCTCTCATACTCCATTTCCATTGGGATGGTACACTGACAAGAGGTTTTTGGTGGGTGTGATCCTTCCAAAGTTGGTTCACAAGCATTTTTGTCATGAGGGATGGGCTGGCGTATGGGGTATGGGTGGTCTGAATTTGATTAGATGGTGCCTCCTTGGAGCAAAAGGTTGATATCACACGAGTGTGTGAAAAATGGAGGTGCATGCGCTTGTCAACATAGTTGACATTGCAATTGATGATAATTGCACTCTCAACCATACCTGCATGTTGACCTAGGAGGATTTCAATTCCAGTGACCTCAATATTCACGAGAATGTAGAAGAGGTGCTAAATGCTCTCAGTCTTATTAGTGATCATCAATTTGCACTTTTCTAGCAAGAAATAAGAGCATCCTCCACATGGATTCAGCTTTGCATCGATGGAATACAATGGTGGCTACTCTAGATTGCTCCAATAGTAGTATGAAAGGATATTGTAATTGAAGCCCTCATTTATTAATACATCAATTGTAAGGGTTGTTACTACAATGAGGCAAAAATTAAGTTATGCAACTGTGATAACATGTTTGTCATCTATTTCAACTATAAGGGTTCTAACTTTTTATGGATGACTAGGAACATGGACAAGAGGTGCTAAATCACTTTGCTAATAAAGTGGGTCCCTTGATCACTAACAATCTCAATGGGGCGTCCAAAGCATAAAATGGCTTGCTCCTAGATAAATCAAGCAATGATTCTTACATCATTTTTTCAAGTAGCCTTAGCTTCTATCCATTTAGTCATATAATTTGTGGCCATGATAATGTATCGAGCCTACGAATATCGAGCAACTAGATTGATAGGTCCCATGAAGTCTATGCCCCACTTCTCAAAGGGTTGATGGGCAATCATTAGTGTGAGTTCCATTTTATCCTTTCTAATAGGAAACTTTATATGTCGGCACTCATCACAATGCTTGACAAATTAAGTGGTGTCTTTAAATAACATCGACCACCATAACTGTGATTGAAGCACTTTTCTATCTCTCTAGTGGTTGCATCAAAGTGTCCTTCAATAATGCCACCATGTGCTTCTTGTAACACAGCCTCTATCTTATGTTCACAAGTATGATTGAAGGGTGGTGAACCATAATTGTGATTGAAGCACTTTTTGGGCTATGATGGTTGTGTCAAAGTGTCCTCCAACAATGCCACCATGTGCCTCTTATAACACAACCTCTATCTAATGTGCGCATATGCATCTCCTAACAAGACCATCCCGCCTTAGAAGATACAATTGACTAGCAATAAATTTGCATGGTTGGGTTTTAATTACATAAAACTATAGACAACTTCTAGATTAGGATGACACGTAAAAGAAAGCATGTAGCCTTCAGCTAATTTGAGAGGGTTTTATGTAAAAAGAGGGATTAGCAAAATCGCGCGACACGTGATCGTTGTTTTCAGGCAGTGAACAGCACTCCGAAAGTGGAAGATGAAGAAGGGAGATGAAGAAGGAGTGATCTGGCACGATTCTAGCCAGGTGGCCTGGTATTTAACCCCCCTTTTGGAGCCATTGGAAGCATCAGATTGGCAATCTAAGCAGCATAGAGGAATGTATTATTTTGTACACATTTTTGTCTATTAGAGTTATATTTTCTCATAATGCTGAAAGAAACTGACAGGCTTCATCTCTATTAGTATTCTTCTATATTTTCTAATTATTTTTTGGAAGTATTCTTCTACATCTTCAATCTCTTCGAACCCCTTCTCTTCTGCCTACTCCTCTCCTTGAATCTACCTTCACCCTACTGTCACTTATCTTCAAGAACTTGGCTTGAAACCTTCAATCCTTCTCTTATCTCTACCATCTCTGAAGTCTAAGCTCTTGAAACCCCATACATTCTTCTCTTGCCAAACCCCTATGGTGACCTTCAACCCTACGCACTGCGACAGTGTAAGTTGCGCTTTTTTGATTGATCATTCTAGTAGAATTTTCTCAAGGGCATGGACTATGTTATCTATCAGTGTCAAGTCAGCCTTAAAGAGCTAAGCTTCCTAATGAATGGGAAATAGGTGAGCATTCAAAAGTTGGTCGTCAAATCCTATGGCCTTTTCACCACACTAGTCACTCGTATGACAAGTGATCTACATGCATAAAAATAAAAATTTTAAAATATAATAGTAAGAGAAGCCAATGAGTAATGTGTCCAGTAGCACATGGCTTGTTCACAAGATAAAGCAAGGCATAGTAAGAAGAAAGCGAAAAAAACTTATTTACAACATAAACCATTGCTAAGCCTCCATGTTCTATGGTTGAATAATTCATTTTGATGTCAATGAGTTGTCAACTGGGAAAACTCATTACAAAATCCTACATTATGGTTTATAATTGTGTCCCCTTTCTTGTGTGTAAGTTTACAACAATATCCTTTAAAAACATTTTTGCTTTGCATGCCACTTGCATAGAATACATTTTGTAGAAAATTCCAATAAATTGCAATGTGAAAGAAATACATGATAGATTGTGATAGTATACCCTTTTGGTACCATAATGATTCAAATAGCTTATTAGACCACTAAGGAAGTGGCAAAACATCAATCGACTTCTTTCCTTGAAATCCTCTTTATAGTAGAAGTTTTCAATACAATATCTAATTTATTGTTAATCTTCAACATAGAATTGCCTCTTTCACTAGCATAAACATAGCCCATGGCATGAGGGACATGTATGTTGTCCATTAAGATAGTTTGAATGTCTCCAAATATTAATGCCTTAGTTTTCTTATTAGGCTTGTTTATAGATATGCATTGTCCTGATCTTTTGTGTGTGTGTGTGTGTGTGTGTGTGTGTGTGTGTGTGTGTGTGTGTGTGTGTGTGTGTGTGTGTGTGTGTGTGTGTGTGTGCGTGCGTGCGTGCGTGCGTGCGTGCGTGCGTGCGTGCGTGCGCGCGTGCGTGCGTGCATGCATGCAAGGCGTGCACATGCACACATGCTCATATTTGGGTATTAACTTAAGTTTGCAAGGTATAGAATCACATAATACCTCTACACGAATATTGGTGGTATTGTACACCCTCAACTATTATTTGTGCACATATATACTAGTGCATCCATGACATGATCATGCATAATATACACAAATAACAATAGTGTAAAACATTAGCAAAGAAATGATAACAACCATAGCGATTACTTTTATTTTCCTATAATTATGTGTATGAAATACTATTTTCTATCTCTCTATCTCTAAGAACACAAGTTAGTGTCTTGCTATATATAATTGTGTCATGCATAAACTCAAACCTTTCTACCCTAAGTTGATGCATTTGTTCTCCACAAGCTGATCAATGAGATCCACGATGGATGCATGGTAGTAATGATAAGTGATATTTGTTCATCTTAAGTAATCTTCTGGGTACATTTCATTAAAAAGAGAGAGACTTGTTGGTTTCCTAAGATAGTGATGTCTATGTGCTATGCTACTTATTCAAATGCTCCAAGAGGAAAATGACCTACTTTGCTATATTTTGAGATATTGAGCTATTCTCCCATTCTTATCATGTTTTATGGTCTTTTGGAACCTACATGGTATATATATTATCACAAAAACTCTTTTTTGCAACTTTTGGATTAAGGTTAATTGAGGTACAACTGGCTTCATACTACAATAATAAGATGTGATTTGGAGGTTGTTTTTCTTGAGATTAATAGCACAAAATTTCCAAAAATGAATTACAAAAAGATTGTTATGTACTAATGAGTACTTGTGCTATTTTAGTATTGTCTTTGCCATTGAGGTGAGTACTTGGTTGTACAATTTTTAGTCTTGCAATTGATTTTATCTTGGTTGCTTAGTATACATTTATCTTATTCTTAGTTCATGATGGTCTTTTAGCCATTTTTTAGCTTTTACAAGGCACTCAAATTGCGGTTAGTTGGTCTCCTTTGGACTTTCAATTGGGAATATCTTGGTATTTTGATGTGTACCATTTATTGTATCTATTATGGCTTCTCCATCTACTTTTGAAAATGTATTGTTTAATATTGAAAAATTGGATGGCATCAATTTTTATTATTGTAAAGAGCAAGTAAAAAATGAGTTGATTTAGAAGAAGCATATAAACTCAATCAAATGCAATGGTATTAAGCTTGAGGGTATGGATGCAAATATATATGGAAATAAATGGATGATTTGGCACATTCCATTATAATGTTGACACTCTCAAAGTCCATTTACTTTAATGGAAAGATATAGCAAGCGGTGTATATCATGTATGGAAGAAATTGCATGATTTGTATGAGAAAGAATATACTACTTCAGAGGCATACTAGTTGAAGACACTCATTGACCTCCAGATGGAGGAGGGGATTTCTATGTCCAACCACCTTAATGAGTTTAATACCATTTTTAGCTAGTTGGCATTATACAATATTCAAGATTTGATCTTCTTGTATAAGATTTGTCTTTCTATCCGTACCTTGATAGCGCTCCTATTCTCATTATGAAATTATGATATTCTTTGGTATCTATACTAATGTGGCATGAATCCTTAATAGGTTGCATGGACAAGATCCATCTCCTATCATAAATGACCTGCTTTGATGTTGGAGTACCACATGGAAGGCATATGCCCACTCAGATTGTCAAAGGCTTTGTAATTAACTATTAGAAGAATTTCAGCATAATCCTTATAAGCTCATGGAAACAAAATTAACAAGAAATAAAGAAAAGCCTTCCCTTTTGTATACTTGACATGGTTTAGCCTTGAAAGTTAAGTGATGTTTCTCTTTCCCTTATTCATGATGACAACTACAAATAGATTGGGAATAAAAATTTGCCTTGGAAGTTGAAAAGGAGGTCTATCACTTGAATAAGAGAGAGAAAACCTAAATCATGAATCACCATGTAAAGCTTTTGTCTAGTAAACAATAGGGTGCTCCTTGTTGAGGATGATGATGATGTCTTTCATGCATGTGAAAAAGAAGCTATGGTTGAAAATTATCATTGCACCAATCACCAAAGCTATAATACTATTGTTGAAGACTTCACCATACAACAATAAATTATGAACTCAAAATTGAAAGAAACACAAATTGAACAAGAAAGAAAGAAAAATTTAGAGAAAATAGAGAAATATAGAAAGCATGAAGCACGACACAAGATTGAGTAAAATCTCCCCCACGTGTATTTTTAATTTATATTAAGCTTTTCTACTCAAAAGTAACATTGAAAAGCATCTCCTTTTTGGACCTTTGCTTTTCTTGCATGAATGCCATGCTTTTACTCTAATGTTTCTAACTTCTTTCAAATACAACTAAACTAAAATTTACAAAATAATAATAATCTAGTCTTCTAGGCCACCTTACAAAATAATTGTGTCCAAACATAAATAATTGTGTCCAAATATATAAATTGTGCATGAACATCTAAAATTTCCTTGTGTTAAGAAGTGCACAAAAATACAACAATTCCATGTTATGAAGCATTCAACCATAATAAATCCTTACATATCAAAATGTGCTTCCTCAAAATATATACTTTACATAACTCCATCTAATAATTTACTCACCACAACACAAAGTACATTAGTATCCTTCCATCTATCTACCAAGCATAATGCAACTTGTGTCACACACAACACTAGATGTAAAAAGTCATAGATGATAAGACAAATAGCATAATCCACACAAAAATTGAAAAATAAAAGTAGTTATAGTTAATTTTTATCAAATATCATAAATACCATAATTCAATCACAAGATGGCATTATATACACTGTAGCAAAATGGTGTAGTAGAAAGGAAAAAGCAGCTTATTATAGAAGTTTCTAGAGCCATGATGAATCAAATGCATATTCCATTATCATATTGGGCTAAATCAATACATACTATAGCTCACATCATGCACATGACACCTATAATACTTATGCATCATATGTCACTGTATAAAAAGATGTATGGGAGAAAACTTACAGTTGTTGACTTCAAAGTATTTGGTTGTGTATGTTATGTGTATGTACCTGATGATTTGAGAAGGAAGATGGAACCAAAGGTGGTCAAATGTAACTTTCTCAACTATCCTAATAAAAAGAAGGGATATAAGTGTTATGATCCTATCATTACAAAGGTTTACGTAAGCAAGGATGTGAGATTCAATTAATATGAGTCATTGTACAAACCTAAGTCTAGTTGGCATGGATATTTATGATAGCCATGATGAGGATATCTATGTGAAGAAAATTTCAAGAAATATACTCATGAAAATTTGCACATTAAGGATGTATTTGGGCCACAAGACAATGCCAAAAGTAACGAAAGTGTTAGTCCATGGAGTGGCTAATTGAGAAACACACAAAAGAGGGATAAATTTGCAAAAGGGAAGAAGCTACTTGGTGAAAGTTCAAAAGATGAGTCATTCTATGATGAGTTTGAGATAACTCATATTAAAACTCCTAGTATAACAAGTACAAGAAAGTATGTACCACCACATGTAAGAGTGGTTGAGACACTATCTAGTCCACCTTAGTTGAGATGATAAAAAAGAGTAAGGTATGTGATTAAAAGTTCAAAATATGAATCATTAAATGATGAGTGTGGAATACCTCATGTTAAAAGTCTAGGTATAAGAAATGCAAGAAAGTATGTACCACAATTAATAAGACTAGAAAGAGTAAGGCATCCAATAGAAAGAGTAAGACATCCAATTGATATATTGACTTACAATGAATATATAAAGGTACATTATGCATACATGGTTTCTTATTTACATCATTCAGAGTCTAATGCTTTGATGAGGTATACTAGAGAAATGCATTGGATGAAGAAATAGATGCTTTTTGGAGAGGAATAAGAATTGGGATTTGTCTAATCTACCTTATGTGAAAAAGGATATCGGTCACAAGTAGGTATACAAAGTGAAATGAAAGTCATATGGCTCACTTGAAATGTATAAAGCAAGGTTGGTTTGCAAAAGGATATGCTCAAACTTATAGATTAGACTATGAGAAAACATTCACTCTAGTTGCAAAAATCACCAACATCATATCAATTATTTCTTTGGCTTCCATTTATGGTATCAAATGGGTGTTAAAATTTCTTTATTGAATGGTATTTTGGAAGAAGAGTGTACATGGAGCAACTAGAAGAGGATGTATACTTCTTCTAAAGTTTCCTCATTATGTATACAAGTTAAAGAAGGCATTGTATGGGTTGAAGCAAGCACCTAGAGGTTAATGAGGATTAGTGTAAAAAGAAGATTGAGAGAAGAGAGTGAGAATGCGCAAAAGAGAGAGAAAGAGAGAAAGTCAAGGAGAGAGAGAAAGATAAGAAGAAGAGAGAGAATGCCAAGAAGAGAAGAGAGAAGGTAAGGGAAGCCATGAAAGGGTATTGCTATTGATTGATGAAAAGGAGAGAGAAAGATAAGAAGAAGAGAGAGAATTCTAAGAAGAGAAGAGAGAATGTAAGGGGAGCCATGAAAGCTGAAGGAGAAGAAGATCAATACGAAAGGGTATTGCTATTAATTGATGATCCAAAAATGAAACCCCATACATCTTATATACTTGGCTTGTGTAGCCAGTATTCTTCCCTATTTATCTTAGGTATTTATCTTTCCCCTTCTTTACATTCCATTCCCACCTAAAATGTTTTGGTTGTCAAAAACCAAAATTAGGACTTATTACAAGACTAGAAGTGTGGGATTGATAGAGTACTAGTCTATTTCAATATTAAAAGGGGGAAGGATTAGATTGACGAGAGATTATTTGACCATTGTTATCACACACACACACACACATCCCATATACATCCATGGATATGCATTAAATGAAAAATTTGTCCATTATTCCTTGAGCACTAGGCCATAACTTGACATAGGCTACTCCAAATGAGGTGTACGGCATGTCAAAACAAATCTTTCTTTGAGAACTTCAAGCCCATGTAAGTTTCATTTGATTGTAAAAAGAATAGGGTAAAAATGATTCCCAAATAGATGGTTGTCGCGAGGCTACTTGTGTTGCACCATGCAATAGGAAGGAAACACTACTCTCTGACCTACTTGTGGTTCCTGTTACTTCTTTATTGGCTTCTCTAAGTCTTCTCATTGTTCCTCATATCCTATGTAGTTGAGGGGATGGTCAATTACTTTTTTAGTGGGGGTCTTCAATGCATTGTAAATTGGAAAATGGCACTCTTGCACTTCACTAGTGTGACAGCTCCATTACTAGTGGTAGTCTTGGTGGTACATCCTTTGAACCTTCCCCTAGCTCATCAAATTATTGAGGATCTATAAATTATATTGGGGTGGTGGACATAATATTTGGTGGCTACATTGGAAATCATAATTATGGTCTTGAAGTGTTTGGCTTGCCTAGCCTTATAGCTTCCAATTTCTAATCTTCATATCCAACACCTAAGTTAGATTATGTGGAAGTACTTCTTTAGTTGGGGTTGGAATCAAAGGATCTTGTACTTGGCCAAAATCCACATTGCCCAATGTTGAATTGGCCAAGCTCAATTATGCTTTTAGCTAAGTTATATCATTAGGTTTATAAGTTGAGATAATTTCAATGGTTATCATGTAGAGCTCTTACTATCTTGTCATGAGAAATTTATAGATTTCTACCTAGGGCTTGAGCTAAGTCTCTTTGTCCAATGAATTGGCTAAGTCATCTATCATCCTTTCTAATTCTTCCTGTAAGATCTTCCTTACTTCATTCTTTATTCTTTTGACTACTTCAATTAGATCTACATCAATGGTTTGTTGTAGACCAGTGCAGGCTATCTTCAACTATTCTTGGGACCTTCGACTCTCTTGGATTTCTCTCTCATGAAAAGTTGCATTTAGCCCTTTTTTGTTGCAACTATACTCTAAGGTTTACAATTTGATCTTGCAATTCTTCTATCTTCTTTTCTCTTGATTCCATTACCTCATCCATTTCCTTTTGTCCAACTTGGAGGCCTTGTATCTAGTGATTTGCTTAAACTATGAATTTTGTGTAGGTCTCCTGAGACTTTTCTAATCTTTCTTGAAATTCATGTTTCTCATTAAGTCCCTCTAGGTTGTCCCTCCAAAGTTCTTCACACATAGCTTCCAAGGTATCTAAGTCTCCTCTTGTGTTGAGAATGAACCCATGCTCCCTTGGGCCTAAAGTGGACTCTTTGTGGCATTGCATGTCTCCTTGTATAGTGTTAGAGGCTAATTCCTTTGATTTGATGTTCTCCAATTTAGCCATTTTCTCTTATAGGCCCTACATATGAGCCACTAGCTATTGGAACATTCCTAGCTCCAAGATCTAAGAGCTATTGGAACCTCTTTTCTTCCCCTTGATTGAGCTTTGTTCCTCCCTCTTAGTTATGACTACCTAGATATCTTGAATGATTGTGTGGCTCATCTCCTACTTCTATTCCACCAAGGACTACATGATTGTTTTTTGAACCTTCTTGATGTGTTATTTCATATTTGCTTCTATAATTATTTCTTCTTTTTTTGTTCTTTCCTTGGTGGTTCAAAAAACTACATGCCCCCTTAAGAGTGTCCTCTTCATCAAAACTTGAGCTGGATAATCGTTCTTCACTCTCCTCTCTATCCCTACATAGAATCAACATGTGATAGTGGTCCGCATTGGTCATTAGACAACTGCCATTGATGTCAATGCCAAGATAATGATTGTACCAAACCTTCAAGAAAGGATTTTTGGATTCACATTTTTGTTGCATTTCAACGAGTTTGGTAAGATGACTTAGCTTTTTCATGACTAGTGTTTAGTTTGAGATAAGCTACATGGCTTTAGCACTTTTCTCTCTCGAAGTGTTGTGAGAATATCTTTTGCACAACTTTGTAGAAGATGTGTTCGCTATCCTACCAAAATGTTTTTCCAATGAGATACAAGCTCCTTCATTTGTTGATCAATAATGCCCAATTCAATCATCTTATAATATTTACCAAGTGTTCCAAAGGTAGTGTCAAGTTGAGTAAAACAATTAGCTACTGGAATATTGATCTTATCAACTAGTTCATATGCCATTTGATACATTGATTGGTGAATGGTAATTGGTTTGAATCTAGTTGCCAACCTTGGTTTGGTGACACTTTTAAAGGGGATTGCAAGTTTAAGTATTAAATGCATTTTAGTGGCTACTTTGATGTTGTCTATGATCTATTCATAGTCTAGATTCATCATCATCATTGTCTTTGCTTCCATCATCAATGAGACTTTCAAACCTGTAGTCATCTTAGTCTTCCAGTTCTTCTTACTTCATCAAGTATCCAACCAAATCGGCATGATAATCAAATAGCACCTAGTGCAACCTTATCCACTTCCACTCACGCTTCTGAAGCAACTCTTCAAATATCAATAGGTTTGCATCAGGCTTGTCCTTTAAACACCAACACCACTAAGTGAGAATTTTTCCCAACTCCCAATGGTTGGCAAGAATGTGGAATCCTATGACATCAGGTCGTGGGTTCATCATGAGGATAGGTACTATAAGTTGAGCATTGCTAGGCTAGACAAAGTGGGCAAAAGGCTTGTTCTCACTATCTTGACTTAGTATCTCATTTGCCTTCCTATACTCTTCCTCTTCCCTAAAGGGTAAGTTGAGCATGGCAAGGATGTACATCTAGTCTTGCTCATCATCTAGACATGAAATATATTTATTCGGAGATTTCATTATGGTAGCACAATCTACATCTCCTCTAAGTACATTTGATATGGCATGGACATTGACAAGTGTGGTTTTCCAACTTTCCATGTCCACCCTCATTGCATCTCGTCGATGTCGCAAGGAGACTAGTCTCTTACCCCAGTCCTCAATAAGTCAAGGTGTTTTCCATCCAAGGATGACCTAGAATCAAGTCATACTCCACTCCCTTCATCAGAACAAAGTAAATGCCCACGATTTCTAGCCAATCTTTCAGTATGCCAAGAGTCTAACTTTGTAGCCTCAACCGTTGTCAAATTGAAATGCACAATTTTGATAGGTGGGCTCTCCCAAGCCTTTAGCACTAAATGATTGACTACAATGATTATAGCACCAATGTTTACGATGCCTCTTCTCGGTGAGTCACCTAAGGCCTCCATGGCAGGAATGGCATGACTCTTGGCTCCTTCCCAAAATGTGTGACCCAAAGGGCTCTCAAAGATGGTTGTCTTGCTTCTACATATGTATGGTCTCCATGAGATTTATTCTTTAGTAAAAGGAAAAAGAATAGTTTTCTCTTAGAGATGGCTATGTTGCTTCTACATATGCATGGTCTCTCTGTGAGATTTATGGATGGAGTGTTCTTGTGGTTCCACCCCATCCTCTATCCAACTTTTGAAGGCTTTCCATAGATCGACAATACTACACATCGATAGTCCAAGTGGTATTGTCATGTTGGTTGAGGCTAGGATAGCAGTAAGCTCATGTTCCATGGTTTTACATATGAAACCATTCATTTGGTAGGTTGCTAATATGTTTAGGGATTGTGATGATTTGGCTCACTCTGGGGCTAGGTCAAATACTAGCTTTCCTATTTCAAGTCATTGCCTTATATCTTGCCCCATCAAAAAGTGGCACGGTGCATGACACCCCTATGCCACTCATATCAAAATTGGGATTTGGTACTTGCTCAGCTTGTTGAGCTTCATGCTCACACTTCTTGACCTATCAATGACTCTAGCTGTCACTCAACATTGGGGTATTCCTTGAACTTAGAGGCCTCCACATTTTTGGTGTGAAAGGCAGTGGTTGCATTATTGGCATTGGATATAGTTTTGTTTATCTACACATTGTGACCCCTTCAGTTTGCAATAAGAGTTTCTTAGCCACTCTCTTTCTCCTTTTCTTAGCATTTTTCTTGCCAATTACAGATCCATTGGCATTGGATGGTCCAAGGATACCAACATTAGTATTTTTTCTTTGTGCCCTCATAATGGTGTTGATGAGTACCGGTGTCGCAGTGTGTAGGGTTGAAGGTCGCCACAGGAGTTTGGCAAGAAAACTAGACAAGATAGATGGAGATGTGTCTTCAAGTGATAAGTAGATTACAGTGAATGTTTAAAGGTTCAAGAGGTACTTCATGGTCAATCACAAGGGTTTGAGAGAGTAGAATGTATGAGGGTTCAAGAGCTTAGACTCCAGAGATGGTAGAGATAAGAGAAGGGTTGAAGGTTTCAGGCCAAGTTCTTGAAGATGTTGATAGAGCTTCCAACTGCATGCTCTTAGCAAAGATCACGAGAGTATTATCTCATAAGTTCTAACTCAAATCAAGCTTTTTTTCTTGATTGTAAGAGCAATCACAAATTATAAAGTCAAGTACAATATGCTTTCATGTATCATAAACAACTCTGCATCCCATCATTCATACATGATGCCATAGCATGAATCAACTTTGCATGATTACATTCAATGTAGACTGTTAGGGACAAAAACTTATGAGTCAATTGCAAGGCTTGTAGGGCAAAGAGACTTGCTTCAAGAGAGCTTCAAATTGAGTTTCTAATAAGAATAAGATACCATAGCCAAGAAATAAGAGAAAAAACTCCTCTTAATTCAATTTAAAGCATCTATGAATGATCTACAAACATTGCCCTGCCATAGAGGCGCATAATACTTGCATATTTTGACAAGATGTCTTCTGTAGAGTAACAAAATGAATTAAAAGAACACTACTATAGCTAATTCTCTGAATATGGCTAAAGATATCAGCCCCAAATCAGCCCATGAAAGAGAAGGGGTTTGAAGAAATAGAAGACGTAGAAGAATACTCACAGAAAGAAATAGAAAATGAAGAAGAATACTAATAGAGATGAAGCATGTTAGTTTATTCCAGCATTATGAGAAGATAAAACTCTAATAGACAAAAACGTGTATAAAATAATACCTTCCTCTATGCTACTCAGATCGCCAATCTGATGCTTACATTGGCTCCGAAAGGGGGGTAAAATACTAGAAAACCTGGCTAGAATTCAGCCAGATCACTCCTTCTTCATCTTCCACTTTGGAGTGTTGTTCACTACCTGAAAACAATGATCGCGCATCGTGCGATTTTGCCAATCTCTCTTTTTACATAAAATTCTCTCAAATTAGCTGAAAGATACATGCTTTCTTTTACATGTTATCATAATCTAGAAGTTGTCTACAGTTTTACGGATTTTTACAAGAGATAATATCTAAAATGTCATAAATTGGCTAAACTTGTCCAAAAATCTAATATTTTGAACCATGGACACTTACACTAATGTCTAAAATGGCATTGTCTCTCTAAATCAATAAGAAAGCCACACTCTAGATTTTTTTACATGGTGTGCACATAGCAGCATGACATCCACCCCCTCCTAACCTGCACATCCTCTAGCATGTGCCAAAGTCTTACGGATCTGCAGTGTCAAAAGAAGTATCTTCTGCCATGTCAATGTCTTCATCTTCTACCTCTTCTTCTTCCTCTATGTCTTCATGCACTTGAATTATATCCAAGTCTTCTAACTCATATGTTGAACTTTCTCTTCGTTTGAAGAGCTTGATTCTTTTTCCAGCTACGGGTATCTTCATGCTTGTTCCATCCAATTCAGCCAATGAATATGTGGCATTGTCATGAAGGACCTTTACCACATACGGGCCAAACCAATGCTTTACCACCATCTTCCTAGAAGCACTGTATTGATTATCTAGGGTGTTGTCATAGACAAGCACCCAGTCATTTTCTTGGATAGCTCTTGGCCGAAGTCGATGTTGCCTATCAAATCTTCTTTTGTTTTTTAGTCTTGCTATTTTTAACTTCTTAATAGTTGCTTAAACATCGTCAGGCCTTCTTTCTAGTTGCCATATGCGCAAAGCCAGCAACTCTTCTCTACTTATGTCTTCCTCCCAAGGTAGAAGACTCCATGTGAGAATAGATTCTTCAATTGCCATAATTGGTTGTTGTCCACGCATAAGTTCAATTGGCATATAGCCCGTCACTATACTGTGAGTAGTCCGGTTAGCCCATAATGCAAAAGGTAGCATTTTAGGCCATTCTTTGATCTTTCCTCTACAAGAATTTGCTAGAGCTTTGAGAATAGGTTGATGTCCTCTCTCACTCTTTCCATTGCCTTCAGGATTGTAGGCTAATGTCAAATCCAACTTGATACCCAATTAAGCAAAGAAGTTGCGTGCCTCATCAGCATCCAATTCTCCTCTATCTGCGGTTACCTTGCCAACACAGCCATATCTCCAAAATACTTCTTCAAGCAAAAAGTGACAAACAACTTGAGTGATCTTGGTTGTTAAAGCTTTACCTTCAACTTGATTGGTTAGATCTTCTCTTGCAAGCCCTAAATACTGCATATTTCATATCCCTGTAGGCATGGTTACAAGATTAGTAATCCATCTATAATGTATAGACAAGGGATAAGTCGATTGTAACCCATCTCGATGCTTGACCATAGAATACATCTGACACACATAACAGGTTTCAAAAAAATGCACCATATCTCTATACATGTTTTACTACCAGTATTTTTCTTTCAATTTAATAAAGGTTCCTCATATACCTATATGGCGAGCCCACAAGCTTTCATGAAATTCCTTCATTACCTGTAGTTGCAACCTTTTATTACCTAAAACTCGAACATGCGCTCCTTTCTTCTTCTTTGCGTGCTTCCATAGATTCCCATTTTTAAGAAAGAAGCCATAAGCTTTCCTCTTAATATGCTTGAACTCTTCATCAGTCCAAGTCTCTTTCTTCTTCATTGTGCTCAAATATTGGCCGATCAATCTTCTTCATAATCTTCTTCAAGGACCTTGAGCAATGCAATGACCATATTGGATTCTAGTTGACCACCCTTCTTCCATAGATAAATCTTTGATCTTTGTTGTTGTATCTTGATTTACAGCAGTACATTTTCCTGTTCTTACTATACTTAATGCTATATCATTAAAAATATCAGCTTCACCTGCAAGATTCAGCTTTGGATTCGTATATGCAGCAACAACTGAAAATGTACTTTCAGCAGCCATGGATTGAAATTCAGCAAGTATAGATTCTTCACTGTCATCTTCTTCCATAAGCTCTTCTTCATTGTCATATCTTGCACGTGATAGCATGTCAGCAACTAGATTTTCCTTTCATGCAATATGCTTTAATTCGGGGTTGAGAGATTTAACATATGCAATCCATCTTCATGCCCAAGAGTGGAAGACAATCAGTTTCTACCACTATGGAAGAACCTATAAAGTATTCATGATCACACTTTAATGTTGTTACAACTCCCCGCAATTCCCTTTTTACTTGTGCATACCTTCTTTGATGTTCATTGAGAACCTTTGCTCCAAAACAAGTTGCATACTTGTTACCTTCAAGGTCTTCCTGGCCAACAGCCCATATCCCAATGGGACTTGTATCCACAGTAAGGATGATGAGTTGACCATTTGAATAATCAGCCCTTTTGAGAGTGGGGGCTGAAATTAACAACTTCTTTAGTTTGCATGCAGTGAGAGTATGCTCTTCCCCCCAAGAGAATCTCTATCCTTTTCTTAGTAATTGATAAAGATTTTTGGCAACGAGCAAAATGTGGTATCCATATGAGATAGAATACACATGCACCAAGAAATCTTCTCACCTCTGAGATATTTGTGCATTTTTCTTGCACTCTGTTGATGGGATCTATCTTGATTGGTGAAGGTTTACATCTATAGGGGCCACACAAATGTCTCGACGACCACTAGGACTTCTTGTACTCCAAAAATCAACTTAGCTCCAGAAAGGGTAAGATGTACCTCTTCTAGCCTTGTCAAAATCCTATCACAATCATGAATATGGTTAACTACAAATGTCCTGCAGCCATCTTCATCAAGCTCCTCATTCTTTTAATTGACTTCACATCCCTTGATAGGTACATCATCAAGAAATGAAAGAGTAAGTTGTGGAATAAAGTCCCTTAATACTTTGAGTATGGCATTCATCATATGGGCTACGGAGTTTGTTGCACCTTGTGGTAGAGTGCACATGCTAACCAATCCAAGAGGTGTCTTCATTGTGGTAATGTCTCGGCTTTCTAATGAAAGCTGAAATTGGCCATGTCCTGAATATAGGTCGCCCATAGAATAAATTGCTCTACCTGCAAAAGCTCTGGCAAACTCGTCAACAATTGGACCCAAACCAACATTTCGAATATTGTGACATGATTAATAGGTTGTAGATCTTGGATGAATCGTAAAGATCCATTTTTTTTTGGTACGGTAAACCATCGATTTGAGTAAGGTGCTGAAGAAGGTTCTAAAATCTTCATTCTGATCTTCTCATTTAGAAGTTCCAATAATTTGGGCAAATGCACCCTTGGAACAGGAATGGGCTTGAGGTTCCAAGGCACATGTGGGACCGTAAAAATGACCATAGGAGCCACAATATTTGGATCCACACAAACTATTTCACTTGGCTAAAATGCAAAAGCTTTTCCATGTTTCATGAGCATTTGCATAAAAGAGTGTTTTTCAGCCGGTGAAAGAAAAGAATTTTCACCTATTTTGAGCTCTTTTATACTTTCAGATGTGAATTTGTGACCAATGTTGGAAGGATCACGAAGACTTGGCTGATTTGCTACCCTATCAGCTAGCCCTTTGCTTTCATGAGGCAGTGGGACTGCCACATGCTTGACTTTCTTATATCCATTGTCTTGCATTTTGTCTCCACTTGCACTTCAGCCTTGTTGAGTAAACCAATGTCTTCCTACTCAACAAATTCTTGAATTGTTTGATAAAAATCAAATGTACATACTTCTATGGAGTGATTTTCAACCTGATTTTCTGTATGAGTAGCTGCATATATTTAAGCCAATATGTCAATAGTAATCAGTCCAAAAAAATACCCGAAATATCTTTATTTTCAGCCAGCATGTCATAAGTGTTCAGCTCCCTTTTTACATGACATAAATATCTTCTTTTAGCTTTAGTCATGGCTAGAAGAGACTTATAACAGCCCATACTATTAGATGTACATACATACAGATTTTCTAGAGACACAGTTTCTATAGCATAAGGAGGTTCAATCTTTTACATGACGCACTGCCATAGCCTCCTTTTACCTTGTTTTCTCGGGCATTAGGAAGCGCAGGATAATCACGCAGTCAATCTCTATTTTGATGATGGTTAACATACATAGTAAGAAATTGGAAAGCTCGTTCATTATCCTTGCTTTGGATTCGAGCATAGGAAGAACCATCATCAAGAGCTTTTGTTTCCAAGCAGACTTCAAAAATGTAAGGTTACCCAAGAATGATAGGGTGACTACAAGAGTCTTGAACAAAAAAGTGAAAATTGTCTTTTATGTCTCCAATAGTTACCTGCACATTAGGACATGTAGCATATAACTCTCCAGAGGAGTTATTTGCAACTCTCATTCCCAACCTAGATCAACATCTATGGGCCATCCGCCACTTTCATAGAGACTCCTTGCCATTACATTTATCTCCGATCCATGGTCTTAGAGTGCAATACGTGGTGTTTCTTTTTCTCCGATTTTGATGACTATCTCCGTTGTTGCTCTTGCCCAATGCGTACGAGAGTAGTGACTACTTGGAATGAACCGATCCTCTTGCTCCTGATGCATGTGATGTAGACGGCCTTCTTTTTGAGAGGTGGACTGCCCAACTAGTTTAGACCAGCCGACCATTACATTTTCAGCTTTCACTTCTTTAATTTTTACATTCATGCTTTCTTTATCTTTAGCTTCAATTGCTGCAATTGATTCTTTAATTTCTTCAAGATGAATTGCTTGTGAAGTCACCTTCTCTTCATCCTGCACAAAAACTCGAAGAACTTGCAAAAAAGCATGCATTGTTTCTTTAGCATCATCACTAACATATTGTATTTTTCTTTTGATTATATTAATAATTACATCATGGAATTCATGTTTGGCAATTTTGAGAATTTCGTCTAAGGTGAATTCAATTTTGCTTCCCAGAATTCATTCTTTTAGGACTCGTTTGAGATCGGTTGTTGCAGATTCTATGTCAGACTGCAATTTGTAGGCTAGCTGCTTGCCTTTCTTCTTTCCTTCGGTCTTCTTTGTTTGTGGTGTATCTTCCATCTCTTGATCTGGGGTTATATTTTCAGCAAGCTTTGGTTGTTCAGGCATTCTTCTAGTTACCCGTTTCGGAGGGACAGAAGAGGAAGGCCCTAGTTTTATCTTATTTTTTCTTCAATCAAGACTTCTTTATGATTGACGTCAGCCAAATGTGCAAAGGCGAAAAAAAAATCTACCGGTTCTTTCCAACTAGTTATTCCGCGAATGCACTGACTGGCATTAGCCAAATCTTCTTTGGCTGCTTTACCAAGTTCCATTTGATCTAGTGCATGCATCCATACTTTAGATTGCACATTAGCTTTACATGCTTTCAAATTTGATTTAGTTGGTTCAATTTGTAGCCTATAGATAGTTGCATCAATTGTTGCATAGGCATTCTTTACAGCTAAATCTTTTAATCTTTTCTTCATTCCACCATTGCCAAAATTTGGCTCTAGTGGAAGACCAGTCTCAGCTGCATGAATTTTTTCATCTTTCCAAAAGACAAGCATCTGTGCTTCAACCTCATGGAAGGCAAAACACTCCCTCTTGTCATGTTGTTGGCTATCGCACCAAATACAGTGCCTCTTAAAGCCTTCTCTCATGGGTCTTTGAGTTGATGATCGTCCTCGTTCCTCAACTTTGACATCCAACTTATCCACCTTTGAACTAATTTCTGTAAGATTCAGATGAAGGTCACACATACTTTTAATGATTTCATCCATGACATCATTTTTAGAAGGAATAGAAGAAGAAAGAGTTGGTTGATTAGTCAAAGGAATAGGGGATTTTGAAGGTGGAACAAGCTCCATCAATGGAGTTGTTGAAGTTGAAGTAGAGCCCAATCTTAGTCGCATCCCCTCTCTTTGAGCAATCATGTTAATTACATCAGCAACATCTATCCATGCAGTCTTGACTCCTGATCCAGAGGTAGCATCTTCTAGGCAATCAGCAAGCTTCTCTTGCAGAATGGGATCTGCAGTCTTAAGGAATAATTCAATCTTCTGACCTTCCATACTTAGTTGTTCTTTAGCATCAAGCTGTCCAATTTTACTTTCAAACTCATGGTATAAAGCTGTTGCAGCTAAATCTTTGTTGGGTTTCTCAACCCAATCAGTGAAACTTTTCTTCCTCATTAGGCCAGAGTCTTCTAAGAAGAATTCTTTGTATAGGGCTTTTTTGAATGCAACCCAATCTGCATCTCACTGAAAAAGACCATGGATTCTTTCTTGAATATCATGCTTGGCTAGTCTGGCAAAATAGTGACTCCATGCATGTTGTGATACACCAAAGAATAGCATTTTCCCAACATACAAGCGAATGAAAACAGAGATATTTTAACCATTAAATTGTTTTAATTCCCGCCCAACTTCCTCTACATCCTTGATAGCTATGGAATCAATCTTTTCTTGGACTTGCCTTTGTTGTTGTTGTTGTTGTCGTAACGTTTGGATTTGTTGTTGTTGAGTCTGCTATAGTATGCACACCAACTGTTGCAGAGTATCTCCTGAAGAATCCCCTATCTTGGAGTTCTCTTACACCGACCTTCACGTCGGGTTCACCAATGTCGCAGCACGTACGGTTGAAGATCACCACAAGGGTTTGTCAAGAAAATTGGACAAGATAGATGGAGATGTGTCTTCAAGAGATAAGTAGATTATAGTGAATGTTTAAAGGTTCAAGAGATATTTCATGGTCAATCACAAGGGTTTGAGAGAGTAGAATGTATGGGGTTTCAAGAGCTTAGACTCCAAAGATGGTAGAGATAAGAGAAGGGTTGAAGGTTTCAAGCTAAGTTCTTGAAGATATTGATAGAGCTTCCAACTGCATGCTCTTAGCAAAGATCACGAGAGTATTATCTCATAAGTTCTAACTCAAATCAAGCTTGTTTTCTTGACTGTAAGAGAAATCACAAATTATAAAATCAAGTATAATATGATGTCATGTATCATAAACAACTCTGCATCCCATCATTCATACATGATGCCATATCATGAATCAACTTTGCATGATTACATTCAATGTGGACTGTTAGGGACAAAAGCTTATGAGTCAATTACAAGGCTTGTAGGGCAAAGAGACTTGCTTCAAGAGAGCTTCAAATTGAGTTTGTGATAAGAATAAGATACCACAGCCAAGAAATAAGAGAAAAAAATCCTCTTAATTCAACTCAAAGAATCTATGAATGATCTACAAACATTGCCCTACCATAGGGGCGCATAATGTTGAGATGGCAAGCTCAACACGTGCGGACATTGATGATGGACCGCCTGGCTAGATGAGTCCACATGTCTACACTTAGCACGTTGGTGGTCATTATGACACTCACATGGCCACTGACTTATCACTTATTATATTTAGGTTGTTACACCTACCTACAGCTAGCAAAGATATAGCATTAGTCGATTAGTGTAGTTGGTTATGCATTGTTTGACTTAGAAGGCTACTTTCCTTTATGTTGTATCTATCTATACTTTGTGTACATTATATAGTGTATGGAAGAAGAAGAAAAATCAGCAAGAAAACTTTTTGGCCTCCATCTCTCTTCTTGTGTTCTTGACTGAGCTTCCTCTTGTGTATACAGTGTGTGTTTGGCACAGCAGCTCAAGCACATCCCCCTATCATGCTATTCTTGACATGGTATCAAAGCCGCGCCACTGAGAGAGGCTGATTTTGAAGGTTGAAGTGAAGGAGAAGAAACAAGGTTCAAGCAAGCAAGCAATGGGTAAGAAGCTCTCCCATTCTTCCACTCTCTCTCTTGGATAGTGCTTGTGGAGGCACCGGAAGCAGGGTCGAGCAAAAATCTCAGATTGCTATGAGATTTAGTGTGCAAGCAGATCAGTGTATATCCTGCACATAGTCCCTTTAGGACTTTCCCGCAATTATTTTGGGCGTTTCAAGCTGTTTTAGGCCCTGTTTTAGAGCCACAAGGTTGCGGACAGCAGTTTCAGGGTGTACATTGTGATTTCGGCTGTATTGATCGAAAGTGGGTGCACATGTTACAAATTGCGAATCTATAATTTTTGAGGTGTTTTCAGGAAGCAAACATAAGGTTTATCTACAAACAGGTTGCAGATTACATGTACTATTGAGCAATAAATGAAAAAGGTTGCTTGGTGTATTGTTGTGCACGTGTTGTGAAAGATTGCAAAAGACTAGATTGCTGTGTTGTTTGTGATAATGGCAGGGAACAGTAGAAATCCCATTATTGAGAAGCTCGATAAGAACAACTACCCTTTATGGAAGTTTCATGTGACGAACTTCCTCATTGGAAAGGGCCTTTATGAGTTTGTTTCAGGTGAAGAAAAGGAGCCAGAGCTTGGTATCCCTTTGACTACAAATGAATTAAAAGCATGGAAAGAATGGAATGCAAAAGACAAAAAGATGATGTACTGGTTATCTGCAGTCATTGATAATACGATGTTGGGACATATCAAGAATGCAGAAACTTCACATGCAGCTTGGACAATATTTGAAAACATGTTTTCAGTAAATACAAAGGTACGAAAGATTCAACTCAAGCAAGAGTTGAATGCCTTGAAGAAAGAGAAAATGTATGTCAATGAGTATGTGTTGAAGGTGAGGAGCATTGCAGATGCTTTAGTAGCGATTGATGCAATACTTGATGATGATGATTTGGTTTCATCCACTTTGAGTGGACTTAACAATGAGAAGGCATGGAAATCATTTATTACTTCAATATATGTACGGAAGCCATTTCTATATTTTGATGAGTTGATCTCTCTCATGATTACTGAAGAGATCAATATGCAGGGTGACTCATCTGAAAAAAATGGTGAACAGGTTATTTACTCAAGTTCAGGAAGGGGACATGGTAGATCCTCTTTGAGAGGCCATGGTATGGGACGTACTGATGATAACCAGCAAAATAGGTTCAATCAGCAATTTGGTGAAATGTAGGTTTCAGAAGGCCGAGAAAACTTTAGAGATAGGGGGAGCTCTAAAGGAAGAGGTGGATGGCAGAATAGAGGTTCTGGAAAATTTTCTATTGTTTGCCATTATTGTGGCAAAATAGGACATATTATAGCCAATTGTTATGCTAAGAAGGATGATATTCGTAGTGGTAAATTACAGCAAGGAAACTATGCATCGTCTTCACGATAGAATGAAGACAAAAATGAGTGTCTGTTTTTTATGCAGCATATGATGAATGCAGTTACAGGAAAGGGGACACATGATGATGTATGGTATGTCGATTCAGGTGCATCTAATCATATGACCAGTCATGTTGAATGGTTTGGAGAGATGCATGACTTACAAAACCCAGGTCATGTGTAGACGGGTGATGATTCATGCCACCCAATTTCACACATTGAAAAGGTTTCCTTGTTCTTGTATGATGGATAGACAAAGAGTCTAACAGATGTATTACATGTGCCATCAATTACAAAGAATCTAGTGTCTGTTGGCCAAATGGTAGAGCAGGGATTGCAGGTTCGATTCAATGCAAAAGGTTGTTTTGTAGAAGACTTTAATGATAAGTGCAGGTTGGTTGCAAAAGGAAGTAGAGTTGGTCGAATGTTCACTTTAGAGTTGGTCAGATACCCTATTAAAAGATTTAGTTTTGAAGGTTATGCAGCTCACCATTATGCTTATATGGTGAAACTAGTTGAGGATGTTGAACCTACTTCTTTTGAGGATGTTGTTGGTCATGCTCATTGGGATGCAACAATGGATGAGGAGATGGCTGCATTAGAAGCCAATAAGACTTGGGATTTGGTACCCTTACCTAAGGGTAAGAAATATATTGGCTATAAGTGGGTTTACAAAGTCAAGCATAATGCAAATGGTTCAGTTAACAGGTATAAGGCTAGGCTAGTTGCAAAAGGCTATGCTCAAACATATGGCATAGATTATGAAGAGACATTCAGTCCAGTTGCTAGGATGGCAACTATTAGGTGTGTGATTGCCTTGGCAGTAGCCAAAGGTTGGAGTTTGCAGCAAATGGATGTTAAGAATGCCTTCTTGCATGGTGAATTACAAGAAGAAGTGTATATGGAGCAGCCAGCAGGTTATGAGGATTTAGAGCATCCCACGTATGTGTGCAGGTTAAAGAAGGCACTCTATGAGCTGAAGCAAGCACTTAGAGCATGGTCTGACAAGATTGGAGAGTATCTTGTCAGTATTGGATTTTGTATTTATGATGTCGATCACTCACTTTATGTGAGAAAGGGAGATGTAGGTTTGGTCATCATAGTCATCTATGTGGATGACTTGATTATTACAGGTGACAGTGACAATGGGATTGCTGAAGTTAAGGGCTTCTTGAAGAAGAAGTTTGAGATAAAAGATTTGGGTGAGTTGAGATACTTTCTTGGTATTGAGATGATCAGATGTGATGATGGTATATGGCTGTCCCAAAGGCAGTATGGCTTGGATATGTTATCCGAATATGGTATGACAACATGTAAGCCTCTTTCAGTACCATTGGAGCAAAATGTGAAGTTGAGTGCTGATGTTGGGGATGAGATAGAAGACCCTCCTATGTTCAGGAGGATAGTAGGGAGTTTGATTTACATGACTATCACAAGGCCAGACTTGAGCTATGCTGTTGGCCTTGTCAGTCAGTTTATGTAGATGCCCAGAAATCCCCATTTGGATGCAATCAGACGTATATTGAGGTATGTGAAGTCCACTTTACATTATGGAATTTTTTATGAGGCAGGTAAGGATGTACATATCTTTGGATACACATATGCAGGGGCTGGTAGCATGTCAGATAGAAGATCTACAAGTGGATTCGTGTTTTCCCTTGGTAGTGCAATAGTTACATGGAGTAGCAAAAAGAAACCTACAGTTGCTTTATCAAGTACAGATACTGAGGATAGAGGTGCTGCTATGGCAGCATGTGAGGTGGTATGGCTGCAAAAGTTATTAGGTGATTTGGACGTGAAGGGAGATGATCCAGTTGTCATTCATTGTGACAACATGAGTAGTATACAACTAGCTAGGAATCCAGTGTTCCATGCTAGGACAAAACAAATTGAGGTGCACTATCACTTTGTGAGAGAGAAGGTACTTGCAAGAGAGATTGACTTGGTATATGTCAGCACACAGGATCAAATAGCTGACATTTTCATAAAGCCATTGGGTGCCGAGAAGCTTCAAAAGTTTCAAAGCTTACTTGGAGTTGCAGAGATAGAATTGAGATTGAGGGGGAGTGTTGAGATGGCAAGCTCAACAAGTGCAAACATTGATGATGGACCGCCTAGCTAGATGAGTCCGCACGTCTACACTTAGCATGTTGGTGGTCATTATGACATTCACATGGCCACTGACTTATTACTTATTATATTTAGGTTGTTACACCTACCTACAGCTAGCAAAGATATAGCACCAGTCGATTAGTGTAGTCGATTATGCATTGTTTGACTTAGAAGGCCACTTTCCCTCATGTTGTATCTATCTATACTTTGTGTACATTATATAGTGTGTGGAAGAAGAAGAAAAATCAGTAAGAAAACGTTTTGGCCTCCATCTCTCTTCTTGTGTTCTTGAGTGAGCTTCCTCTTGTGTATACAGTGTGTGTTTGGCGCAACAGCTCAAACACATCCCCCCATCACACGATTCTTGACACATAATACTTGCATATTTTGACAATATGTCTTCTGTAGAGTAAGCCCAAACATTTAGTATATGCATTGCGAAGGCGACCATTTGCCTTCTGATGAGTATTCTAGACCTCTATGTGCTTGCACAAACTATGGGCATTTTGCACATGATTTAACTTACTGTTATTGAGCACCTAGGTGCCTACCCTATGCATAGCCTTTTAGTAACAACCCATATCATCAACAAAATAGGGCACTATACTATCCTAGGCCCTAGTAGTTACCATTGCTAGCACCCAGTGAGACCAGAAACCAATAGCACAAATGATGGAGATTAATCCCTATGGAATACCTTGATCTCTAGCCGCAATAGTCAATCATCCTCCAAGTGACACTCTCACACATAACATTAAGGAGTTGACTAAGGAAGATGAATTTTTGAATCCTTATGTGAGTTACAACAAGGAGGGTAACATAGTCCTTATGGACTATTGACCTATCCCAGTCATGTTGTTAGGGTGAGGAAGAGGTAGAGAACTAATCTAGTATAAGGATCTTATCAAATGCTAGAATTGTGGGTAGCTAGGAAACATATCCTTGAGCTATCCTTAGAAAGCCAAACCTCCCAAGGATAATCAACATGTCTAGTGATGTTCCGAATCTGAAATAAGTTACATGTACCCTAATTTCCCTAGGAGGAAAGCAAATACAAGTAAAGCCATATTCCCATCCATACCTCACACACTCTCTTTGGAGTAGAGATGATTCATGACAGGGGCATGACCTCGGTGTTGTGCTGCTACCCACACATAGTGTAAAAAAATATAGAGTGTGGCTTTCTTATTGATTTAGAGAGACAATGCCATTTTAGACATTAGTGTTAGTGTCCATAGTTCAAAATATTAGATTTCTGGACAAGTTTAGCCAATTTATGATATTTTAGATATTATCTCTTGTAAAAATCCATAAAATTGTAGACAACTTCTAGATTATGATAACATGTAAAAGATTTGTCATTGTTGAGGAGAAGTACACTTGAAGACTGCTTGAGACATCATTTGTGATTTTGACAACACGATATAGCATAACTGAGCTCATTGATGCCAAGATTAGATTGCGGAGGCCGAGATTAGATTTGATCAGGTAGTGGGGGCCTTCAATGTTGATGGTTGATTGCCATTGTTGAGTATACCTAAAAAAGAAAAAGGAAGTGCACTACCTGGGGGTGTGTCTACCTCACGGTGTAGTATTGCATGGTGTTCATGCTAGTGAAACTGGGAGTTGGGTCGAACCTCAAGGAAGCCTGTGGTGTTGTCCCACAGTTGAGGACCGAGTTTGTATACATGGGAGGTGATGTGGGTGTCACTTAGGGAGACAGATCTAGCCATAGGTAAGCACAAACTCCTTAGGTGTGTCCTGCACTTGATGTGCCCTAAGTGTGAAGTGGGGGGACAGGAAGGGCTAAGGGGTTAGGCACAGAATTGGCTGACCAAGGCCACTAGACATGCCTAACCTAAGGACCCCTAAGTACAGTGTTTGTGGCACTGTGATATACATGGAAAAGCTCATTGTTTCTTTCCTTTTTCTTTGTGGGAGTCTTTGTTTGTTTGCACTTTCTCTTTTTTTTATCTTTTTTCTTCTTCTTTTTTAGATGCATTGGTAGGGGGCACGCTAAACATCATCCTAATGCTCTGTAGTAGTTACATTCAGAGGGGGCCTAAGAGATTTACCCAAGGAATGCATGGCTTGGCATGGTGCCCTTTTCTCTTTTGACTGTACTTGTTATGGCCATAGAGGGGGATTGGTTCCTATACTCATTCTTTCTTTCATTTATCTGATTTAGAATTACACCCTTCTTCATGGACCAGCTCCAGTGGCTCTTGTTGAGGTAGCTGCATTTGTTGTTTTGGCTCCCCAAACCACTAGCAAGAAGAGTTCCTATGAGGTTCATCTAGTTAAGATTATGGAAGCACATTGCTCCTCTACTCCTAATCCAATGTTAGGCTTAGGTGTCATGGCATGAAGTCCACGTTGCAATGATGTGCTAGCTTGTAGGCTAAATCTTTGATCCCATCTTCATTAGAGTAATCTCCCCCTCCCTTTTGCCTTAGTTGTTCTTCCTTCTCTTTTGGTGTTTGCTTGCACTCTTCTTCTAATCTCTTCGATTCCTCCTCCACCCTTTGTAGCTCTCTATTTTCTTTGGAGGTGAATCGAGTTCTTCTTATGGGGATTTTGAGAGTGTGATCTTTCATTTCCACTTGACTTCACAATTTTTTAGCCTTGCTGCTCTCGTCCTCTTGCTCTCTTGCTGTTGAGATGGTTGGTCATTCTCCTTTTTATTAGTAACTCTCTCCATGTTGTCCTATTGTTCCTTGTGGACTTTTTCTCCCTCTTGTTCTTGGATTGGTGACGGCTCACCCCCAACACATCCCTCCTTGGGCGTTTCTTAGTCTTGCTACTTGCTAAACCCAGGGCCTTCTCCACCATCACAGGGCTCCACTCCACCTCTACTTGACGAGCTTCTTCTCCTCTTCTTACTATCACCATGCCACAGTTTCTTTTAGCATCAAAGCTCCTCAAAAATTCTATGTTGCTATAATTGATAGCTTGCCTGATTGTTGACTCGAGGCTTGGATTTTCATTTAGATTTCCTCCTACGCTTCTTTGCTTTTGATACAATCTGGCCATCAGCTAAAAAATGTGGTTTAGCAGGGGGTTTTGGTACCCAAATCCATCATTTACCTACATAATACCCTTGAGCACGTAGCAACACTTTGGATATCCATTGTGGCGTTGTGCTAGCTCTCCATTGATACCTTCGTCTATAAGGCTTGGGCTTCTTTTGTGGTCTTCTACGATATTTGTATGTCCAAAGCCTATCCTTGGCATTGACTCTTGACCTTCTTATTTCAAGAATGGCCTCCCTCACTGGTTCTCTCTGTTCAGCATGCGCTTGTATCAACTTTTTCAACAAGTCCTTGCTCTTGTTACTAGGCTTGCTTGGTATGTTAGAATGTTCATTGTCCTTCCCTCGAGGTTTGATTAGGTCACCCTTGCTAAAGGTTGTGATTATCCTCACATCTGGTAGTGTCAAATATATCCTTTGTGCTACATAATCGGCCTCACACTTCATCGCCCTTTTGAAGGGTCTTCCTAGGAGGGTTTCCTTTCCACAATTAGCACTATTTGGAGGAACATGGAATAGGATAGGCAAGCTTTCAATTTCAATAGTTACAAGGATTTTTCACTTCCCTATAAGTGCTTGTGGGTGTCCCCCGTAAGAATTAAGAGTTGCATTAGTTGGTATGAGCTCTGGCTGGCCTAGTAGGGTCCATACTTCATAGGTCAAGATATTAAAATCTGCTTCTTCGTCAATGAGAGCATCAACACTATGCTCTCTTTTTGCAGTGAGTTTGACCCTAAGATAAGCAGGCGGTAGTATGTCTTCCTCTTTTGGGTCTTGGCTTATAAATTCAAGCCTTCTATACATGCCTTTGAGTCCTCAACTACACAACCAGATGTGGATTCTCCACTGAAGTCTTGGCTCATCTGTGCAGTGCCGTTCAAGGTGCATCTATCGTCAGGATTGTCATGTCTAGTCATCCTCGCAGTTGTAGCTTGATGTTGTTGCATTCCACATTGACTAGATGTAGTCCAAATGCAACTTATACATGTTTTTGTGGGGTGGCCTTTTTGCCCTTGTTGGCTAGATTGGTCCATTGAGGTTCTAGGGTCTCTGTTGCCTTTATTCAGGTATGGGCTTTTGGTTGCTATTTTGCAAGTGAGAGTGTATGCTTGTGCAGAGCCATTACTACACTAGGATCTAATTTGGAGGACCGTTCATAGCCAAGTTTTGAACTACTCACTCTAGATTTTAGCCCAGTGATAGATCTATGATGTGCTTTTGGCTCTCTACGGTCTCTGGGTTGGTTTCAAGGGTTAGATGTGTCAAATTTGTATTCTGTTCACATGTCCGATTTTTGATAGTTTTCTATTTGATTCTCAAGAGTCCAATTATCAAAATTGGACATTCGATTCTAGTTGGTCTAATCGACCGATTGGACCAAGTGGTCCGGTTCAGGTGGTCTGTCCAATTTTCGTATGTCCAATTTTTGTGCATCCAATTTGACAAGTGTCTGATTTTGGTGTCTGATTCTAGATGGTTTGATTTCTGTGTCCGATTTTTGTGTATCTGATTTTTGTGCATCCTCGATTCTGGGAGTCCAATTCTAGGAATTGAACGTCTGATTATGGGATGTCCGATTTTCGCGCTTCGATTTTTGTGCGTCCAATTCTGGCAATCGGACATCCGATTTGATAGGTGCCCAATTTGATAAGTGTCCGATTTGAAGTGTCTGATTCTAGATGGTCCAATTTTTATGTCCGATTCTGGGACGTCCAATTTTCAAAATCGGACAGGATATGTCCGATTAGATAGGAGGGGTTGATCCGAGTTAGAAAATCGGACCGTCCAATTCTGGGAATCGAACCCAAGTTTGATTCTAGGAATCAAACTCTGGTAACAGTGTCCGATTCCTACGGATGAGTTTTCAGCGATGATGAAAATCACTCGTTTCTAATGATTTTGGTTATGAGGGGTTGCAAAAACTTCCAGAATGTAAGAATAGACCCTAATGAAGGATTGGGTATACCTGGAATAGCAAATAAACTCCAAAACACAAATTGACAAACAAATCAAACCCTCTTGCCTTGTTATGACAATAGAAACCCTAATGCATGTTTTTCTTTTTTTTTCCTTTTTTTTCCTACACTAATACCTCCAAATCACAAAGCAAACATCTACACTACTCCAACTTACCTTTCCAAGTCCAAAAAACCAAAAACTTAACTTGCTAAGAAGATTGAATACCTCTTCAAACTCCCTCACTTCCTACATATCTACCTCAAGCACCAATTCAGGGAAAACCCTACTTCTATGCTCGATTCCAAGTGCACAAGCACTCAAGGCTTAAATCCATTGGTCTCGGCAATGGAACCAAAATGTAGAAGCGAGCTCAAGCTCAACCTCCAAGACCCACAGATGGCTTATTGTTCAAGCATTTCAAGCCGAGCACTAATGGCTACCTCTCACATAGCCGATGCACTCTCTCTCTCTACGAGTGTAGTGAGCTTACCTCCATGCTCGATCAAGTTGCCTCCGCACTTCGGTAGCTCCACAATCCAACTGCAAGCTTCAAGCAAGCTTGATCCTCAAGCTCCATGCTTCAAGCTCCATTGCCGCGAGCAAGACAAGAGAAGAGAAGAGAATATAACAATAGAGGAGAAGATGGAGAGATTCTCCACCACAGTCCCTCACCCTCACACACTCACTCTCTCACACTCTCACACTCTCACAATCCCTCTCTCAAGCACAACCTCAAGCAAGCAAGAAGAAGAAGAAGAAGAGAGCTACTTTTGGCCATATACAAGAATGAGCTTCTCATTCACTTTTCAACTTTATATACAAAACCCTAAATCCCTTTTGGGCGGTCATCCCCTTATCACCTTTTTTACATGTCTGGCCCTTTTTCCTATTGTCCTCTGATCTTCCTAGCTTCCTTCCTACCGCCCATCTACCTTTACAATTTGCACCCAACACTCTTAAAATAAATCACGATGCACCTTACGCTCTTTTACAAAAGTATTGACTTGCACTTTTCGTGTGCGCCTTTCTCCTTGATTTAGGACTTTTCTGCACTTATTATGTTTCGTTATTTTTCTTGGTGTGCCTCTGTCTTCCATTTCACTTTTTCCTTGGCCTTGTCTTCCACTTTAGATTTTCCACCTTGTTTGTCTTAGGGTTAACACCCTAGGAACTCCCTCTTGAAGAGCAAAGTCACCGGTAGAGTGTAGGCATCACAAGAAGCGAGAGGACATGGCTGCCCTGCTTCAGAAAACCTATGGATTGAAGTGAAATACCAAAATAGAGCTCCAATACCTCTGAAGGAATGCCCTAATGGTATCTAAATGGGCCGAGTAGGTGCTCAAGAATTCGAGGAGTGATCAGAGCTCGAAGGAGTCGAATATGGCTGCCAAGAGTGAGAACCAATGGTGTAGGGATTCGAATGAATGCTGAAGGAGTCACGGGACCAAGCTCAAATGCTCAAGCAACCATGCTCTGATACCTATTGAAAGGTGAGAAGGATTGAAGCTTGCACGGGAGAGCTATGGCGGGAGAGCGAGAGCAAGAGAGAGAGAGACTCACAATGTGGGAACTCCAATAGTCACAATGTGTGACCAACCTTCCTTTATTCATCTATCACTAACAGAATAAAGAATAAAGTGTTTGTGACGAGCGCCCACCGTGTGCAGTTTGTAGGCGTGGATAGTGTTAGTGTAATAATACACTGGCAGCTAGGCAGAGGCACTTTTACCCCCAACAAGTCCTCGTTGATAAGTTTGCATTAACAACCCTTATTAACAAGTTTTATGTCAATGAATTTCTAACATCTAGTTAATTTCTAGCATTCTTGAGTTTCTCGCCATTGACAAGTTGTTCATGTTGACAAGTTTCTCACTATATGTCGAGAAGTCTACACCATTGATGAGCTTTTCACAATCGATGAGTTCTATTCATTTGCAAGTTTCTCACCACTTTGACAAGTTTGACCAAGTGGTTTCGACATTGATGAATTTTTAGTTACAAGTCTTGGTTTTGTGTCAATTTTGATGAATTTTGTGTTGATGAATTTTGTGTTGATAAGTTTCCCATTGTTGATGGGTTTCCCTTCATCAACAAGTTGATGATGATACTTTGATGTTGATGTTGAAAATTTTAGGGTGTTGACAAGTTTCACCCCTTGTTGACAAGTTTTTTGTGTCGATGACTTTGTTCTCATTGACAAATTTCTAATTTTCCAATAATTTTGTTGATGTTGATTAATTTTCCTCCCATCGAATTTCTAATAGTTGATGAGTTTCTTGTTTATCAATGAGTTTTGTGTTGATGAGTATCCATTGATGAGTTTCTAACAATTGATGAGATTGATTTCATTTGGCACATTTCTAGTGTTGACAAGTTTTCTTCCCTATTGATGACTTTCCCTTCATTGACAAGTTTGGTTTGGTGTTGATGGGTTTCTCACTTATTTGGTGTTGATGGGTTTAGTGTTCATGTGTTTCCCTTTGTGGACAAGTTTGGTTTGGTGTTTATAAGTTTTGAGTTTACAGGTTTCTCACTTATCTACAAGTTTCTACCTATTGATGAGTTTTGTGGTGTTGATAAGTTTCCCCATGTTGATAAGTTTCTAACCCATTAACAAGTTTCTTGTTGTCAACATGTTTCTAACTAACAACAAGTTCCAAGGTTGATAAGTTCCCCCTTGTTGATGAGTTGGCACGTTGACAAGTCAAGTTTTGTGTTGACAATTTCTTCATTGATAGGTTTTGGTGGTAAGTCTTTTGTCCACGTCTTGATGTTGATGAGTTTCTTGGTGTTGGTGAGTTAGCATTGATGAGTTCAATTTGATGAATTTTGTGTTGATGGTTTTTGCATGTTGATAAATTTTATCTTATTAACAAGTTTTGTGCTTGTTGACAAGCTTCCCACCCATTGATTATTTTCTATCTCATTGACAAGTTTCTACCTATTGATAAGT
This sequence comes from Lygodium microphyllum, assembly GCF_053477565.2. Lineage (NCBI taxonomy): Eukaryota > Viridiplantae > Streptophyta > Polypodiopsida > Schizaeales > Lygodiaceae > Lygodium > Lygodium microphyllum. The sequence goes on along the minus strand of NC_141163.1, from coordinate 50,558,373 downwards.
GTCTCACTCGTCGATGAATGGATCACCAATGCCCACAATTTCCTCTTCACACATATGTAATATCCTTACTAGCCAAATTGTGCAAGCCTTAGATTTGGTTATCAAAGAATTCTCTAAAATTTTACATAAAAACTAATCCACTTTCTTCAAAGTCTAGGCAAACTCCTATTGCATTATATAAAACTAGTATGACTTCCTCATTAATTTACCAAGTCAAATCTACTCGTCCATACCTTTGACATTACATCATGCTATGAGGCAATACCACACTAAGGACCTTTTGGCCTAATAGAATCAATCGTTGGCATGGTTGGATTTGCCTAAAAACATGGATATATGGATTTAAAAACTCTTAGAATGGTATGAAAATGGTTTTAAAAGCCAAAGATGTTCAAATCCCATTAGAAAGCTTATTGAACTCAATAGAGATGTCCTAATTTATTGCTTTGTTAAAGTTGGAAAAACAATTTAGCAACAAAACAAGGATATTCCCATGGGATATGCATGTTCTTATTTATGGCGTAATGTTCACACATACATAAACACACACATATATTCACTTGGCATTAATAAATGCATGTGAGTGCTAGCCATTGATCCTTAAATTTGGACAAATTGATGCACATAGTTAGTAAGATAGATTAATAATGGGCATCCTATGATTAATTTTAGTTCTCTAAGATTCATATACTTATTGTTTTTTTGCAATATGTGTAGGAATGGAAGATGTGGGATGTTCTAGTGTTGAAGATAGATGAGCTTTTGTGCTCCAAACAAGTGTCTAAGAATGCAGCAAGATTTTGAAAGTCCACATGCAAGGAACTATTGAAAACCAGTAGCATCGGGTTTTCTGTGTTTCACATCATGATGATAAGTATCTAAATTGTTTAAGGGGCTTGAAATCACTTGAAAATTTATAAGTCTTTAGCAAAGGACTATGGAACCTTGAACACTTATGTGGAGACCATATTTAATATGTGGTATTTTGAACTACAGTGAGTAAAGGTCTTGTGGACTACTACTACAAAAACTGATTGTTTGCATATATCATCTTCATTTATATATGGAAGGCCGTTTGTGGAGAGGACCCTCCTCCAAGTCCCCCATGTATAGGAGTGGTTGCACCCTTCCCTTCAGCCCATTGTGAGAGGATGTGACCACATCTTGGGTGAGGAGGTGACATCTTTGAAATATGTATGCAACACTTCAAGGGTTTGCAATCCTTGATGAGCCACATAGATTGTCTCAAGTGTACTTATCTTAATACTTATTATGTAGCATGGAGTGTTATGGAAATGAGAGTTAATTTTTGTTTGTTTTTGGACTATTATTTGTCAATATCAAATGTTTTGTTTGAAGTTCTTTTTTTAAATTGTTGATTTGAAATGATGATTATGATGGTTAATAGTAGCATCCTAACAATGGACTTCACAAATCTCTTTCCGAACATAGTGTTGAGCACACACATTAGCAAACATGGATGTGCAAAACTGCCACAACTGAATTGTGTGTAGAGCAGTGAAGCATGCCTTGCATGCGCACATGGGTGGTTCTTTGAAGAGAAGCAAATATTCAAAAGCTCTACTTCAAATGTGTAGCATTGAACAAAGTGGTCACACTTTGGGGAAAAGTTAATTTGACTATTATGGGGTATTAGAAGACTCTCCAATCGAGAGATGTTAATATTATGTTCCTCATGGCTTGTGGCATGAGAGATAAAGTTTATGCCTTCTATAATGATGTAGAGAATGCAATTCAAGGAAAGAACATTAAGAAGTCATCTCTACAATGCACAAGTGGATGTTATGCATCATTTCTTAAATTAACAAATCATATGTCAATGTTGTGAATGGATATTGGAGAATTTAAGCTATCCTTGGGACAGTTCATAAGCTTGCTAACATCCTGAATAGAAAGTTGGCTCCATACCATTAGAAAATATGTTATCTCGTGTGTTATTTATTGCAACTTCTATGATGTAATATCATTGTCAGTATTTATGGGATTCATTTGTTTAGTATCATTTTCTCTCTAGCATATGCATACACACACACACTCTCTCTCTCTCTCTCTCTCTCTCTCTCTCTCTCTCTCTCTCTCTCTCTCTCTCTCTCTCTCTCTCTCTCTCTCTCTCTCTCTCTCTCTCTCTCTCTCTCTCTCTCTCTCTCTCTCTCTCTCTCTCTCTCTCTCTCTCTCTCTCTCTCTCTCTCTCTCTCTCTCTCTCTCTCTCTCTCTCTCTCTCTCTCTCTCTCTCTCTCTCTCTCTCTCTCTCATTTGAATATGATTATTTTTGTATTGTGTATCATTTTTGGAAGCACGCATTCTTTGTTCTTCATCGTAGAGGCCAATCTTTTGGGTTTTATTTTTCAAACTATGGCTCGAACATTGAGGAGTGTGCTAAGAAATAACCACTTGGGAGGTCAAGAAGAGATTTAGAAACTGTAATAAAAAGGTGCAAACTCAAAGCTAGAGTTTGAAAATATTTGCAATATATGCATAGGGGAGTTTCGAATCATGGGCTTTTCAAAACATTTCTCCCTTTTGTAGTTCTCAATATAATGATCCATTTCCCATCCTTTTCACAATCTACACATATCTTTGGTTGGTTTAGTCAAGTTCCATGCTATGCATGTGAATTTGCATGCATTGCAAATGGGGCAACAACGGCTACAATTTACATTGAAAAATGTACATGTAGCAAATGATGGAATTGACATTGTGCATAATAATCTATTGTGAAATATAGAAAAGTGCACTCGCATGCTTAGTGGAGTTCCATCAAATCAAATTCTTTAGAGATATACCTCCACTACATTTTGGAAGAAAATGTTTGCATATCATAGAGAGAGAACTGCAATTAGATGGTCCAAAGCCTTTGTTGCTTAGTGCCATAATTCAAGAAGGAAAAGTGATTTGGAAGAAAATGTTTCCATATCATAGAGAGAGGTGCAATTAGATGGTCCAAAGCCTTCGTTGCTTTTGCCAATATAATTCAAGAAGGTATAATAGTGCTCTTTTGTTTGTTTCAATGGGGGCACATGTATATGAGATTTTAGGATCTACTAGAAATAGGTATACTTTTTGAGTGCATGTTTTAGTGTATCATCATATTGGTCCAATGCTTCCCTTCAATGAGCAACAATCAAGACCCCAATTTTCTCAATTGCATGTGTATGATACTAAATATAAACTAGAAAATTGATTGCAATTGATGGCTAGCTTGGTACCTAAATTTTTACAAGAGTTTTAATCAATGATGCACAACTACGATATCTATGCTCAAGCTTTTCCTTTTATTGGGGATCTTCATTAGCAAAGTAATGTAGTGGAGTTGGCAATGATAGTTGTGGAGAGTCTTATTACCTTGATACAATACCGAATGCCCATCGAAGATGAGATCACTTTAGTTATGCATAAGAATGATGATGAGAATAAGCTTTGTGATATCCATGTATTCACCTAAGAAGGTCGATGTGTAAGAATATTCAATTTCCATTGGAAGTACATGTCTTTGTTGTATATCTTTCTTTTTCCAAATGGAGAAGATGGGTGGCATACAACAATTCCATATAGTGGTATTTGGAGATGCAGTTCTATGCATATTGTCTTCAGGTGTGTAATTATTCAAATTTGTGTCTACTAACAGGAGTTAGATTATTGCAACAAGTTATAATGGATATGTATTGTAGCATTGAAAATTGTAGGCTTGCATGATTCCATCAAAATCAATGAACATTGAGTGCAAAACTATATCAAGGATTAGTAAACATGGTGTCTCAAGTGGACAATATTGATATTTGTGTGATGGGACCATGTGTCAATAGCTAGATTGTTTTGCTTTTCTCTTTCACAAGAGATCTGAGATTCATGCATCAATTGTATCAAGTTTCTACGGGAATTATGTGTGCAAAGGAAAAGCCTAATTTTTAATAACATTTATCTGCAATCCCAATTGGCTAGAGATTCAACACATGCTCTTGCAAGGGTAGACAGCTCATGACCGCCATCCTTTGTTGCTCAATTTTTTTATGCCAAGCATGTGAATTTGGTGGATACACTTTTTTGAAAAAATATTTTTGGGAGGATTGTTGGATATGTTAGTGTCATAGAGATACAAAAGATATGTTTACCTCTCTCCCATACTTTGTTGATTCTAGAATAGCCATTTAAACCTTTGACACTAGAGCACTATGATACAATGGCTTGGCAAAGAGGCCAAATAAAGAAAAAGTCTCACATTGCATGATACAATAATTAGAGGTAACATACATGGACCATGTGGACCATTTTTAATTCATGCAATCCATGCATGAGTGATGGTACAAAGGGATATCCAAAGAGGTTTTTTCATGAACCAATGTTAATGATACCAAATATCCTATCTATAGGACACATGACAATGACAAATTTGTGAATATTAGTGGTAATGTCATTGTTAATTGTTGGGTTGTTCCATACAATCCATACCTTTCAAAGAAATACAATGCACATATCAATGTTCAAATATGTTCCAACGTTGCACAATTGTATCTACAAGTATATTTATAAAGGGTATGACAAAGCCATAGTAGGACTTGCATTTGTGAGACCAAAAGGTAACAACATAAACAATCTAAAGGAATAGAATAATGAGATTGTAAAATACATTGATGTTGGCTATGTCTCTATCTCCAATGCCTATTGGTGTATTGTCTATTACCATTTGCACACAAAAAACCCTTCTATTCAAAGGTTACAAGTCCATTTATCAAAAGAAAACATTGTAGTTAATGAAGATGGTGATCATGTTCAATATGTGATTACAAATAATAATGCTCAAAAATCCACTTTTATAGAGTGTTTTTTGCACAACAACAATCTCTAAAAGTGAGGATGTTGTTATACTAGGCAAAAATCCTACTCAATGGGTTTGGAATCCAAGCAAAAGCGTTTGAACGAAAAGGAAAAAGGGTAACACCATTGGCTAGATGTTCTTTGTTGCTCCAACATGATGACTGATACAATTTATGGATGCTCTCAATAGTTTATAGAGGGAGCAATCTTTTGAGAACTTGTAAGCTATTGGATTTGTGTTGTATTTGACATTCAAGGAGGCTTGCATAGCCATGGGCATGTTGGAGAGTGATGGCAAATGGTTTCAATGTTTGTAGGAGGCTTCATACATGCAACTTGGTGTGCAATTAAGGACTTTATTTGTGATAATACTAGTGTTTTGTAAACCACCATCGCTAGGGCAGTTATGAGAGAATTTGAAGTTCCTCTTACGAAAGATATCATTCAAAAGTTCAAAATGTCTAGTTTGTAGGGAGATCAATAAACAAAGGTAAGAAATGAGGCCTTGAAACACATATAGTCACTCTTGAGACAACATGGCCGAACATTCATGGCTTGTCAAAAATTTAGTTGCAAAGCAGAGTACTATAGGAAAATCCTCTAGTTATTGAGGAGTTTGAATATGACCAACTTGAGGAGGCACAAACTATTGAAGGGAAGAGATTACAACTCAATGAGTAACAAAATATTGCATTTCACATTGTTCTTGAAGTTGTTTGTATTAGTGAAGGCTAAGTGTTCTTTTTGGATGGTTCAAGGGGTTAAGCAGGATTTACAAATGGTAGCACTACATGCACATGGTCGTATTACCACTCTTAAGCAGGATATTTCTTTACAAATGTATATTGTTTTAGTGCTATACGCATAGGTTTGTTTGGCTTTGGCAACTACGTCTTCTAGCATTGTTGCATTACTATTGCCAAATCACTGCAATTGGAGGGGTATTCTACATATGACACATCTATGCAGAGTTATGTTGCATCAATATTGAGAAAGGCCTGCCTCATTTTGTGGGGTGAAGCTCCAATAATACATGTTAATGCTTTTGAAGCCCTATATAAGATTTTGAGAGATATCATGTCTTACAATTGACTTTTTGGTGACAAGATCATGTTTCTAGAGGTGATTTCAAACAAATGTTACCTATTGTGATAAAGGGAGACTGTGAGGACATTGTGAATGCATCCCTTTGTTGCTCTAATTTGTGGCAACGTGTCAAATTTTTAAGATTATTGCATAACATGCAAGTGTGTCCTAATTATTACTCTATGGGTGGAATCATCATTATGTGCCTTCAAGATATTGGAGATCCAAAGGTAGAAATCTCTCTTAGTCTCTTTTGGGTCTAATCTACATGGTGATAAAACATTGGGGTATCCATTTCCCCACAAAATTGTTTGGAAAAAAGTAAACAAATAAATATAAAATGAATGTAAAAAATAGCAACAAGTTTTATAACAATTGAGCTCACAACATATTGCAAGAAAGAGGATGTGATTACACTCTTTGTCACACTTCTTTGTACACAATATTCATGGTGAAAACCACATAATTATCATTATCTTACAAAGAGACATTCAGCGCATTGGAGGATTTCACTCAAGAAAAAGAAAGATATAGTTGACAATGCATGAAGACTAGGCTTTTAAGATAGAGCCCCATCGAAGTCAATATTTTCCCTTGAGCATTGGTAATAGTCATCACAAATGACAATTTGACTAGAAACTATCACTGCCTCATAGAAAGAAAGTAAAAGGTTGGGGGAATGATTGTGATTCTTGGAATGAAAACTCTAGCTCCAAGGTTTGTGCGTGTAATTATCTCAACCTCTAAGTCCATATTAAAAGCCTTACATATGAACCTTGTTCCATTATATAGCCCTCTTGCAGGGTTCAAATTTCATAGTAGAGTAATAGGTGCAATGACATTTAATAGAAACAAATGCAAAGGAAATCTAACTCCAATGACAAGAGAGTTCAAGTATTCTACAGAGTAAAAGAATGTACTTTCGTTCGTATATCAAGTATACTATCAGTGCTATAAGATTGCCTCACATCTCCTACCATCAAATGTAATGCCTCAAAATTCACATATTCCGCCTATGCATTGTGAGGAGCAAGAATCACTCTTTCAACACAAAGAAGGTTGCATGATCATGCACATTGAAGAGCGTTGCATGATCATGTGCATTGGCAAAGTCACTATATACACATACAATGAGATATCCAATGGATCCCCCTTGTATAACCATGTTTGCAAGAAATGGAAGTCTATTATCATTATCAGTCAAACCAACACCTCAGACCTCTATATTGTTTTTTAGGGCAAAAACCTTTGGGTAGGGATGAATTGTAAAGAAGTGAAATAAGTCATGTATTTTTAACAAGTATTTGATAATACTTGATGCTACACTAACAAGTATATAAGAATTAAGAGACCATTTTGGCACATTCAACAATAATACAATTGAGTCTCTTCATCTTAGTTTCTTGCTACTTTCATGGCTTCTCTCTCTCTCTCTCTCTCTCTCTCTCTCTCTCTCTCTCTCTCTCTCTCTCTCTCTCTCTCTCTCTCTCTCTCTCTCTCTCTCTCTCTCTCTCTCTCTCTCTCTCTCTCTCTCTCTCTCTCTCTCTCTCTCTCTCTCTCTCTCTCTCTCTCTCTCTCTCTCTCTCTCTCTCTTATTTTTCTCTTTATAGTCTATTTTCTCTCTTTTCCATGCATGTTCTTACATACTATCTTATATCTCATGAAATATGTGCTAGTAAACTTCCTTAGCACTTAGTATCCAATAGGTCATAAAGGTCTTAAAGTAAAGTACTTAGGTTTTAGGGTTTTAAACTAGAGGGAAATATTGCTTGTGTGAGGTACATATGATAAACAAGCGACCCTAGAAATCCAAGGTAGTATCAAAGCCACAAAAGACCACTAAACTAGGAGCAAACAATTGAGGCATCTTCTGTCTCATAAACCCATGTACTAAGTGCAAGTGGAATTAAGGTTACTAGAAAATATATACAATTACTTTTTTTTAACTCCATGTATAGGGCAATGCACTGAACACTAGGAGGTTAATATAAGATTGCCATCTTGTGTCTATATTACTAAAGGTTCATGGTCAGGCAATTAGATACTAGTAGCCTAGATTCAGATAAGTTTTGATTTTCAATATGGTATTTTGAAAGAAAAAATTGCTCATGGATGTTAGTACCTAGATAAGATTATTATTTACAAGGCTTGTATTAAAACCTAAAAGCACTTGTACATGCTGAATCAAGGGTCTTTTGAGGACATAAAATGTATCCAACAACATCCAAGTGCTCTTAACTTTAATCACATATATTTCCAACTAGTGCTAAAGGGAGTGCTTACCATCCTATTTCCATGTAATAACTATTTCATTTTTACAATGTGCAAATCTGTCTTAATCAAATTCTAGAGGCCTCAATCGCACTCTAGATATGGTTAGATTTCTTTCATGCACTTACTCTAGTATCCTAGTAGTGAGATGGGTTTAAAGATTAGCAAGACACTAAGCATGGTATGACAACACTTCACCCTGCTTCAATGTAATATCTATTTCACTTTTACAATGTGCAAATCTACCTTAATCGAATTCTAGAGGACTTAATTGCACTTTAAATATAGTTAGATTTATTTCATGCACTTAGATTTTTTTCATGCACTTAGTCTAGTATACTAGTAGTGAGATAGGTGGAAAGACTAGCAAGATGCTAAGCATGGTATGACAACACTTCATAGTGCACAAACTATTTTCCACTATATGCTAATATGGCTGTCAATTATTAGACTAATAGTTAAAGAGGGTAGAAGGTCATCAAACAATAATTATATAGTCTATGTCTTAGTAGTTAATACCTTTGTGTGGGCATAATCATACATTGGATGAGGGCAACAAAAACCTCTTCTAAGGCCATAATTACCTTAACCCAAACTTACAACATGATCAGCTTTGATGTGGATATGAAACAAATCACCACCAATCCAAGAAATACTAAGTATGATGGTTTCCATATAGTGGAGTTAGAGGACTTCAAAACAATTGACCATCACAACATCTTACCTCCATAACAAAGTTGTAGGACTAGATTTTAAAAAGCATAACACTTTATTCATGAAAATACAATCATTAAGAAGCTAATTAAGACTTCAAATTTATGAAAATACACCCATTAAGAATCTAAACAAGAAGTTGGAAGACAATACGTCTACACGATTAGTCCACCTACTTCAGTCTAGAAGGGAATAGTCTACTAATGATGCAATGATAAGAAAACAAATATAATAAGCTTTGATCATATTATTTCAGAATATGCATAGAACTTGATCGTGGTGAGAGGGTGCTAAGTGTGAGTAGTTGTGAGTCCACTAGGCCACTATTAGATAAATGCATATAGTGTTACATATGATGTTCAACTTTTGTCAAGTTACAATGTCGATATATCATGTATCCAAGGGTATGTGTGATCAAATTCGAGTGTATACAAGGGTATTATATACAATGCATGCTTGCAATGTACGAAGAGAACTTATCAAACAACTACTATCCTACATTAATACTAAGCATTAACAAGCTCCAAATTTTGCTTTGATTGAGGCATATCAATTAATCAAACTCCATGTATCGTTTTAGCTTGAGCAAGATTAGCTTGAGACTGACTAGTCATCAAACAACTCGTATCAACATTCAAGCAATGAATACTAAACATGCACCAAGAGTAGTAAACAAAGCCAAGCATAACTATTGAAGAGCACTAGTTTCAACCAAAGGAATATTAGATGAGATGCAACTACCCACTATTTGAAGAATAATTAGCTAGTATGGGTCCAACCATACATGGGTGAGATTTTGTGTCGATGGAAAAGGTTATCTATTGTCATTAGCATGGATCTAAGCATCCCAACAAGTAACAAAGCCCTAAATTAATACAACCCTAATTGCCTCGAGAGGTTTGCAAAGTTGGCAAGGATGATGATGTCCATGATTATGAAGGAGAAAATAAAAGGATAAAAAACATATTGTTCTAAGGCTTACCAAAGTGTACATTTGTTGCCATGCATCTAAGGATCAATAAAGGTAAGAGAAACACACACACGCGCGTGCGTTAAACGTAGATGGCTAGTGAGATGTAGTATATGGATGGTAGCTACACGAGGAATGGGAACATATAACTTTTATTATTTCATAATAGTCAAAATTGTTAAGGTTTAAGATCATCATGCGAAGGGCACATAGGATTGGGTATCAAGTGCAGTAGACCCTTGAATTATACTTTATATGCCCTAAGTGGGGCTGATATTATATTTAGCCTATTTATCACACTTAGATGTCATGGCACAACTTGATTAAAGTCAATTGCCATGTGACAAGCAAAAAAAGTTTGAAACATGTGATATTCAAATAGCCTAAAATTTTATTGTCATGTTGAAAAGTGCCAAATTTAGTGAAACAGTTCTCCTCACTTGTGAATATCTGATGTGGTTTATTACATAACACTTCTGAATATGCGAATTTTAATTGAATATAATGTACTTCCTACCCTCTACAACTCCATTCTGAGAGGGAGATTTGGTATATGTCATGGACATAAGTGACACAAAACGAGACGAGGAACAAGGATGGAGAACGAGGAGGAACTTCCATCACTTGTGACCATATAGTCACATTGAATGGGACGTGGGGTGTAAAGAAGCTACTATCCCCACAATCCTCAAATCCAAAAATGACCATCACTTGTACCTACAATTATTGTGAGCTAGTGTCCTGTGCCATGCTCCTCTAAAAACTCAAAAATTCCTCAAAGATCCATGGTCACTCAATACCCCAATACAAGCTTCCATCTAATTTTGCACTAACTACATCTATGTATAGACATGAGTAAGCATCAAAATTTGTCTTTTAAGATGTATATCCACATAGATCTCACAAAGTTATCCATTAGTTAAAAAAGTATTGTGTTCCCATTTTAGGGAAGTAGTGGATGTCGGCCCACTAAAGCCAAGCCATTCATTTTTAAGTGAGGTTGACCATTGGAAGACTTAACATCAAAGTTATAATCATCTAAGGTGAAGGTATATAGTGAAAACCTCATCAATGCACCAAGAAATTAAGATTGTTCAAGAGGCAAAGGTGTGCATAGAACTCGTTTCTCACACATCCAAGTTGTGGCCACATGCCTACCCCATTAAGCTTCTACATGTCCATGATTTGAGACAATATCCTAGCTTTTTAGCTCCAATACAACATGCTGGTCTTCGAGTATGGAGACAAATGGAAAAGTAGCATATAAACTTGTGGGATTGTATGTAATAAGACAATATACACCCATATTCTTTATCATTATGTATATAAACCCATACCTTGGGCATTGAAAACAAGCAAGCTCTTAGAATACATCTTAGTACTCTTAATTAAGAGTCTCACAGACTGCTGTTCCTCTCTCTCTCTCTCTCTCTCTCTCTCTCGAAAATACTTACATCATACATACATGTACATGCATGCATACATTCATATGTGTCTCATCGCTATGAACAAAACAGGATCATCACAAAATAACCGGTAATAAATAGCATTTTATTGTTTCGTGCACCGCCACTATTTACACACCTAACATCTCTATAATACAAAAGAGCAGTGAGCCAAGAGTCCCATGAGTGTTGTAAGAGTTAAGAATGAGAGGGGGGACAAGATGAATAGGAACTCCTTTACTACGCAGCTACAACCTTGTGCTGGTTGGGTTGTCAGCACCCAATCAAACGGACACTTGGGGTGAATGCTTCTTAGCCAAAATATGTCTCTTTGAGGGCCTACAGTTGATGCCCAGAGGCATGTCACCCGGGCCTTACATAACATGCAAAATCCTTTCCCAGTTCGCTGTGCAATACTACTCAACTTCTTCCAACTTCAATCTCTAGCAAGACATTAATTAGATCACTGTAAACTAGTCGTTCAAGTGCCCTCTTTCTGCATTTAATACATATCAACTTGTTATCAACAGAAGTGATAATAAGCTTGCAAGCTCTACAGATTGACAGCAGCTGATAATTGGTGGATAATGATGAAGAAAGAAAACAATGGTTGTGCTTGGATGCTCTATGGATTGGTAGAAATTGCAGGTAAGTCAATACTGATGGAGGGGAAAGTACCATGGTTGAGTGGCAGAAAGCTATCTTAGATGTGCTGAGAACATCACATGAAAGTTAGGCAATTAAAGTTTCAACAAGATCCCAAAGATGCAGGCAGGATACTCTATAGATTGGTAAAAGTTGAGGATAAGTCAATGGCGGAGGGGAAAATGCCACAGTTGAGTGGCAGATAGCTATCTTAAATGGGCCGAGATAGTCACATGAAAGTTCAGCACACATGGTTTTCTACAAGACCTAAGAAAATGCACACAAAGATGGTGGAATCTACAAAGACCTGTATGGTTGTCAATGAGGATCTTTCAACTCCAGAATATAATTTTGCAGCTACATGGCCTACTTTAATTCCTCGGATACGCCATTGGCTCCCTCATATTGTGACCTGAAACAAAGAAGGCTGGTGTGGTGCTCCCAACTCAAAGTAGCATATCAACGTTTGATAAGCCACCATCATCAATGTCCAGTTACTCAGGGACTTGAAAGCTCTTTTGTATTAACCAATCTGAATATTTTGCCTGGTTTACCCAGCATGTAGCACATCGGTGGCCCCTTTTAACCAACAGACACGTAGATGCAATAGCAATAACTGGCAATCTTCTGAACTAGCCTGATCTTGGAAAGCGGGAAGGTACTTGTGGTAGTATTCGTAGCTTATTGGAAAGTAGAAGACTTTCCAAAACATTCACCACAGCACAATAAGAACAGGGGGATAAGCACTTTGAAATCTCAAATCAGTTACAAAAATGAACAATAATAAAGAACAAAACAGCCAAACGGTCCTTCTGTTTGCAGTGTCCGTTTGGATCCTGAAGTTATGCTGAATCGTTAAGTGAAGATACAGTTTGTGTCGAAGAATGAGGAACAGAGTATGGAGAGGATCAATATACTTGCCTTTTTGAAATATGTAACTAGGTACTACAGGTCACACAGATCTTTTAAAAAAGGGGAGGCAGAGCAAGTTACAAACCTAAAGATAAATAGATGCCTATTCAGCTACTTTCTCTTCTGACTCAGAAAGCTCCTTGCTACCCTCTACAGCTTCTGAATTAGCAGAACCATCTTCTTCTGATGGTTGAGCAGGTGGAGCAGCTGAAGCTGGTGGGCCAGCAGATACTTTTACCATAGCAGGACGTAGAAGCTTATCCCCGAGTATGAAACCTCTCCTGAACTCTTCTATCACTACACCTTCATCGAATTGGGTACTTTCTTCTCGCATGATTGCATCATGTACCTGCACCACAAGCAAAATGCTCAGCAAGATTGACAAAGTCAAAAGATGTGCACTTAATTGCTGTAAAGAAGCAGATCCCTGATGAAACAATCCAAATATGAGCTTACATTAGGATCAAATGCCTTGCCAACAGTTTCCACAGCAGATACACCCAACCCTTTCATAATCTCAACAAATTGCTTGTAGATGCCCTGGTAGCTACTGTCAATTCTCTGTTCTCCATCTGTTTCTATCTTTATTTGTGTTTTGGCTCTTTCAAAATTGTCAACCATGGGTAACAGACTGGTTACGACATCTCCTTTCACGTTAGTACCCACAGATATTCTGTCTCTTTCTGATCTTTTCCTGTAATTGTCAAAATCTGCATTCAAACGAAGAATCCGGTCCTTTGTTGTCGATACCTCCTGAGTCAAAGATGATACCTGCTTTGCAAGTGCATTCTTCTCTTTCTCTATTGAAAGAACCTTAGATTCTACATCAGACAAAGCAGCCTGATCGTTCTTTGACAGTGCTTCCTTGTACTTCTTGAGAAGTTCACTGGCAACTGATGCTGGGGCTTCCTCACCAACAAAGCCCATATTTTCTTCATCTGAAGAACTTTCATAGTCAGAGTCACCTTCATTAATGTCTTGTTGATCCTTCACTTCCTAGAATTTCAAAAAGGGAACATTAATATGCATGGAAAACAAAAGCGGATGGCTAACCAGATGTAGAAACATTTGTATGCAGCATCAAACATGGGGTTAGTATTATAATTTAGAGGGTACAACATTATTTAAAATCCAGCGCCCCAAACATGCAACTATAAAACTGCCATCTGAATGAAGAGCTACAAAATTGGCATCTGAATAGAGATGTAACACCCCAATATTTCAGCTTTAACAATCACAAAACTACAAGGTGCAAAAATATTAATGGCAAAAGAAAGCTTGGTAACAATTCTAGATACTAGTATCCATGCCAAAAATGAAGCCAATTATACCAATTGTGATTAACAATACCTCAAATTTCAATAGGTCAATCATCATTTGCCCAGCTGAAGGCTCAAAATCTCACAGTATTCCTTAAAAAAGCCATAAAAGAGTTCAGTCGTTTTATATGCTGGTACTGGAACTAAAAGATGGGAAAACCAAAACTCTGTTAAGAGTGTTGAGTCTCTCACCAACGCACTAGACAAGCAGAAGGGACATAATTGTCAGGATTAAGTTGTTGGAGAAATAGAGAAAAGGGGAAAAAGGTTTCTAGTGTTTGCCAAGGAAAGAAGGTGGTTGACTTTTGAAAAAGCATAGTTGGTTATTGTTCTCTTTCTTCTTCTTCTTTTGGGTTTCTTTTCTCTTTTTGTTAGGAAGCTGGAGGGGTTTTGTATGTGGGCAGGTCTGGGATACAGATTTCATGATTTTCAGATTTTAAAGATTGGGCCTATTGGGCCTAGCTTGATTAGAAAGTCCTGAATGTGCTCCTAATAACCTCCCAAAGTAAGACAATACACAGCAGGACAGCTTTCTAGCCATCACCAACATGATAAATCACTGGGACATTACGGTCTTAAATGATCTAGGAATATACCTTATGAGGAATGTAAGGCCCGTGCATTCTCGTCTGCTAGCACCAGTGCTTAACAAGTCAGCCATGGGGATGTTCTCAAGTAATGGCTCTGGCATCTAAAACTAAGAGCAACATTACTAAGGTTGTGTCTGGCAACTAGTTTTCTGCCAAACACTGATTATGTATAAACCAATTGGACAGATTTGCTGTCAGCAAATCAACGAATAGGTCTAAGCAAGCACTCAACCCAATCAAGAACCTTAAAAGATATGAGCATCCTCAAGAGTGACTTCTTAAAAGAAAATCATTCCTGCATATGTTTCCTATCTTGTGAAGGATCAAATAGATACAGAACATGAAGTGGAAACAAAATAAACCAAGGACACACAGATAGGAAAAGAGGTCAAGACCTGCTGTCATCTGTGGACACAGAAACAGACAAACAAGAATTTAACCTAAGGAGGTTTATAATATGCATCCGCATCTGCTCTTTCAGTTCGATTCAAAAGGGACCAAATCTTGCAACCAAAGAATTACAGCTTGCATTTTGGGTGAAGTGTAGTTTCTTCTGTCCCATGTCACTGCATAATTTAACGTCCATTCTCAGATTGCAGTAATTCAACCAGGCATTGTCCATTTATTGCCTACTAAACATCCAACCACTGAAGTACTTTCGAAATCCAATCAGCAAATAGCAGGGGCTGAGCCAAAGAGAAGATTATGTAATCCCCAAATACCATTCTCTTGAAAACCAACAAACTCTATGGCACAGCGCAAGTCTATGTTAACATAGGGAGCTCCATTGCTGTTCTCTGAAGTACAGCACAAGTCTATGTTAACATAGAGAGCTCCATTGCTGTGATTTTAAGTACAGCACACCTCATAGAACTCCATTGCTACACATCAAATTGCCCTTAGGCTCCCACACATCTAAACAACTGCCCTATCACCTGCCCTTAATCATCTCCATATCTAATTCAAAGATCCACAATTATGGCACCATTGCAGACCGTTGGAAACACGGAAAATCCACATTGAGAACCCCTTATGAAACACATTTTTCTAGGTTTCCCTTTGCCAACCATTGCGGCCACAGCCAATCCAACTGAACATATTTTGTGAATGAACAAGCAACGAGTTGTTTCATAAAGCGAGCACACTGCCTGATATGATATACCGAACCTGTGCTCAAGCCCAGCACCTCCCCTTGCCCACGCATGTAAGTTAACAAACTTTTCTATCTCCATTCTTATTCAAAGACCCACAGCTTAACAACTGCTCTATCTACATATATAATACCAAAACCACCAACTATGGCACCGCTGTAGATCACTATTAAAAGACCTACCTTGGCCTCTGCTTGGGCTGCGCACTGTGCAACATACAGATGGTGCTGGCGAGGATGCGCAGGGTATGATGTCAGCCAGATTCTGCTGCCGTAAAGGAAAGGGGTGCGCCGAGCAGGTAAGCAGGCGAGCCTGACAGAACCTACAGATTGAGGGGAGTGGGAAGGGCAGGCGGACGACGTCGACGAGGAGGGAGAGGCCCCTGAGGAAGAAAGGCGCAAATTGGATGCAAAGAGTGTGCCGGGAACCGCTGCAGAGACGGAGGAAGCAGAGGCCATGACACAGGGAGAGGGGCACAGAGACGGGTCCTCCGCTTGGTCTTTGTTGTTACTTAGGTGTTGTTTGGCGTTCCTTTGTGGTAGTGATATAGAACGAAGAGAGAAGAGAACAGGCACAGAAAGAGAGCTTGCTCTAACACTCTAGACAAACAGCAAATCCTATGGATGGTGGTGTGGATCCATCTAGAAACTCTCTCTTCTTTTTAGGGATCTTGCACACACTCTCTCTTTTCTCCCCCTCTCCCCTTCTTACATCTTGTCCTTATGGGCAGCTTGAGTCCATTGGTGTCCACTTAAGTCGAAACGCCTTGCCGTCCCCCTCCAACTCCCAACTCAAAAGCCCTCTCTTTTTAGTGATCTTGCACACCCGCTTTCTGCCCCCTCCTTTACACCTTGTCCTTATGGACGCTTCGCATCCAATAGTATCCCCCCCCTCTGAGTCATACATCCTACCATCCCACTACCTCCTCGCTCAATAACCATCTCTTTCTAATGAACTTACACACCCCCACACACACACTCTCTCTCTCTCTCTCTCTCTCTCTCTCTCTCTCACTCATGGGCACCTTGAGTCTAGTGGGTTCCACACACATGCACTCGGAGTCCCACTGGCAATCTTCCCCTTCCCCCCCCCCCCTGCAAAAGCATGACCATCACTTTTTAGGGACCTCTCTCTCTCTCTCTCTCATGGGCACCTCGAGTCTAGTGGGTTCCACACACATGCACTTGGAGTCCCACTGGCAATCTTCCCCTCCCCCCCCCCCCCAAAAAAAGCATGACCATCACTTTTTAGGGACCTCTCTCTCTCTCTCTCTCTCTCTCTCTCTCTCTCTCTCTCTCTCTCTCTCTCTCTCTCTCTCTCTCTCTCTCTCTCTCTCTCTCTCTCTCTCTCTCTCTCTCTCTCTCTCTCTCTCTCTCTCATGCACCTCAAGTCCATATAGAGCCACCATACATGCATGTGGAGTCCTGACCACCAACTCAAACAACTAACAATTGATACCTAGAGGAAATCATTGCACCATGCATCAAAAATTTGAAAAATATCCTTGTACATGCATTCTCTCCAACCTTAAGCTTCTATTTACTCTAGAATTGAGTGCAAAACAATTATGTTCATATTGCACCTTTTCTCACAATGTAATAATCATCTAATGATGGACACTTGTGCAATGAGAGCACTTGATGCAAGCATGTGGACGGTTTTCTCTTCCTTCCCAATCTAAAGCATCATTCTAAAAGGGTCCATAAGCATCCAAAAACCAGTGTGCCTCACCAAAGCTCAACATCATGATGTGATTAGACACAAAACTCTTATTCTTTCAAAAGCTTCCACTCTCTTTAACACAAGCTACATCATCAAGCTTTTAACCAACAATGCTCTCTCCACTCCATCCCCTAAAGGCAAGAAAGAAAATGAAAATTCAAGAATAGGTCTAGTTGGCTCATCGTATTGTATCTCTCTCATTGTACTCTAATTCACCAAGAGGAGCTCCAAGGGTCTCATAATTCAAGCCGATGCTTTGTTGATATTCTTCAAGTTGCCTCTTCGATCTGGTCTACCCTCCATACATTCAAAGATTGGGCCACCAATGCCATGAGAAAGCAGTCACTATGAAAGCTTGAGAAAGCTTGCTAGAAACCACCAACCCCTTGTTGATCCCCTAACCAACCATGACATTATACTTAGTTGCAAGGCAAACTCCTTCTAATCCTCTACATGGTATCATATAGGTCACTCTCTACCACTACTTCTAATGAGTTAGGAGATGTTGGCTCCAATAGACCTACCTATGGTTTGTTGGGGATAAAAGCACCTCCGCCTAGCCGCCCATGTACTACTACACTGACAATACCCACGCATGCACACTACAGCCGACGAGCACCCGTCACCATCACTTTATTATTTATTCTTTTAGTGACAGATGAATAAAGGGAAGGCCGGTCACACATTGTGACTGTTGGAGTTCCCATATTATGAGTCTCTCTCTCTCTTGCTCTTGCTCTCCGGCCATAGCTCTCTCATGCAAGCTTTGATCTTTCTCACCTTTCAACTGGTATCAAAGCATGGTTGCTTGAGCATTCGAGCTTGGTCCATGACTCCTTCAGCATTCATTCGAATCCCTACACCATTGGTTCTCACTCATGGCAGCCATATCCAACTCCTTTGAGCTTCGCTCCCCCGACTTCCCAAGCACCTACCCGGCCACCCATTTGGGCACCCTCAGGGCATTCCTTCAGAGGTATTGAAGCATTCTTTTGAGTGTTTATTTCAGTTTGCAGGGTACAACAGGAAAGGGCAGCCATAGCTCCAACCATTGGAGCTCCCCCATTTCATATCTTGGCTCTTGCCTGATTAGGTTTGACAAGGCTTTGTGTAGGCCTTCTTTAGGGCCTACTTGAGCCCCCCTTCCACCCCATTAATGCCACATGGACCAACAGCATATCCAACAACATTAGCCCTATTTGGGCCAGCTTAAAGACATGCAAAATTCATTTTTAACTTCAACCCTCCCTTGGCACTCATTGGCAGCTTGAAAACACTTCATTTGGCACTTGGAAACACCCACTTGATGCTCGACATTGGTAGTTATCATTGGCATTGATTTGTGAACTGATTTACCTCAATCCAGGATTGTTTTCCACAGTCCACAAGCAGCCACAAACAATGTTACATCATCACTTTATGTTTATGCTTGGTTGGCATTGGCATTTGATGCTTGCTTGGTCCCAAATGGTCCCCGAATGTTTAGGGAATGTATGCATATTGATTAGCCATCATTTGGAGTTGATTTAGTGGCCTGAAATACTCAATTTTATAGGGTAAATCATTTTTGTACACTCCAAGGCTGAAGCTTATTTAGTTACTTTATACTTTGCCTATTGGTCACGGGTGCTTCCCGGGTGTTTCATATGACTATTGGGATGCAAATGAAGGTTGGCAAATGCTTGCAGTGGTTCAAAATGTATTTGAGCCTTGTTTGAGCTCCGTATTGGTTAGCATTTACTTGACATTGGTCTACACTAGCATACTTTGTGACAAAGGTTATATCTATGGTCTATATATGACCCATTGGTACATGCTTGATGCTTATGTTACCTACACATGCTAGTTACATTGTTTGGACTTGAATGCTATTGGAGCTTCATTTTGGCTTGACGTTGGATATTCTGGAGTTTATTTTGGTCTTGCTTTGACTTGTCAGAGATTGATTGGGATTGTCTTCATGACATTGGATATTATCATTGGATACTTGACTGCTCATCTGCTATGGATGTCTTACTGATGTATGATCTTGGATACTCCATCACTGGTGCTCTTACATGCTTTGTTTTAGCTTATTTGCTTGACACTTATGGCTTTTGTGCTAGTGGGAGCGTCTTTGTATGCTTATCTGATATTGAGGAGTGCGGGTTATGCATATTGAGCTTTTGGATATTTTAGACCAGGATCTCCTCATGGATAATGTATGGTTGATATACCTTGGTCCGTGTAGATGTACTTGGGTTGATTGGCTTTGTATTCACAGAGCAGACACTAACTTGTGTCAAGTCTTGGCAATGGTATATACATTTTGCCCTATTGATTGGGGGGTGTACCGACTTTACTGATGGACTTTGTTTGACATGCTTGGGTGTTGGCTCATGTCAATTTGTCACATGCTTGTTTATGCCTGCTTGATGCTAGTTTTGCATTGACAATTAGTGATGACTTTGAATATTGGGTTTTGCCTACTGTCAGCTCTCATTGTACAATGATGTCATAAATTACAGCAAGCATATATCTCCGTACTATCATGTAATTTTTCATGTTGAATCATCCTGATTTGATGTCCTTTTGATGGTACTTGGTGGGCAACATCATTAAATATTCATTTCTCACCATTTTGCCTTGTTTTTTGTCATTTTCTATCGTTTACAGCAAGCAATTTTTGAACTGTTTGCATTGTTTCAGCTTGCACTATGGCTTCTTCTTTCACTGATAGTGCTATCTTCAACATCATTAAGCTTGATGGTATGAATTATGCCTATTGGAAGAGCCAAGTTTGGTAGATATTGGTGCAGAAATCGCAAATAAAGCCACTAAGGTTGAGTGGAGAGCAGCTTGAAACTATGACTAATGAAGAATGAATGGAGCTTGATGAGTTATGTAAGTCCACCCTCATCTTGTCTCTCACTGAACAAGTGCATTACAATGTGGTTGAGGAAGCATAAAGTGCGTGGCAACTTTGGTATAAGATCAAGAACCTCTATGACAAGCAAAGTCCTGCAAGTCAAATTATTGACTGAAACAGCTTATGGATCTCCACATGAAAGAGAATGTGACCATGTCAACTCATTTGAGCCAGTTTCATGCTATTCTTAAGAACTTGGTTTCACAGGGCATTGATTTCAAAGAGGATATCAGTCCACTATTCTTGCTTGGAACTCTTAATGAGTCTTGGGATGTATTCCGCATTGCCTTATGTGCTTCTGCCACTACTCTGAAGCTATCCGATGTTGAGATCTCTCTTTTGCACAAAGAGATAAACTATAAGAATTTGGATGCCTCTCGTGTGTCTTATGCTTTGACAATTAGAGGCACAAATGATGGAAATGCAAATAATGACCGTGGTAATGGCCGTGGACGGGATTCGCAGAAATCTCGGTCCAAGTCGCATGGCAAGTCGCGTAGTAAGTCTCGTGGGAAAAATGCAAATCTGCCTTGTCATCATTGTGGGAAGAAAGGCCACATAAGGCCACAGTGTCATGAATTGCGCAATGAAAGGTGCAAAGACAAGGGGAAAGAGAAAGTGCAAGAAAAGTCTTCCAATCGCAGCATGGTACCTACTAAGTCAAGTGTTAAAATTGAAGAGATCAATGTTATGCAGCCCGAGGATAGTGATGGGGATTATATCCTTGCAGCAGGTTCATCTAGTGCTTCGTAGATGATAGAGATACACTTTATGTATGCACAATGTTGGCTCTTGGACTCAGGTGCGTCCTTTCATGTAACACTTTGTTGAGAGTGGTTCCATTCATACCATTCTCTTTCGAGTTCTGTGCGCTTGGGTAATGACAGGTCTCTTGAGATTGTCGGCATTGGTGATGCTAGGCTGCAGCTTCCTTCCGGTAGTAGTTTTGTTATGCACGATGTACGTCATGCACCTACATTGAACCGCAGTCTCATGTCCAGTGGACAACTTAATGATGCAAGATATCATGTATCTTTTGGAGACTCTGCATGGAAGTTTACTTGTGGAAGGCTTATGCTTGCGAGAGGTGCCAAGGCTAGTAGCCTCCACCACTTAGTTGTTTATGGATCTACAGTTGATCATGTTTTGTTTGTGGGGTCTTTACCTCATGTATCTCTTTGGCATGCTCGTTTGGGGCATATGTCTATTAAAGGAATGAAAATGCTTTCTGGTTTGCAGTACTTACCGCCCCTTGACTATTCTCATTTTGATTATTATGATCATTGTCTTTATGGCAGGCAGATTAGGTCTACGCATAAGAAGTCTGGTATGTCACGCATGAGTGAGCCCTTGGCTTTGGTACATTCTGATGTCTGTGGCCCCATACCTTGTCAGTCTATGGGTGGTTCAAAGTATTTTTTTACCTTCATAGATGATTTTTCATGTAAGGTATGGGCTCATCCCATAAAGCAAAAGTTCGATGTCTTTGCAGTTTTTCAGAGGTGCCTTGCTTTGGTAGAAAATCAGTTTGGGCATAGGCTAAAATGCCTTAGGACAGATAATGGGGGTGAATATGTATCACATGCTTTTGAGTAGTTATGTGATGAGAGGGGTATTAAGCATCGATTGACCGCCCCTTACACCCCTCCCCAAAATGGTATGGCTGAGTAGATGAATAGGACCATCTAGGAAAGGGTTCACAATATGCTTAGCCATGCAGGCCTACCCCTGCACTTTTGGGATGAGCTAGTTATGACTGACGTGCATATCATTAATAGATCGCCCTATGGTGGCATTAATTTTCAGGTTGTAGAGGAAGTATGGATAGGAAAGCCTCTCTCTTATGCGCAAATACATGTCTTTGGATGTGAGGCATTATGCCATATGCCCAAGGACAAGCATAACAAGCTGGATCCTAAGAGTGTTACATAAAAATTCCTTCATTATGGAGATGCAGGAAAGATGGGTTACCATCTATGGGATCCGCAAGCACAAAAATTCATCTGCAACCATGATGTAATCTTCCATGAAGACAAGATGCATAGGTAGCCAGAGAGAGTCGTGGAGATACACATGGTTATATTTCAGGAGGAGCCACGTACTCCCATACACCTAGCTGGATAGCCTGCAGCCAACAATAGATGCTCATGGCTAGGGTGGACAGGTTGTTAGGCAGGTATGTAGTAGAGCCTGCAGTGTGGCGTTCTACTAGAGATAGACACTCACCCGATAGATTTGAGCCCTCCATGCACTATGTCTTGGTTAGAGATGCAAGAGGGCCTATCACCTATGATGAGGCTATGTGCAGGGGTGACAGTCCTCCTTGGAGAGGGCTATGCAATCTGAGATAGAATCCTTGCATAAGAATGAAACTTGGGATTTGGTTTCTTTGCCTAGTGCAAGAAGGCTCTGCCATGCAAATGGGTGTACAAATTGAAGAGTACCCCTAAACACCCCAAGCGATCTTATAAGGCAAGACTTGTTGCTAAGGGTTTTAAACAAGAGCATGGAGTTGAATTTGATGAAGTTTTTTCTCCTCTAGTTAAGATAACCACCATCCACTTGGTTTTGGCCTACATGGAGTAGCCTAAGGGCTTTGCAGGGCCTAGAAAGAAGCACCTAGTGTGTAGGTTGAAGAAAAGTCTTTATGGCTTGAAGCAAGCACCTAGGGAATGGTACCATAAGTTCGATGCTTTTAGGTAGTCACAAGGCTACAACCACAGTACTATGGATCCATGCTTGTACACGAAGAAAGCCCGTGATGAATCTTTGCTTTTTTTGGTACTCTATGTGGATGCTAGATGCTCTTACGGCTCAGCTCAAGAAGAGCTTTGAGATGAAGGATCTGGGATAGGCCTCTCACATACTTGGTATGTGCATTAGACGCAACATGCATCAGGGACTCCTCTACTTGTCACAGATGGAGTACATTCATAAAGTCCTTGAGCACTTCCGCATGTAGGACATGAAGCCTATTGGTTGTCCATTGCTTTCTTATGTGAAGGTATCATAGGCTGATTGTTCGCAGACAGATGAGCAGATGGCCAAGATTCCCTATGCATCCACAATGGGCAGTCTTATGTATGGGATGATAGTCACTCGTCTAGATATTGCCTTTGCAGTTGGTGTTATGGCACACTATATGGCTACACCTAGCAAGAAGCATTGGGATGTCGTGAAGGGTATCATGAGGTACCTGAAGGGCATTGCAGACATGTACATATGCTATGGAAGCTAGGATATAGGAGTCATGGGGTACACTAACTTTGATTATATAGGACATGCAAATAGTAGGAAGTCCACTTTTGGGTATGTGTTCACCTATATTGGAGTTGTTGTCTCTTGGATGTCTAGGGTGCATAAGTGTATGACTCTTTCCACCATTGAGGTTGAGTATGTTGTAGCCACTAAGGCTTGCAAGGGGGCCATATGGTTAGGCCATTTGGTTTATGATCTTGGTATTGATGCTATCCCTACACTGCATTAGAATTCAACGAGTGCTATTCAGTTAGCCAAGAATCTAGTCTTCCATGTGAAGTCGAAACACATTGAGGTGAGGTATCACTTCATACATGGGGTTGTTGAGGACAAGTCTGTTGACCTTGTCAAGACGAATTACCAAAATCTTGCAAATCTTCTCACCAAAAGCCTCTCTACGAAGCGCTTTGCCTTCCTCAAGAGATTGATGGGCGTGGGATGAGATGACATCTTTCCTCATCATGTTGTACATGTGTACATGCTGTACTATCTTTTCTTTTTCCTTTTCACTCCTCAATTGGGAAAATTCGCCTTTAAGTGGGAGGTTGTTGGGGGTAAAGGCACCTCCGCCTAGTCGCCTGTGTATTACTACACTAACAGTACTTACACCTGCACACTGTAGGTGGTAGGCACCCGTCACCGTCACTTTATTCTTTATTCTTTTAGTGACAGATGAATAAAGGGAAGGCTAGTTACACATTGTGACTGTTGGAGTTCTCACATTATGAGTCTCTCTCTCTCTTGCTCTTGCTCTCCCGCCATAGCTCTCTCATGCAAGCTTCAATCCTTCTCACCTTTCAACTGGTAGCAAAGCATGGTTGCTTGAGCATTTGAGCTTGGTCCATGACTCCTATAGCATTCATTCAAATCCCTACACCACATTTACTCACTATACACTATACCCACATAACTCTACATTGCAAATGGCAGGTGTCCATTACTATCAATTTATTCTTTATTCTTTCAACGGCTATTGAATAGGGGAAGGCCAGTCACACATTGTGACTATTGGAGTTCTCACACATGCTCTCTCTCTCTCTCTCTCCCTCTCTCCCTCTCTCTCTCTCCCTCTCTCTCTCTCCACCATAGCTCTTACTTTCACTTATGTGATTCCACTCGAGCTCTACCTTTCAATTAGTATCAAAGATTGGACTCAAAGAGCTTCACTGATCATTTACTTCAGCCTGTGAAGAAGCTTCAGCTCAAGGTTTCATAGTAGCCATTGTTTTTTCCTCCTAAGGTATGCATTGTCTTCCCTTCTCCTAGCTTGTTTTAGCTTGCTATGAGCTTGTCAATGTTGATAAACACGAAACCTTGAGCAAGGTTTGGCTATGGAGGGTGGAAGTTAATGACAAGATGCATGATGACTGAGACTAGACATTGGTTGTTACTAAAATGAATTAGGTTTCAAGATAGATTAGCTTGGACTCATAAACACAATCTTGAGTAAAGAGAGACAAGTTTGAAAGTACAAAGTACAATGGCATTCATCATTTAACTCAATGTCAAGTACATGCTTTTATATGTGTAGGATGGTTTTCCTTTTCTCCATTGTGCCTATGGGATAAAACATCTCTTTCTAGATTCACTTGCATGTTGCTTGCCTAGTTATTCCATACAAAGAGGCACACATGGGTGTGATTGTACAAATCTCAATATCCCTCCTCAATCATAACCATAAAAAGCACTGAGTATACAAAGGTTGTCACATGAGTAGAACCCTAAGTGTAGACATGGGAAAACCGACCATATAAAGCTAGAGGTTGTCACAAGGCCTCACTAAGTATGCAAAGGCTCTAGTGCACAGATTATGTGAGGCTTACAAAGCTTATGATTGGAGCATCAATGCAAGTACATACAAGGCTTTAAAAAGTCAATTTGAATAGTGGGAATAGAAGGGCTGATAAGGCTTGTCCTTCTGATCCTTTTGAGTGTCTTCTTCTCCTTCTTCTTCTTCTTCACGGTCTTCTTGTTCTTTGGCAATTGCTAGCTAGGCCTTTTGTGATCTTTTCCTAGCATAACAAACTTTTCAATGTGTCCCATTCTTTAGTAGAAATCGCAGACAATGTCTTTCTTCCCTTTGTACTTTTTATTGACATAGAGAACCTATTCTTCCTTTGAAGTGCTTACTTCCTCTTTACCTTTTGAGCTTCTTCTCTTCCTCAAGG
This sequence comes from Lygodium microphyllum, assembly GCF_053477565.2. Classification (NCBI taxonomy): domain Eukaryota; kingdom Viridiplantae; phylum Streptophyta; class Polypodiopsida; order Schizaeales; family Lygodiaceae; genus Lygodium; species Lygodium microphyllum. Next base: position 50,532,381 of record NC_141163.1, on the reverse strand, counting down.
GCTAATGCTTTGATATCTACTAGCTTTGGATTTGGAATATTAATTAGTGTGGTGAAGATATTTCCAAATTCTAGAGGAAGACTCTTCAATAGAACTCTAATGCATACATCTTCATTCATTTTTAAATTAATGTCTGCAAGTTGAATTAGCAAACTTTCCATCTTATTAAGATGGGTTACAATGGATGCATTAGCCTTCATATCCAACCTAAAAAACTCTATCAACAATCCATATTTTGAGGATTTAGATTGGGCACCAAACAATGTGTGCAACTATTCCCAAGTACAATGAGATGTATCACATGTGTCTACATGGTGGATAAAGTTGTCATCAAGCTCAAGCTTGATGATGGCTTGGGCTTTGTTATCATTCTTTGCCCATATTTCTGCAAGAGCGGCACCTTTGGGTTTCTTCTCTTGGCCATTGGTTATTGACCAAAGGTCCTTTTCATCACAATCAACTTAATCCTTGTTTGCCAAGTGTCGAAGCCCATTCCTTTAAAGCGGCATGATCGTGAATCTTTTCCCATATTGGATGTGGAGCAACAGTAAATAAACACAAAAAATCTCAAATCTGACTAGCAATTGAGTTGCTTGGATGTGTCAAGAGATGCAAGTGCTAAGAAATACTAATGAGTATCAAAAAATGCTATGCTTGTTGAGCTTAATTTTGAACTTGATGGTTGAATCTTCCCCTTCTTGTTGATTTGATATGGAAATCTTGTTGGAACTTCAGTGGTACAATGGATCAGAGTGGTAGACACTTGATTGAGCTGAGAGTGGTGAGAAAATGTAGAGGTTTATGAGCTTCAATGAAAGTGGCTATGGCTGCCAATTAGGGTTTCAAGACAGGTGATTGATTTTTTGCTTGTAGTAGCACATAGAAGCGATTACTCAATGAGATCTCTGGTGGGGAGTGAGCATATAGAGTGAGATTTAAAAGCCCTATGGTTGTAGGATTGATTGCGGTCGATGTTGATAGCAGGAGCTGTACGACAGCAACATGGCGCAATCTAGATAGCGACAAGGAAAAGATGCAATGTTGGAGATAGATGACCACAATGTTAAGGTTTGATGTGACAGGAAGAAGCATTAGGAGTCTAGGGAGAGATCTCCATAGTAAATCTTGGGAAGATATTTCCTAGTTGAAGAGATCCAGGAGCTCCAACAGAGGTAGGTACTGTTGGCTATGGCAGACAAAGGAGATAAAATGAAACTGGAGTGAGAGATGAAGTCATTTGATGAAGTTGAGTTGACTAGAAGTTGTAGGGAGTTGGAGGAACACTATGAATCAACTTTATGAGTCATTTCTAACAATTGATAGTTATAGCCTTTATGAAAGCATGCTATGGAAGTCATTGATACAATATCAAATGTAGGTGTTCTATAGCTAGAAATGAAGGTGTGACAAGAGCTACAATTTAGCACTCACAAAGTTGATTCTCTATAGTTTTCAATTCTCTATTTTATACAAAACATAACAATTTTGGTTTGGATAGCAAGCATTTGATCGGTTTATGCTCTACTAATGCTTATGGGGAGTGTTTGCAATGCTTGGATGTTGCGTTGGTGCTTTAGAAAGGCTTTTGCACTAATTAGAGATTGATTAGCTTATTAATTGAAGTGCTTATTTTTGTAATAATAGTTTACGCAGAAAACATACAATAGTGAGCTTCATGCTTTGAATGCCTATTGTGACTACATGGTATTTTAGGTATGCTACACGTCTATGGTGATGTCTAGCATTGGTGTATGAGCCTGAATATGATTATAATATGCTTTGCACTTGGATTTGAGCTATTTTTAATGTACTTGGCCTTTGGTAAGTTGCTTTGAGCTTCCATGCTTACTCACTCATGGGTATTGAAGCTTCATTGGACACTTATACTCTCAAATGTATTTGTGATGCACTCAGGCTTCCCAAATACTTTGATGTATATGTCTTGACCTTTGCTTGCTCACTTTGCATTTTGGATTTGCTTCTAGTGGGAGACACTTGTTCTTGCTTGAAAAATATTGGTTCTTTGAGACAATGGAACTCTTGGTTCATGTACATGCTCTCTTGTAAACTATTGGACGCAATTACCTGTGCTTGTGGGCTAATTCGATTTCATATACTTTGGAAACTAGAACTTACCTCTATCATTAGTTTGTTAGTGATATATACATGCATATTGGTTATGTACTAAGTGCCATTGCTCTTTGCTCAATCAATTGTGCATTTGATCAATCTCTATAGTTGATCTTGAGATCTTCTACATGCATGATGTATATGCTTGGGAGCTTACTTTCTTGGCTATTTTTCCACAATTGGATTGACATATATTGTTGTTTTTATTTCATCATAACTAAAATTATAGTTTTTAATCATTCTTTTGAAGAGCATATAGTTTGTTTTGGCACTCTTTTGATTGCAGTTTATGGACAGCTATACCCTCATTTATTCCTGCCCTTTTGGATCAGTCTTGGGACTATGTTGTTGAATTTATAGCAGCATGTACTCTTGTGATGTTCAACATTTGCAATCATTGTGGCAGATTCATTAGCCAATAGTACTATTTTTGATATTGAAAAGCTTAATTGTAATAACTTCCAATAGTGGAAGACATAGATATAGAAGTCTTGGTGTAGAAGAGGCAAGTTAAGCCATTGAAGTTAGAGGGAGTAAAGCCTAAGATTTATGATGTAGAGGATTGGGTAAAACTTAATGAGCTATGTAAGCCCATTATCATTCTATCATTATCAAAGCTTGTATATTTTAATATCATTGACACTAACAGTGGTGCTTATGCATCATGGGAAAAGATTTGTGAGCTTTATGACAAGCAAAGTCTTGCATCTCATTTATATTGGCTGAAGAAGCATGTGGATCTTCACATGGAGGGTATAGGTATATCTACTTATTTTAATGAGTTTCATTCCATTTTTTAGCCAACTTGTATCGCATGGCATTTAGTTTGAAGATTATATCAAGTTTTTGTTATTACTTGTTACATTGCCTTAATCATGGGATACTTTTTGTACTACTATGAGTGCTTATTCCCCCAAGGGTGGTTTTAAATGTAATGATGTAATGAGTGCTCTACTAATGGAAGAGGTAAATAAGAGGAACATTGATGCAACCCATACTTCTCATGGATTGATTGTTAGAGGCAAAAATGGTGATAATGGCAATAGTAACAGTGGTAGAGACTCACAGCCTAGCAGGGGCAAGGGTCAATCTCATGGGCAATCTCATAGTAACTCTCGTGGATGTAAGTCCTCTTTGACATATCCCCAACAACGGATTCACCTATAAAAAATCATCTATATAATGCGCATTCAAAGGATATTATTAAATAACCTTTCTTTACATATTATAAGGCCTGAGAATGACCCATTTTACTTTACTAAACTTACGATTTTTTTTCAAATTGTAATTAAAAAACTCATTTCATAAAAATAATCCTTTGAATTTTACTAAATATAATATCCTTTCTTTTGAACTCATGTGGTATCTTACATGTTCTATAAGGTGGACCCCTCGGGGGACATACATTGTTGTGGGCAGCAGGGTTATATTGGGCTGCAGTGCGATAAAATGTGCAATGATAGGTACAATGAGAAAGGTAAGGGGAGAGCATAGTATAATACAAAGTCTAATGATTGTAGCATTATCCTTAGTAAGTCTAGCATGAAGATTGACTTTTGTTGATTCTACATGGAAGATTACTCATGGTTTCCTTTTTTTTGCTCCAAGTGCCAAGGTTGGCACCCTCTATCTTTGTTTGTATCTAGGTTTGTTGACCATGTATTGGCCATTATCCATTACCACATATATCTTTATGGCATCATTGCCTTGGGCACATATCTTTGAAAGGAATGAAAGTACTAATTCCTTTGCATTATCTTTTGTCTCTTGATTACTCGCATTTTGATTCATATGATCATCATCGTTATGGCATATAGACATGTAATGCTCATAAAAAGTTTGGCTCTACATGCATGGTGAGGCTTTAGCTCTTGTGTATTTTAATGTATATGGTTCCACGCCTTATCAATCATTAGGTGGCATGGAATACTTTGTGATATTTATTGATAATTATTCACATAAGGTTTGGCCTTATCCTATTAAGCAAAAATAAGATGTTATAGCTACATTTCAATACTTTGTTGCTCTTATTAAGAACCAATCTGGGAATAGGCTGAAATGCACCTAAGGTCTAACAATGGGGTGAATATGTCTCTAAGGCATTTGAGTAATTTTGCGATGAGTGGGGTATTAAGTATTAGTTGGCTACCCCATGCACACCCACCATAGAATAGTGCAACACCTAAATAGGACTATTCAAGAAAGAGTATGCAATATGCTTATTCAAGCATGAAAAGATGTGGGGAGAGAGAGGGAGCTTAAGCTCTCTCAAGACACAAAACACATAGAGAGAATGCACATAAGATAGAAAGCTGAAACCCTAGTCTTTCTTCTTCTTCTTCATTATTTGAGTCTACTAAGAATAAGAGAGAGTACACCATACATAATATACAATCCATCCATAGTGCGAAACATGCTAAGTTAAAAGATGACTAGATAGATATCCTATAACTCGAGTAGGTGGACTAAGTAATGTCTAGTTGTAAAGTATCCCTGGAATGATATGTCAATGTAGGTACCAATTACACAAATGATATGAATACAAAAACAATTGTCTAGGTATGTGATTGTAAGCTCATGTTAAGCTTGACATTTCAACACTCCCCCTCAAGCTCAACTCCATGATCTATACCCCAAGTAAGCTTCAAAAACACTAAAGATTTTCTACTTCTAGGGCCTTGGTGTGAAAATATTTGCAACTTGCTCCTCTGTGCTCACATATATGAGATTAATGTCACCTACTAAGACTTGCTCTCTAATGAAATGGTAATGAACCTCAATGTTTTCCGTGAGTGCATGAAATAATAGGTTCATAGCTAATTGTAAACTACTCATGTTGTCACAATAAATGGCAACTCTCCTATATGTCAATATCCCCAAATCATCTTTTCTTTTGCATTATCTTTTCTTTTGCATCATCTACAATAACTTGTTTTTCAGTAGCATACCAATTGCTCATCTCATCAAACACAATATCTCTCCTCACATTAACTTTCATGTAATTGGATTATAACACATATAAACCTTTTGCTCAAGTGAATACAACAAATATATACATTTTAGCTTTCAGATCCAGCTTCTTTCTTAGCTCATTAGGAACATGTATATATGCAATACATTTAAATACCTTAATATATGATAAATATAGTTTCTTACTAGTAAACTTCTCTTCTGGTGTCACATCATGCATTGCAGTAGTAGGAGTCATGTTCATAATATACATGTCTATAGAAAAAGCTCCATTCCAATAATAATGAGGCATGCTCTTTTTAGCCATCAAGACTCGCAATTTTTGCAATGTGCATGTTTCTTTTAGCAACACCATTCTATTGTTGCAGAGTGTACCTGCATGTAAGCTACCTCTAAATTCCATGTTGTTTCAAAATTTTACTAAATTCATTGGAGAGGTGCTCTCTCCCTCCATATAACCTGATGCACTTAATCTACACATCTGTTTGTTTCTCAACCAAATTTTTTAAAATTGGGAACACCACACTTCTCTCCTTTATGAAGTACACCCATAACTTCTTTATATGTTCATAAATAAAGGTTACATAATACTTATATCTAGTCATTGGCACAGTATTTGTAGGACACCATATATCTAAATGTACAACATTAAATAACTGAGTATTGCATATTTATCATGAGGAAATGTATACACACCAAATGGGACACTCCCAACATGAGCAATAGGATTCATTTTATTATATGTTTCAAAAAAACCTAGTATTTTAGAAATTTTCATTTCTCTAAACCATTTTCCATGAGATGTCATATGGTTAGAGGCATCTGAGTCCAGATACCATACATCATTAGTCATTATTGTTGATATATCTGCGTTTACTGCATTCATCATATGCTACATAGCAAACAACTTCTCATTATCAATGTGATTATTGGTAGATGCATAAATCTTATACTGTCTTCTCCCATTTGAAAAGAGTGAGACTGGAGTAGAAGCCTGTGAATGGAAGCAAAATCTATGGTGGAAGAAGCAAGAGCAAGAGACACAAGATGTGGGAACTCCAATAGTCACAATGTGTGACTAGTCTTCCCTTATTCAAATGCAATTGAAAGAATAAAGAATAAAGTGATAGTGATGGGCACCTTCCACCTATATTGTATAGGTGTGCATGTGTTATTAGTGTAACTAATACACGAGTGACTAGGCATAGGTGCCTTTGCCCCCAATAACCTCCCACTTAAAGGTGAATGTAACCCTAGTGAGGAGAGAATAATAAAAAGTGACCAAGTTTAAATGTACATAAGTACAATAGGATGAGGAAAGACGTAATCTCATCTAATGTCCATCAACTTCCTAAGGAAGGAAAAATGTTTTGCTAAGAGACTTTTGGTAAGTAGGTTTATAGAATTTTGGACAGTTGAGATCTTGACAAGCTCAATGGACTTGTCCTCAACAATCTCTCGGATAAAATAGTAATACATGTCAATATGCTTTGTCTTCACATAGAAGATCGGATTCTTGGCCAATTGAATAGCACTCATAGGAACCAAATGGAATATAGGGACCATATTAGTAATACCAAGGTCTACCATAAGACAACCTAACTAGCGAGCCTCTTTGCAAGCCTTAGTGGTTACAACATACTTGGCCTCGGTAGTAGTAGAGAGGGCCATGCATTTCTACACCTTGGACACCCAAGAAATATCATCTCTAGCAAAGGTGAAGACATAGCCAGATGTAGACGAGCATATCCTCCATAATCAGAGTCAGTTTACCCCATGACTCCTATATCTTGGCCACCATAACATACACACATAGTTACTGTGCCCTTCAAGTACAATATGATACCCTTCACAACATGCCAATGCTATCTACGAGGTATATCCATATAGCATGCCACAACTCCCATTGCAAATGCTATGTTAGGATGAGTGGCTATCATGGCATATATCAAATTGCCCATTGTGGATGGGTAAGGGATATTGGCTATCTTGGCTCTCTCCTAATCTAATAGTGGACAATCAGCCTGACTAACCTTCACATGAGAAAGGAGGATAACCAATACGCTTACCATCCCACATATGAAATTGCTCAAGGACTTTCTAGATATAATCCTTTTGTGTGATGCACATGTTGTGTGATGCACATCACAAGAATATATAATGCTTGTCCCATGCCCTTCATCTCAAAACTCTTCTTCAGCTAAGTTTTCAAGGCATCGAGCTCAGTATGAGCTCTCCCATCAATAAGCATATCATCCACATAGAGTACCGAAATCGTACGGCTACCATCATGAGCCTTCTTCGTATATGAACATGGATCTATAGCATTACGGCTATATCCTTGTGAATGCATAAAAGCATCAAGCATGTGGTACAATTCCCTAAGTGCCTACTCAAAGCCATAAAGGCTCTTTCTCAACTTGCACTTTAGGTGTTCCCTGTCTTTTTTCTCAAAGCCCTTAGGCTATTACATATAAATCTCATCATGCAAGTCTCCATGTAGAAAAGCCGTCTTCACAACCATCTGATAAGGGTCCAGATTTGGCTAAGCAACCAAATGCTAGTACCAAATATAGCGTTGTCATTTTGACCACAAGAGAAAAGACTTCATCAAAGTTAATACCATGTTTTTGCTTGAAACCCTTAGCTAATAATTTAGCCTTATAAGGGGGCTTGGGTAGTAGGGCTTGGGGTATCCAAGGATACTTTTCAACTGGTATATCCACTTGCATGGCAATGCTTTCTTGCCGTTAGGAAGAACCAAATCCCACATATGGTTTGTTTGTAAGGAGTCAAACTTTGACTGCCTAGCCTTGTTCCACGAGTGATTATCATCTCTATGCATGGCCTCATAATAAGAGAGGGCTCACTTACATCTGTCACCATAACATAATCCATGGAGGGCGTAAAGCACTGAGCTTGAGTAGAGCATCTTAAAACAACAAGCTAATCCTACACAATAGGCAGATCCTAAGCCATTGGAGCATTAACTACTATAGGCTATCTAGTTGTTGCACAGGAGTAGGAATCTCCTCTTGAAAGATCACCCCATGTACCTCAACCACTTCCTCAGGTTGCTTACGTATCGTTTCCTCATGGAAAACTCCATCACGGTTGTGGATAATGTGGCGAGCCTGTGGATCCCATAGGTGATAGCTCATCTCACATGCATCTCCATAACCAAGAAAGATGCGTTTCATGGACTTAGCATCCAAACTTATTGTGCTTGTCCTTAGGAACATGGAAAAATGCCTCACAACCAAAGATGCACAAATGAGCATATGATGGAGGTTTTCTAGTCCATACCTCCTCTACAACCTAGCTATCAATAGAAGTGCAAGGAGACTTGTTAATCAAGTGTATGGAAGTAGTAATTGCGTACCTGGTTAAGCATACTACAGACTCACTTATAAATCTTTATGTTCATACGTTTGGCAATACCATTCTAGGAAGGGGTGTATGGGGCAGTCAATTGATGCTTAATATCCTGGTCACCACAAAACTGCTCAAAAGCTTTCAAGACATACTAATCCCCATCGTATGTCCTTAGGCATTTTAGCCTATATCCAAACTAGTTCTCACTAAGAGTAAGCCAACATTGAAAGTTAGACAGTGCAACCTTGCAATTCTATATCTACTATCTATAACACAATGGAGAGGATGTGTATGGCAAGTGGGAAGAAGCATTATTAGAGAAGAATTCATGGGTTTATATGCAACCTTCAACAATAGAGTCTCATCGAGCTTGTCACAATGGTATAATACAAAATAATTGTTGGAAGGGCAAAGTGCTTAGGTTTTGGGAGGCTCAAGATGGTGGTATTATTGCATCAGTTCAACATGTGTATGGTGTGAATGACTTAAATCTACCTTGTGCAACTACTTGATAATTCTTTCCCTCGAATTGTAAGTCACTATTTTTATGTTCTTAACTTTTTGTATGTTATTAAGGTTTTACTTATTCTCTCCTATCAAACATTTTTCCTTTGAATCTTGTTGAGGATTAGCCTTTGAGAAGCTTATTTGGGACATACAAAGCTCTACATATGGATGTGAGACAACGATGTTTGAAAAGTCATTGTAATAGTTTTTGTATTGCAAGATTTTCTTTTACTAGTCTATGTATATAGTGCATATGCCAAGAAATTCATATGATTCTCTTGAAATACTTGCTTGTCCATCTCTCAATTCTTTAGAATGCCCCATTCTGGATGAGTGGACACTTCAAACATTAAAATTTAAGATTATACATGACATTTATTCCTCATTGAAATTTAAGAAAGCTTCAAGATCAATGGGTTTTTCATGGTTTGTGCCAATTCATGCTTTTGCTAATATCTTCAAAACCACTAATATGCATCATTGTATCTCCATGCTCATTTATAAGGACATAAGTGAGGACTTTCTTAATTTTAAATTATACTCAATATTGGTTGATAGATTCAGGGGCTTCTTTTCATGTGACCCCTCATAGAGAGTGGCTTCACTCCTGTCATAGTATTACTGGATCTATCCATTTGCGTAATGACCCAAAATTAGAGATAGTTGGTATTGGTGATGTCTAGTTTTGTTCATGCAGCATGTTCACTCTTCATGACATATGTCATGTACTGGCTCTCACAAAGAGCCTTATCTCCGCTGGCACCTTAGATGATGTAGGTTATGTTGTCTCTTTTGGTGATTTCTTATGGAATATTACCTGTGAAAATCTTGTTATTACACATGGTGCTAAGTCTAGTACCCTTTATCCCTTTCTTGAATTTGGGTTAATTGACCATCTTTTGGCTATGGCTGCAATTCTACATGTATCTCTTTGGTATCATCACGTTGGGTACATGTCTTTGAAAGGAATGAAAATGCTTACTAGTTTGCAATATCTTCCATCCCTAGACTATAAGTGTTTTGAGTCTTGTGATCATTGATTATATGGTAGTAGACATGTAGTACACATAAGAAATTTGGGATGAAGTGTATGGGTGAGCCTTTGGCTCTTTTTCATTCAAATATATGTGGTCCCATGCCCTGTCAATCGCTAGCAGTTAGCTGTGAAGCATCCAAGGAAGAGGCTACCAATATGAGATCATCAGACACATCAGGCTATACCACATTAATCTCTTCAATCTTGATGCTAGACTTGCTAAGCACAATGTTGTGATCATCATTCTTATCTTGCACTTTATCCTTTCCCTTTTCCTTGTGCTTGTCTTCATTTTTATGGCATTGTGTCCGAATATGACCTATTTTCCCACAATAATGACAAGTAAGATCAAACTTATGACCACATGACTTACTACAAGACTCTCCAGTGTCTTAGATTGAGACCTTTGAGAGTCTCTACCATGGCCATTTTCATCATAGCAGCTTCTCATCGTCAATGATGTGACGTATAAGAAGCATCTATATTCTTTCTATTCACCTCTTTTGTCAAGAGGGCACTCTCAACATGCTACAATAACAGCTCATCCTTTGAAATAGTAGCACATAGAGCCGTACAGAAAGTGTCCCATGACTTAGGTGAGTACCAAGTAGAAATAAAGGATGCGAAGGATCCTTGAACTCAATCTCTTGTGAAGCTAGATGACTGATAATAGAGTGAAACTCATTCAAATGTGTAGACGTAGAAGTCCCTTCCTTCATCATGTGAAGGCCCATCAACTATTTTAGCCAATATATTTGAGATGCGTGACGTTGCTTGTCATAAAGATTCTTAATCTATGTCCAAAGCTCGCAATATGATTGTCAATCATCATAACATTATAGTGAACCTCCTTAGAGAGTGATAAAATGATTGTGGACTTGCATAGCTCATCCAGTTCATCCCAATCCTTGGCCGCAATCAATTTATCCCATTTAGTAGTCTAACCTGCAAATTTTTGCATTTTTGAGTGGTCTAACTTGCAAATTTTGCATTAAAACTTTCCATATTTGGGTCTTCTAATAGTTGTAATTGGTCATATTAAGTTTTTTAATATTGAAGATAGCACCATCATGAGAACCACTAGCCATAATGAGATCAAGCAAGTGTATAGAGGGGCAAAATAGGTTGCTGTAATTTCCTACAAATCAACCACAAAACCACAGCCAAATCAAGTGGGAGACAAGAGATACTGCCAAAGTAATGTGCTACCCACAAACTGTAAACAAAAAGATTTTCAAGAGAGGGTGATTGCTCTCATAAATAATGTAGTAAATTGCAATTACATAATGCTGAAAATAGAGCACAATAGTAAGAAATCAAAGCTAAGTATGAGCTATCACTGATAAAATGCAAACTACGGCTGCTAGGGAAGAATTGCAACTAGTAGTGAGTGAATATGCAACTAGCATCAAGAACTGACAAGGTCAATGGGTCAGACTGAGATACATCCCATAGGCATAACCATCATGCATATAGTAGGTCTCAAAGATAATAGAAGAAACTAGCCAAAGGCATAACTAAATGAGCAATGGCAATAGAACTTGAATACATAGCCACATAGAATGAATACATCACTAAAAACAATGTGATAGAGATAGTTGATTGGCCCAAAACAAAAGTTAGATTAGCCCACTAGGCATCAAACTATATATATATATGGCATGAAGAGAGCATGTACATATTACAATGTACCCCATTGTCTCACGTAACAAGCTCAAGCTCAACTTCATAAACTAAATGCTTTGGTAGCACATCCAAGTGTCAAATGTGACTCAATACATAAAGCTGAACAATTTCACTAAAACAAAAGTTGAATGCCAAATGAGCAAGAAAAGCTCAATCCATTGAGTATATGACATTCGAGGTATCAATAGATCTAGTGTTACATCTAGATGGCATAAACCTAGAATATGCATAAACCATCACAAATAAGTGGATGTATGCTGTATCACAGCATGAAAATGATACCTGAGAAAATGTAAGCTCAATTGAAGCCCAAAAACATTCCAAGACATGTACCAAGCATTCCCAAGTGTCAAGCTATGTGATTTATTGACTTTTATTTTTGATCTTCTCAACTTCCTGTAATTAGGATTGGAGAGTTTAGACCTTTAGATAGAGGGAGTCTCGAATAAAATAATCCATAATTTTGTAACCCGACACCTTCCAAGATTGATAAATTTTGCAAACATCCTACATATAAATTGCCATACGCATGGTGTCATGATCCCTAAGTCAAAAACTGACTAAGCACATTTAAAACTTAGATGACCAAGAGAGAAAGAAAGAAAAAACTTAAAGCTTTAATAAGAAAGAAAATCTTATGGGGAAGAAGGAAGTCGACGAATTGCCCCCTCTTTTTTTTCGTGAAAAAATGATGCAAATTTCTCTCTCTCTTCCCAATTGGGAGAAGCTGAAAGTAGGAAAAGGCCTGAATTCTCCTCCTCAATCTCAACAGAAGACTCCAATAATCTCACCATTTTCTTAGTTTGACAAGAGGCCAAGATAGGAGCAAGATCATTCGAGAGTCGGGCGAATCAATCGTGGCATCTTTGGCAGCCTCTCTGGACCTAAAGATCAGATCGCCAACATCAAATTGCATCTTGAAAGCTTCCAAATTGCTGGATTGCCAAGATACCCTCCACAAAGAGCTCCTCTTCTTGGCCACAACCCATAAACCCCCTCTTCCTCAATTTAACTATAAATACGGGGTATGAGTAGCCGTTGGAGGAGCATCCTAAACTAAGAGAAGAGACTCTTCTCAAACCAAGAGTAAAGAGCAAGAGGGAGTGGGGTAAGAGGAGCTCAAGGATGAAAATTCTTGTCACGAATATAAGGAGAATACTTCTTCGGCTCTTGGAATCGAATCCCCCATACCTTCTACCTTCACTTCCTTGTAGAATTGAGATTCTACTCAATTTTTCTCTCAATTCCTAGTGATCGCCATCCCCATCAATCCAATTGTGACAACCCCAAGCTCTATTGCCAAAACATCCTCTACAATCTTGTGATTAAAGATCATGGCCCTAAAGAAGAAAATTATGAAGGTTGCGGAGGTGGGAGCTGCCAATATATAACGCTGCAGGTGCGACCACTACAAACAGAATGGTGAGTATTGGGATTACAAATGAAGCTATGAATACCATCAACCAAGCACTCTTCATAATCCCTAGGTACCATATTTTGATATTAAAGGCAATTAGTAGATCATCATCCTATGGGTTGGTGACAAAAAGCTGCATTCGTAGAATATAACTTTTTTTAAATCTCATGCATAAAATTTCTTAGAGAAATTCTTAACCGCAAATTTTGAGGGATAATTTGGGTTTGTACGAGTTGTACCAAGGATAAGTGCAAGGAAGATACTACACTTCTTAAAAATACTTAAATTTTTTTATTTGTATTGAACTAACAAAACCTCTGATTGATAAACATGGATACTAATTCTCCATATAAAAAAAGGTCTTGAGGTGAAATTGTTAAAAGAATACTTTTTGTAATAAAACTAACCAAGATTTTTTTTTTTGAAATTATCGCGGGCAAGGACCCACAAAACTCCATTGAGAAAAGAAAAAGATTATCATGGGAGTTATTCTCAAAAATAGAATTCTTGTTTAGATTCAATCTGAACTAGATCCCAAGAGGAGGATAATCTGAGAAGATTATTGGAAGATATTGCCACTTACGCTAAGTTTTGCCTTGATATTACTATTTTAGGAAAGAAAATATTTGTCTTGGAAATAAATTTGTTAAAATTTTACATATACCACATTCAAAATAAGATGTTTGTGATTGTAAGTTAGGTACTAATCTTTCCTAAAATCATCAAGCTAAAAGATGGATGATCTAGTACATATCACTGACCGAGGCAGTATTCCGATGAGCATAGAATGCCAATTGAGGTAGTATTCTTTGATGGTGCTAGAACTCCCCAAGGCCAGCATGGATAAAACCTACTCCAAGGGTTTTTTTTTTTCGTTAGTGAGTATAGACCAATCATGGCGTGAAATGTCTTATCATAGGGAACTCTAGTTGGCAGGAGGAGGGTAGGATACCAGAGGGGCTCTGGTCACAAACTCCTTAGACTCCTACAAAAATTGTCAATTACCCTTCAAATTCTAGATACTATCTTGGAAGTTCCAATACTAGTTGGGAACAGAACTTGGAGAGAATAATATCTTCAGGTTGATATCACATCTAGCTAGAACAGAAAACATTGTAAAAAGATATTTTCTTAAAGGAACTATTGATAAGGAATTGCTTTACTCTATCTTTATATCATGAAATAAAGTCATGTAATGAATTTGTATCATAAGTGAAGGGGAGCTACAAGCTCTACCCCGAGACCTACGGACCACTTACTGCTCAAGTGTTTCGAACTGAGCGGCCATGGCTACCTCTCACATAGCCGATGTGCAATGCCTACCTTATGGGTGTAGTGAGCTTACCTTGATGCTCGATCGAGTACCCTCCTCTTTCTTGCACACCGGTAGCTCCACAATCCTTGAGGCAAGCTCAAGCAACCTCAATCCCTCTCCCATGAGCTTCATCCTCCATAGCCACGCGCGAGACAAGAGAAGAGAAGAGAGGAGGGGAAGATGAACCTCACTCCCTCACTCCCTCACACTCTCTCAATCCCTCTCTCAAGCACAAGCAAGAAGGCAAGAAACAAGAGAAGAAGAAGAAGAAGCTTTGGCCACATACAAGAATGGGCTTCTCATTCGCTTTTCAACTTTATATACAAAACCCTAAATCCCTTTTGGGCGGTCATCCCCTTTTCCCCTTTTTTACATGGCCGGCCGTAGCCTAGGCCCTTTTTCCCATTGTCCTTCTATCTTCCTAGCTTCCTTTCCACCGCCCGTCTACATTTACAAATTGCACGGGTGAGAGCGCGGCACTCCTTGAATTAAACCATGATGTGCTTGCACTCTTTTGCAAAAGTTTTGACTTGCGCTTTTCCTTGTGCGCATTTCTCCCTTATTTAGGACACTTTCATTGGAGTCTTCAACACCTGCAATTGAAAACCTCTCGTGTGGTCTCTCCCTAAGGGGTAGTGCTAGTCTTCTTATCGTGCACAAGACATATTTGATTAGTTTGGGAGATAGGTCGAACTCTAAGCAAGCTGAGAGTATTGTCTTGCACTTGAGGACCCAAACTGTGTATATACTTCGGTGCAGATGTTATGTAAGAGCTCGTGCATACTTAGATATTATGTAGTTAGAAGACCATGGGCTCGTTTCTCGTAACAATGTGTGGATGAAGCAAAGTTGTCCATGTTGAGAAGAAATACATGTGAAGGTATATGAGACATCCTTTGCATTGTGACTGCACGACGTAGCATAATTGAATACAGGGACACCGCACTTTCGGTATAGCTGGAAGCTATTGGACTTGCTTGATGAGGACGATGTACTTTTCATGGCCAATCGTGCGGTGCTTACTACCACTGATTGCAATGGTAGTAAGGCAGAGTGCAAGAGAGAATTGTGCAAGTGGGTCAGGGTGACAGGTCTAACCATAGGCGAGACAAGCTCCCTAGGTATGTCCTACCCTTGATGTGCCCTGAACAATTGTGGGTGATGCTAAAGGGCTAGGGGACTAGGGACGGAGCCAGTCGACCAAGGTCACTGGACGTACCTAATTTGAGGACCCCTAGGTGCTGTGCTATGATCGTGGGTGCTTCTTATCTTTTCGTTCGTTTCTTTTCTTCTTCCTTTTTTTTCCCTTTTTATTCTTTTTCTTTTTCTTGTGCTTTTTTCTTTCTTTCTTTCTTTCGTTCTCTTCTCTTTTCTCCTCTCTTTTTTTTTTGGGACTTGCCTGAATACAACCATTACAATATGTTGAGGCTATCATCCTTTCAATGGGTTGGAAAATGTCAAGCTTCGAAGGCTCAGGAAATGGATATTACAGTGATGATTGTGCCCTAGCCTCATTGTTAGAGAAGCAGTTGTTGAGATGGGGAGATACACTTGAGATATTGCAAACCTCCTTGCGACACACACGATGTTGGTACAATTGAGGTAATGACTACCGTGAGCCAACTATAGAGCTTGACCTAGAAAGAGAGTGTAGCCCATGAATATGCTTTGGGCTATGCGATATGGGCGGTCGACAAGGGTGGTTTTTGCTTTCGACAGCGTGGCTTTGTCGTGGCTCTTTGTGGGGTCGATGGTCTTGTGGTGATCGGGCATTGAACACTTTCACACAAAGACCTATATCATCCTATATCCACTTGTCACTTCATGAGAGTACATGCATGGTATATGTTACAACTATAATAAATCAGTGCAACGCAAGGAGACATCACTTATCTGAATTCTATGGTGTTGACTTAGATATTTATCACTTGCGCTTGATTAGCTTTTTCTTTTGCTAAAGACGTGAAATATATTAAACACAGATATGAAAAGTTCATACAATTCGGGAACATGTCAACACTAAACCATTTAAAGGCAAAAAATCCTGGCCAGGTGGCATTTGATAAGCCTTTATTCAACATGGGGCTACTCCATTTGTACGAGGCGGGGTGAGTCTAGGTGGTCGGGTGACTGGGGCTCTGCTGGTGCGGGGCTCCCGTGAGGCTGGGCAGGGAACATGTCGACCGGGACATGAATGGTGTAGTCTCGGGCCGCTACCGTTTCCAGAATGTCTTTAAAAAATTCATTAAATTCTGCCCTATCCCTGGCTGCCTTGTCACTTCGTGAGCACCTGATGCCCAAGTGTGCGTTGGGGGTCTGTGCAACTAGCGTTGCCACATTTTGTGTGCCTCCCTGAGCGTCCGCTCCCCTGGCTTGCAGATTCTTCGGCCTTTGTCCGGGGCGGTATTGCTTGGGGCCGCGTTTCTTGGTGTACCTTTTAAGAGTGGGCACGTAGTGCACCGGCGGAGGGGCATGTGCTGCATGTTCCCGTCAGCTCTACAGAGAGCGTCCTTGCAAGCTACTTGCCCTTGGTTCTCCATGTTTTCCTCATGGGGGGCCTGTAAGGTGCGAATCAAGGATTAGGATTTGTCACATGATAAGACCATTCATATATAGGGATTATAGTGCAGGTTATCAAGCGCATAGGACGAGAAGGGGAGGGGTGGGGCATGCAATGTTGTTGTAGAGGGATGGCCCCCGTGATGTATATTTAGCCTCCTACCATTAGCAGATCTTGGCTCATGCCGAGTTACGTCGGCTGGTGGTCATGAATTTAGGCATGGCTCAACCTTGGAAGGATAGATCGGGAAGGGAAGAAGGTGTATAGAAAGAGGTTGCACCCTGTCTACACAATCAGAGTTGTTGGTCAAGACTTCCTATGGCGGTAATGTGGGTTGCATGCCCTTCACTTGGAGGTGGGGATGGTCACACGGCTTTTAAATGCGTGATGAGAGGAGGACTTGAGGAGCTTAGCCTGTCAGACCCAACTCTTCTCCCTGCGCTTGACTATCATTACTTGTCTGTGTTGATATTGTTTATACACGGTGACACAAAAATCAGTGTTTATTTATATACATATTTATGAATCCATGTCACTTCATGAGGATAAGAACCAATTGTAGAACTCGGGGTTGTACTGGAGCGTGGCACACGCATCCAGCACTCGTGGTTGGCAGCTTACTTAGTACTGATAGATATTTTGCCACATCAAGCAACATGGACCCTTGTCCGAGTCTACTGGCAACATGTAACTCCTAACTTATCAAACAGAGAGTTTTCTTGGCTAGGTTCAGCCAAGTCCGTACCCCGAATGGCAGTCAACGAAGGGAAGTTGGTGCCACATAGGTTGGGTCTCTTTGAGATTGCCATTTGGCCAATCGCTCCTCAGAGACTGTCATGATCTGAGCCCCTAGTTCGGCCATTGCAATGCGGCATTCGCACCAACGCTGCTCAAATTGACTCTGGCCTGCTGACAGTCGCTTTAGTTGCTCTATGTCTACAAGATTCGGTCGGTAGAGCACTTCATTGAATGTGATGGTTAAGGCAGTTCGTCAGCTTCCTCGTAAGAGATGAGTCGCATGCGTTCATGTAAGAGCTTGTTATAGTGCTCGTCAAGATGTTCTTGCTCTTCCCAAGATAAGGGGAATGGTAAGTATTCTTCGAGCTGCTCCTTAGGGAATGCGCCCATGTCCGCAAGGACGTAGACACGTGCGAACACTTTGAGCTTAGCATCCAACTCAGTTAAGCATTCTGTGACACTTCTATGTTCAACGAGGGCTTGCTCGGTTGCTATCTCATGCAAAGTTCTAAGAGTTTCCTTAGGCTTTAGCATAGCTGGGGGCTCAGGCCTAGATGAGCAAGATTGGTCAATGCTAGGATTGCTTATGCTCTCAGGGATTGTGTGTTTTTCCTGAGGTTTTGCTGCTATTTTGTCATGGTTTTTCTCGGATGTGACTGGTATAGATTTGTCACCCTATTGTGACGACGTTGTATCCACTCTTGATTAGTCGATGTGAGTTCTATTGTCAGTGGATTGAGTGTGGAAAGCAACTGTTGATGGCAACGGCTGCTTTGATTTTTCAAAGTACACGGATGTGACTGAGGTTTCACTGCTATTAGGAGAGACATCAATGGGTTCATTGGTGGATGGACTTGATGCTTTATTCCCCAGCTCTCCATCGCTCTTGGTCTCAATGCTCTTGGGGTCCACAACCACCTGTGATTGCTGTTGTCTTTGTTGTTTTGTCCTCTTTTTCCTGGTCAGTGAATGTGCATCTCTCAACGACTCAGGACCCTGGACTAGGTCAACCGTTGATGTGCTTGGTTGGGCCTCAGCATTCTCTTTCTCTAATGTGTCCTCATGGGACCTAGTTGTGGCATGCGGAACAGCCTTGCCAGGTTGCGTGGGTACAACTGTCTCCCTTTTTGGAGAATCTAGCTCTTCCCTTCTGTTTAACTCCTCTATCCTAGGCTTTGGGCACTTTGGAACTGCTAGAGTTGTCATTGAAGTTGGTTGCGACACCTCCTCCACAGGTAAACCACTAAGGACACGTTTCGCAAGGGGTGTTGTCACGGCCAAAGATTGTGACTGCTGTGGTCCCTGATTGGAAGTAGTGGTGGCTAGTTCAGTGGACTGGCTACCATTGGTAGACTATAGTGTCAAGTCCTTAGGCAGATCAGAAGTAGTCGCGCCTTTTGTTGCCCTTAGAGCATTCACTTGAGTATCAGTTGAGCTAGCCATGGTGGATTGCACAGGCATATCCTTAGGTTGAGAGCTAAGGGGGGTGTCGTGTCCCACCTCTTGGACATTTGGAAGCTCTGATGTAGGTAGAGATCGGGATCGAGTAGCCATACTTGACGAGTGTTGTGCTTTCCGTGTCTGTTTAGGGAAAGAGGGTGTAGGAGTCTTGGGACTCCTAAGTGGCTTTGACACTAGTTGGGAGATTTGCTCATGGCTGTTAGATGATTTTGCTATTTGCTTTATTGAGTATTTAACCTTGCCATGAGCAATGTTGTGCCTATGATGCCTGCTATCCTCTTGGGGAATCAAAGGCTCCTTGGGCACTAGTGGCTTTTGCGTATCCTCAACGATTACATCTGATGTCTGCTTGCCAAGCACACTAGGCTGAGGATCTACCCTCCAATTGGTCCCGTTGGGTTTCTTGATTTTGACCATGAGGGGCTCGGTCACTCCACTATTTTTGACTTGGGACGGTTTTTCGTTTAGATCTCCTCCTATGCTTCTTTGCTCTTGATACGTCCTGGCCTTCAGTCAACAAAGGAGGTTTAACAGGGGGTTTTGGTACCCAAATCCATCGGTTGCTTGCATAATACCCTTGAGCACATAGCAATGCTTTGGATATCCATCGCGGCGTTGTGTTGACCCTCCATCGATGCCTTCATCTATAAGAATTGGGCTTCTTTTGGTGTCTTCTACGATATTTGTAAGTCCAAAGCCCATCCTTGGCATTGTCTCTTGACCTTCTTGTTTTAGGCATGGCCTCACTCACTGGTTCTTGTTGTTCGACTTGTGCTTGTATTAACTCTTCCAACAAGTCCTTGCTCTCGTCAGCAAGCTTGACTGTTATGTTGGCACCTTGCTTGCCTTTCCCTCGAGGTTTGATGAGGTCACCCTTGCTAAAGGTTGTGACTATCCTCACACCCGGTAGTGTCAGGTGTATCCTTTGTGCTACATAGTTGGCCTCACACTTGGTCGCCCTTTTGAAGGGTCTTCCTAGGAGGGTTTCTTTCCCACAGCTAGCACTATTTGGAGGAACATGAAATAGGATAGGCAAGCTTTCCGTTTCAATTGTTGCAAGGATTTTGCACTTCCCTATGAGTGCTTGTGGGTGTTTCCCATAAGGGCTAAGAGTTGCACTAGTCGATGTGAGCTCTGGTTGGCCTAGTAGGGTCCATGATTCATAGGTCAAGATGTTAAAATCTGCTCTTTCATCAATCAAAGCATCGATAGTATGCTCTCTTTTCGCGATGAGTTTGACCCTAAGATAAGCAGGTGGTACTATGTCTTCATCTTCTAGGTCTTGGCTTGTAAATTTAAGCCTTCTGACAGATACCCTTGAGTCCCCACTTGCATGACCAGACGTGGATTCTCCACCAATGTCTTGGGTTGTTTGTGCAGCATTGTTCAAGGTACATCTCTCGTCAAGAGTGTCATGTCTATCATCTTGGCATTTGTAGCTTGCTGATGTTGCATTTCACTTTGACTAGACATGGTCTGAACACAATGTCTTTGTGTCCTCGTGGTGTGGCCTTTTTGCCCTTGATGGCTAGATTGGCCCATTGATGTTCCAGGGTCTCTGTTTCTCTCTGTTCGAGTATGGGCTTTTGGTTGCTCTTTTGCAAGTGAGAATCCATGCTCGTGTAGAGCCATTACTACACTAGGGTCCAATTTGGAGGACCTGTCGCGACGCGGGTTTTCCCTCCAACCTACTTGGGGGAGGTGTGGAGGGGGCAGAGCCCCCTTTGCGGGGGTCCAGGGGGGGGGCAGTCTCCCCCAGCCTGCAGGGTTGTTACGGTAAAAGCGATGCACAATTTGGAGGACCGTTTACAGCCAAATTTTGAACTATGTGCTCTGAATTTTAGCCTGATGATGGATCTGTGATGTGCCTTTAGCTCTAGTAGCCTTTGGGGTCAATCTCAGGGTTTAGATGTGTCAAAATTTATGTTCTAGATACCTGTCCGATTATTAGAATCGGACGTTCGATTCTGGGTTGGTCCGATCGGCCCAGTGGTCCGATTTTGGTCATGTCCGATTTTAGGAATCGGATCGGACAGGGTGGTATGATTGCTTCGATCGAGACGAGCGTCCGATCGGACAGGATGGTCCGAGTGCCACGTGGCAAGTCCGATCGGACTGTCCGATTCTGGGAATCGGACAGGGCTGGTTCGACTCCCTCAGTCGGACGGTCCGATTCTTGGAATCGGATGGTCCGACTCCAGGACTTGGGTGGTTCGATTCTGGGAATCGAACCACTGAGACCTGGTCCGACTGCGTTTGGCAGCAGGCGCGATTTCGATGCGTTTCAATCCCACTTGACGCCTGCTACACACAATCACAAGAGACTTTTCAGATATGATTAGGGCACTACTAAGAAGCACCAGACTCACTTGGAGTAGCACAAATCGATGATACCCAAAATCGTGAGAGCGCTCCCTCTTCCTGGCAACCAGAAGCTCTCTCTCTCTCTCTCTCTCAAAGCTAACCAGTGAAATGAGGTTTGCCCTGGCCTCCCAAGCCTCTTAAGGTCCTTTCCTAGCACTGCAAAACCTTAAAGCCAGTTCCCTTTTCCTTGTTTTACCCAGAAATTTGAATCTGGTCCCTTGTTTCCCTGTTTCCAGCAGCAGCCAAAACCTTCTGTTTTCTCTTTTCTTAACCTAATCTAACCTTAATCTAGTGCAGCCAAAATGCAAAACAGAGATGCAGAATGGTAGTCCTACACTAATGCTTCCAACTAACCAAAACACTTACTTGTTTCATGGATTAAAACCTCCTAAATCTCCTAGCTATCTCGAGCACCGGTTCGGGCTGTAAACCCTACTTCTATGCTCGATTTGATGCGCGCGGCGCTCAAGGCTTGATTTCGTCCATCCCGGCAACGGAACCAAAATGAAGGGGAGCTACAAGCTCTACCCCGAGACCTACGTACCACTTATTGCTCAAGTGTTTCGAATTGAGCGGCCATGGCTACCTCTCACATAGCCGACGTGCAATGCCTACCTTACGGGTGTAGTGAGCTTCCCTTGATGCTCGATCGAGTACCCTCCTTTTTCTTGCACACCGGTAGCTCCACGATCCTTGAGGAAAGCTCAAGTAACCTCAATCCCTCTCCCATGAGCTTTATCCTCCATAGCCACACGCGAGACAAGAGAATAGAAGAGAGGAGGGGAAGATGAAGAGAGAAGATGGAGAGCTTCTACTCCAAGATCCCTCACTCTCACACAATCACTCCCTCACTCCCTCACACTCCCTTGGCCTTTGTCTTTGTCTTCTGCTTTAGCTTTTCCGGATTTTCCACCTTCATTCGTTTGAGGGTTAACAATAAGATAATCAAAGAAGCTATTTTTATATGTTAAAACTAAAGTGGTAGGTAATTAGGTAATTAAAAATACTCTATTGAGGGAAGTGTGAGGATGGATCCTGACAGATCTAGACCTACGGTTGGGTGGACTCGGTAAGTTGAGAGCTTTTCTCAAAATGAAAGATTTATATTTATAAATAGATAAATATATGACCACTAGAGATTAGGGAACTCGAATTGCAGCATCATTTTAGGAGCCAAAATGGGATTTTTGCCCCAAGAGTAGAAGGGTTGAAGTGCTACACTTCCCTTCGTTTCCCATTCTCTTTGAACCAAGTGTAATAATGTACGTTTGTTTCAGTTTGGGTGATTCTATATGAAGTAAAAACTCAAATTGTTGACACTAATCAACAAATAGTAGTTGATTTGACCCATAATAGAAACCAAAAACTTAGGTCGACGATCCTTGTGGGGATGGCCGAAACTTCCACTGTGTGGGTAGACTCGAGCAAGCCTAGATAGTAAACTTCAAGGTATTTCATCAAATCCCGGATGGTGTTTTCTAGGACATCTCTTGATGGGCTACTAAGAACATGCTGACAAGGAAGCGGCTCAAGTGAGCATGTTACAATTGGTATCAGAGCCTACGTTGATATAGGATACGATGCAAATATATAAAACTAATTATAACTACAACATAAGATATCTTTTTCTTAAGTTGTGAATTCTTCTCTTGTTAATATATGTCTATAACATGCTTGCTTGAGCTTTAGTTAGCGGTATGTTCTTAGTAGTTCATCAAGAGATGTCCCAGAAAGCATCGTCTGAGATTTTTATGAAAACTCTCGAAGTTTGCTAACTAGGCTCGCTTGAGTCTACCCTGTAGTGGAAGTTTTGGCTGTTCCCATGAGGATCGACTTGAGTCTTTCTGATCAAATCTATTACCATTGGTTGATTGGTATTAGCGGTTCAAGATTCCATCCCCTTTAGGAATTTGCTAACTCAAACGGACTTATGTTGTATTGGGTTCAAAGGGAATGGGAGAAGTATGACACTTTAATTCCTTCTGCCCAAGGTTCTAAAGTGATGCAAGTCAGGCTCTCTAATCTCTAATGGTCCATCCAAAATGCGATTTTTATTCCTTCTTAGGAAAGCTCTCGGCTTACAGAGACCACCCGACCATAGGTCTAAATCTGTTAGGGTCCATTCTCCTGCTTCCCTCGAGAGAGTATTTTTTAATTACCTAATTACCTACTACTTTAGGTTCCACATATAGAAACAACTTCTTTGAATTATCTCCTGATACGAATTTGTTATACGCCTTTAATTCATGAAACAAAAGCATAGTAAAGCAATTCCTTCTTAATAGTTCCTTTTAGAAAAATGTCTTTTTACAATGTTTTCCATTTGAAGGTATTATTCTCTCCAAGTTCCATTGCCCAACTAGTATTGGAACTTCTAGGATACAGTTTGGAAATCAAATGGTAGTTGGCAGTTCGTAAGAGCCTAAGGAGTTTATGACCATAGCTCCTTGGTATCCTCACCTCCTCCTGCAGACTAGAATTCCCTACGATAAGACCTTTCACGTCATGATTGGTCTATACATACTAACACGAAACAAAAGGACAAAACCCCTTAGAGTAGGTTTTATTCACGTTGGCCTTGGGGAGGTCTAGCACCATTAAAAACAATGCCTCAGTCGGTGATTTGTACTTGTAATGGGAGCTCACACTCAAATGCCAAGACCCACAGACTGCTTATTGTTCAAGCGTTTCAAGCCAAGCAAGCACTAATGGCTACCTCTCACATAGCCAACACGTATCTCTCTCTACGAGTGTACTGAGCTTATCTCCATGCCTGATCGAGTTGCCTCCTCTTCTGAGCACTCCAGTAGCTCCATGATCCAAGTATAAGCTTCAATCCTCAAGCTCCATGCTCCAAGCTCCATTGCTGCAAGCAAGAGAAGAGAAGAGAAGAGAAGAAGATGGAGAGATTCTCCACCACAGCCCTTCACCCTCACACACTCACTCCCTCACACTCTCACACTCCCTCTCTCAAGCACAAGCTCAAGTAAGCAAGAAGAAGAAGAAGAAGAAGAAGAAGAAGAAGAAGAAGAAGAAGAAGAAGAGAAGGAGGAGGGCTACTTTTGGCCACACACAAGAATGAGCTTCTCATTCACTTTTCAACTTTATATACAAAACCCTAAATCTCTTTTGGACGGTCATCCCCTTATCCCCTTTTTTACATGGCTGGGTCCTTTTTCCCATTGTCCTCCTATCTTCCTAGTGTTGATGAAGAGCTGATGATACTTTCGTTGGAGTATTCAATACCTACAATTGAAAACCTCTCATATGTGGTCTCTCCCTGGGAGTAGTACTAGTATTCTTATCATGCATAAGACATAGTTTGATTAGTTTGGGAGATAGGTTGGAGCCGGGAGTAATGTCCTGCACTTGAGGACCCAAACTGTCTATAGATTGTGGTGTAGACATTATGTGAGTGCAGTTGCATACTTAGATATCACATAGTTAGAAGACTACTGGTTTGGTTCCTCGTAGCAATGTGTGGATGAAGAAAGGGTTCAATGGGGTGGAGAAAATTGTTGATGTTGAGGAGAAGTACACTTGAAGGCTTCTTAAGACATCATTTGTGATTTTGTCAAGATGATGTAGCATAATTGAGCTCATTGATGCCTTAGCTTTTGGTAGCTGGTGGCCACTTGTATTGTTCAAGGAGTACGTTGTACTTTCCATGGTCTTTCGTACGTTGCTCACCACTATTGATTGTGATGGTACTAAGGTGGAGTGCAAAAAAGAATCGTCTGATTGGTTCAGGGTGATAGGTCTAACCATAGGCGAGAAGCTCCCTGGGTATGTCATGCCCTTAAAATGCCCTAAACAATTGTGGGGGATGTGCAAAGGACTAGGGGACTAGGAACGGAGCCAATCGACCAAGGTCACTGGACGTATCTAATTTGAGGACCCCTAGGTGCTATGTTATGATCGTGGGTAATTTTTTTTTCTTTTCTTGTTTTCTTTTTTTTCCCTTTTTGGATAAAATGAATACAACCATTGTAATACTTTGAGGCTATCAGCCTTTCATTTGGATCGAGCAATGTCGAGATCCAAAGATTGTGAGAAATGGATATTACAAGGATGATTGTGTTACTAGCCTCGATGCTAAAGGAACAGTTGTTGAGATGAAGAGATACACTTGAGATTTTTCAAACCTCAATATAAGGATACAGGCACATAGCGATGGTGGTTTCCGACGCAAATTAGCGACGTTGCTATTTGCATTGCAAATGCGATGCAAATAGAGATGCAAATAGCGACGGTACTCAAGTGGAAAAACGTGGACCGAAACCCGAGCATGTCATTTTGTGCGAATGAAAGAAAGAGAGAGCGAACTCCATCTTGCATTTGAGAGGGAGAGGGAGAGAAAGAGAGAAAGAGAGAGAAGGAAAGCTTCTCATCGCTGCTGCCACCATTTGCGAAGAAGAGGAGGAAGTGTACGGAGGGTGAAGAGGAGTTGCCCTTGCGAAGAGGAGCCGCCGAATCCATCCTCGGGCCTTTGCGGTGAGTGCATTATTCCCTCTTGCTTTGTTTTTGTTTTTTCTTCTTTTCTTTTGCTTGTTTTTGTTAAAAATCATGTGTATTGAGAGAGAAAGAGAGGAAATGAGAGAGGGAGAGGAAGAGAGAAAAGGAAAGAAGGAACGAGAGCGAGAGGGAGAAAACATTAAACATAATAGAGAAAGAGAGGGAGAGGGAGAGAGGGAGAGAGAGAGAGGGAGGGAGAGGTTGTTGTTA
This sequence comes from Lygodium microphyllum, assembly GCF_053477565.2. Taxonomy (NCBI): domain Eukaryota; kingdom Viridiplantae; phylum Streptophyta; class Polypodiopsida; order Schizaeales; family Lygodiaceae; genus Lygodium; species Lygodium microphyllum. Next base: position 50,506,097 of record NC_141163.1, on the reverse strand, counting down.
TTGTTATTGTTGTTTTATTTATTCTTTTCTTTTTTTCTTGTTTCTTGTTGTAGTGGTAGTCATAGTCATAGTCGTGGTCGTGGTCGTGGTCGTGGTCGTGGTCGTGGTCGTGGTCGTGGTAGTGGTAGTGGTAGTGGTAGTGGTAGTGGTAGTGGTAGTGGTAGTGGTAGTGGTAGTGGTAGTTGTTTAATTTCTTATTTTCTTGTTTGTTGTTATTGTAGTAGTAGCAGTAGCAGTAGCAGTAGCAGTAGCAGTAGCAGTAGCAGTAGCAGTGGTAGTGGTAGTGATAGTAGTAGTAGTTGTTGTTTAATTTCTTCTATTCTTGTTTGTTGTTGTTGTGGTAGTTGTTGTAGTCATGGTTGTAGTAGTAGTAGTTTTTTTCTTTTCTTGTTTATTGTTGTTTAGTATTCTTGTTTGTAGTAGTAGTAGTTTTTTTTTTTTTTTTTCTTTTCTTGTTTGTAGTAGTAGTAGTTGTTGTTCTTGTTGTTTTTTTTTCTTTTCTTGTTTATTGTAGTAGTATTAGTAGTAGCAATAGCAGTAGCAGTAGGAGTAGCAGTAGTTTTCTTGTTTGTTGTTGTTGTTATTGTAGTAGTAGTAGTAGTAGTAGTTTTTTTTTTTTCATTTCTTATTTATTATTGTTTAGTTTTCGTAGTAGTAGTAGTAGTAGTAGTAGTAGTAGTAGTAGTAGTAGTAGTAGTAGTAGTAGTAGTAGTAGTAGTAGTAGTAGTAGTAGTAGTAGTAGTAGTAGTAGTAGTAGTAGTAGTAGTAGTAGTAGTAGTAGTAGTAGTAGTAGTAGTAGTAGTAGTAGTAGTAGTAGTAGTAGTAGTAGTAGTAGTAGTAGTAGTAGTAGTAGTAGTAGTAGTAGTAGTAGTAGTTGTTTTTTCTTCTTTTCTTGTTTATTGTAGTGGTAGTGGTAGAGAGAGAGATGTTTTGTTAAAGGAAATGAGAGAGGGAGAGGAAGAGAAAAAGAAATAAGGAACGAGAGAGAGGGAATAAACATACAACATAATAAAGAAAGAGAAAAAGAGAGAGAGATGGAAGAAGAGAAGAGAATGAATGGATAAAAAACAAAGAGAGGGTAAGATCTTGTTCTTTAACATCTTCTTTTCTTATTAGTAGTAGTAGTGGTGGTGGTGGTGGTGGCGGTGAGGTCCGGTACAATACCACGAGATGGGAAACACTCCGATATACGTTAATTTGTGGGTGGGTGGAGACTTTACATACGTTAATTTTGTTGAGTTACAAGAGAAGAAATCCATTCTCAAATAATTTAAGAAAGAAAAAAAGAATGATAACAAGAACAAATTGTTTGTCGTAACGTAGACCAAATGGAAAATAATGAAGGTCGTGATGTTCAAGATCGCGAGATGCATCTTAATCAACGTATCCCATGTCCTTGCTCTTAATGTAAGCTAATAATTAGATGAAAACGTCGATTGTCTATAGAATACGTACGACACTTCCACGAGTTTCAATCAAAGATCATTGATCAGGCGATCTTAGATTTTGAGCAAACGGTAAGAAAAGTGTATATCTATCATGCATTGTATTCGCAAGCTAATTGAATACCATATACAAAAACATTGGGCGTGGCTGGCAAATTTTCTATCCAGGGAGGTGACATCTCGTCCCAAAAAGGAGGAGTGCACCCTTTGCGGCTAGTTAGAAGAGTTCGTGGGCTACGATGGATGGAGACTAATTTCTCCATGTTTTCCAAACATCAAACAACCAGAATATCCCAAAATACTTACTTGTTATGAAGATAAAATACACCCAACTTCCTACCTATCTCAAGCTCCGTTTCGGGGATGAATATCCTACTTCGATGCTCGATATGAGGCGCGCAAGTACTCAAGCTTGAATCCGTTGGTTCCGGCAATGGAACCAAAATGTGGGAGCTTTCGCTCAATTGCCAAGACCCATGGACAACTTATTGTTCAAGCATTCCAAGCAAGCTCTAATGGCTATCTCTCACCTAGCCGACGGGCCGTCGATCCTATGAGTGTAGTGAGCTTACCTTGATGCTTGATCAAGTACCCTCCTTTCCCTTGCACTCCGGTAGCTCCACGATTCTTGATGCTGGCTCAAGCATCCTCAAGCCTCCTCCATCTCCAAGCTCCATCCTCCATAGCCGCGTGCGCAAGAGAAGAGAAGAGAAGAGAAGAGTAGAAGAGAAGAGGAGATGGTGAAGAGCTTCTCCCTCTTGATCCCTCACTCTCACACACACTCACTCCCTCACACTCTCGCACTCCCTCTCTCAAGAGCACACACAAGCAAGAAGGAGAGAAGAAGAGAGGAAGAAGAAGACTCTTTTTGCCACACACCAAAGAATGAGCTTCTCATTCACTTTTCAACTTTATATACAAAGCCCTAAATCCTTTTTGGGTGGTCATCCCCTTTTCCCTCTTTTACATGGCCGATCGTAGCCTAGGCCCTTTTTCCCATTTCCCACCATTCTAATTTATCCTATTCCCAACTAATGCGTACACTTTGCACAGGAGCGAGCCTGGCACTCTTTTACAAAGATTCGGGGGCGCTCCCACATTTTAATGGTGCACCCTTTTTCTCTTTTGTTGTCTCGGGCCAACACCGAGGCTTTTTGAGGGTCGTGCCCAAACATTTAAAATTTTCAGGGACTGGTTACCGGTCAAGGCACCTTTTTCTGCTTTTATCCTGTGCCTTTTTTGCTATTTCTATTTTTTCCATTTTTCGCTCCTCTGTGCTGCGGGAAACATGGTAACAGGAGATGCATGTCTTTGGTGGAAAGAGTGGTGCAAGGATCAAAGAACGTTTGAAATCACTATCACTTGGGATAAGCTTAAAGACAATGTGTGTGGGAGATACCTTCCACCCACATATCAAGCCTAGAAGATGAATGAATTTTTCAACTTAAAGCAGTTAAGCCTAATCCTAGAAGCTTACTACTCCAAATTCGTAACACTTCTAAAATATGCACCTATGATAGATATGTCACACCAAGTATCCACATTTTGCAATGGTCTAAAATTTTCCCTGAATATGTGCCTTGAGTCAATGATACCATCAGATTTATAGGATGCATTGACTCAAGCAGCCCGAATAGTTTAGGAGATGGAACAAAGGCCAAGAAATGCAAAAATTTGAAACAAAAACCATTACAATAAGGTAAAGTTCCAAGGATATGTAGAAAGAGCCCAAGGGCGGATACAACAAAGAAAATTGTTAAAGTGGGAGAAAGAGAGACACCTTGTATAACTCTCTTAGGTCATGGTTCCGAAATCAATGTTATGGCATGCAGCTTGTATGAGAATTGAGGTTGGCTGATTGCTGTAGATTCGGGATGGCGCGTGCGGGCAACAAACAATTCATTAGGGGATCTTTATGCGACTTGTCTGAATTTACTCGTGACTATTGGAGATGTTAGGGATGAATATCATTCTTTTGTGCAGGATTCATGTAGTTATTCGATGATTTTGGGGTAGCGCTATATTTCGAAATCAAGATTGGAAATAGAAGCCTTGGATGATGGTTCTTCATACGCTCGGGTGTTCGGAGTAAAGACAATACAAAGGTGGTACACTTTCTCACAATTTGTGTGAATCATTCCCACAATCGGGATAAGTTGTGGGATAATCCCATGCCACCTAATGCACGAGAGTTTAAGGATTTTTAGATAGCATTACTGTAAGTGGAGGCTATGGAAGTGCCTCTAGGAAGATAATTATGCCTCCAAGAAAGGGGGAAACTGTGTTTGTGTCTGGATTGCAAGAATGGACAACATGTAGTCTTGGCAGTTTTAAGAATATTTCAGCTATGTGTAGGGCTAAAAAGAAATATGTAGGATGGGCTGAAAAAAGAGCTAAAGGCACATGGTTTGATGGCTGCAAATGAAGGTATTTCAGGACTATTTTCAGGTTAGTTGATGTTGATATAGTGGCTGAAATTTTTACAGCAATTAATACTGAAAAAAGGGCAGAAAAAGAGGTTATTTATGTTGACACTTTAGAGATGTATGAAGTCATTCAAGAGTTTGCTAAGCATGAATGTTATGGGCTGCAATACGGGCTGCAAAATAGGGTTGAAGCAAGGGTGGATACAAAATACACAATAGTTGCAAAGAAGGTTAAGCCTGTGGCTTTGCCTTTACCACTTGAAAGTGATGGGTTGGCTAAAATAGTGACTTAAGAGCCTAGTTTATAGGATCCACATGGAGTAGGACATAAATTTATAGCTGAAACTTTACAAAAGTTGAAAATTGGTGACACACACTTTCGTTTACCTGCAGAAAGAGCTTATTTTTTGTAGATGTTGGCAAGGCATGGGAAAGCCTTTGCATTTCAGCTAGATGAAATTGGATGTGTTGATCCCACACCTATGGTGATCTTTACAGTACCTCATGTGCCATGGAATTTAAAGTCTATTCTAGTACCTTGGGCATAATGCCTAAGCTGATAGAGCTTTTGAACGAGAAGATCAGGATGCAAATTTTGGAGCCCTCTTTAGCTCCATATTCGAATCGGTGGTTTACTGTTCCAAATAAGAATGGTTCTTTGAGGTTTATACAGGATTTACAACCATATAATAAGGTCACCATAAGGAAGGTTGGATCAGGCCCGATAGTGGATGAATTTGCAGAAGCCCTCACTAGTAAAGATTGATGCCATAAGTAGGATGCGGGAGACATGTTTGAATGTATCCAAGGTGAGAAGATTTTTGGGCGCATGTGTCTTTTGCTTGATATGGATTCCGCATTTTGCTCATGTGGTAGAAAGTTTATATCAACTCTTGAGAAAAGGGCAAAAGTTTTGGTGGGGTAAACAACATACGAAGGCAGTTCAAAAGTTAAAGAGCTTATTGATTTCAGTCCCAACACTAAAGAGAGAAAATTATGAGAATGGGTAGCCTATTATTCTCATCATTGATACAAACCCAATTGGCATTGGTTGGGCAGTGGGTCAGGGTGATGCTGATGGGAATATGTATGCCATTTGGTTTGGAGCAAAGGTCCTCAATGGATGGCAACGATGGCATTCTCAAGTCAAAAGAGAGCTTTGGGGTGTAGTGACAACCCTTAAGTGTAATAGGGAGTATTTTATGGGAGCTCATGTAGTGGTAGAGACTGATTGTCTACCTCTATTGGGCATGATAGTAAATTGCTCAACTCTTGATATTGCCATGTTATGGTGGATTGCATATATAAAGTCACTTAACCCTAAATTTCAGAATATTGTAGGTAGAGAAAACCCTGTGACTCACATGCTTTGCACAAACAAGGTTTGAAGATAAAGAGGAGCTGATGGAGGATGAGGAGGAAGATGTGATAGGTGCTAAAATATGACAACATGGAATGAGTATGCAGCTGTTACTACAGGTACAACTGTTGTAATAGGGATTTCAGTAATAAGAAAAGAGCTTATAAACATGGAGAAGAGATGGGCACTAGAGAGAAAGCATCATTAGTGTTATGATTAAGTGAGAACACAATTTTTGGAAGAGTTGTATGAGGATGATTGGCTAAAAATAGGCCAATATCTTAGCATCATGACAAAGAAGGATGAGTGGTCTGAAGTTGAATTCAAAAAGATTAAAAGAAAATCTTATGGGGATTTCTTGAAAGATAGATATTTATGGAAGCATGCAAAGAAAAAGAGAGGAGCTCCTATACATGCATTGGGAGATAGGGCTTCTCAACAACAGGTGATGTAGGAGTTTCATGAAAGCTTATGGGCCGAACAAAGAGGAGTCTGGGGCATATTTGCCAAGATCAAAGAGAAGTATTGGTGGTCGAACATGTATAAAGATGTGGAGGATTATGTGGAATCATGTAGTGTCTGCTCCCATAGAGATGGGTTGCAACTGACCTATCCATTGTCTATGCATTACAAATGGGTAGTTGATTTGGTTACCATGCCTACAAGTTTATGGAATATGAGATATCTTGTTCTTGCATGAGAAGACTTGACAAATCAAGTGGAAGGTTGAGCTCTTAGTACAAAGACTACTCAAGCAGTATACGGGTTCTTATTGGAAGAAGTCTTTTGCAAGTATGGTTGTGTTAATAAAGTGGTTGCAAAGAAGGCCTGAAGACATTGAGATAGCCATGAAAAAGATGAAGATGGCAAGGATCAAGAATAAGAAGAGGTTTGACAAGCGACACAGACTTCAACCACGAGCTATACAAGAAGGAGATTGGGTGCTGGTTTATGATAGCAGCTTGGAAAATCACCATAGTGCTAGTCAGAAGATGGCAAAGCAAAGGTTTGGTCCATATGTGGTAAGGTTTGTTTTGATAATGTTACCTATGCATTAAATGAGATGGATGGGACAACTTTAAGGATTCCAGTGGTGGCTGCAAAATGTATCAAGCTCTTTAAACATAGGGAGTCTTCAGCATACGAGTTGAAGGAGTTGGATATTGAGCATAAACATGAGAATATGGAAGAAGAAGAGGTAGAAGAGGAAGACATTGACATGGTAGAGGATACTTCTTTTGACATTGCAGATCCATGAGACTTTGGCACATGCCAGAGGATGTGCAGGTTAGGAGAGGGTAGATGTCATGGCGTTACACATACATAGTGTGAAAAACTCTAGAGTGCATCGTCATTTAGCTTTCTTATTGATCTAGAGAGCCAATGCCATATTAGTCATTAGCGTCAATGTCCGTAGTGTGGATGGTTTAAAAATACTAGAGTTTAGCCATTTTTTGATATTTTATATATTATCTCTTGTAAATATCCAAAAACTGTAGATAACTTCTTTTCAGCCATTTTTGGGGGATTTTATGCAAAAAGAAGAATTGGTGAAAATCACGCAACACGCGATCGTAGTTTTTAGGCCAGTGAATAGCACCCCGAACTAGGAGAAGAAGGAGTGATCTGGGAGAATTTTGGCTAGGTGTCCTAGTATTTTACCCCCCTTTCAGAGCCAACGAAAGCATTAGATTGGTAGTTTGAGCAACAGCGAGGAAGCCATTGTTTTATGCACGTTTTTGGTCTACAAACACCATATTGGGGAATATGGGAATTTCCCATAAGTTTGGGACATGTGGTCAAATCTTTGGATTTGTCATATCTTAAACACTATAACTCCAAATTGAGCGCTCTGTAGCTCAATAGATTCCATTTTTCAAGAGCTTTCCAATGATAGGTCACATCATATGGTTTTGAGAAACATATGGGCATGTTATCCGGGAGCCACCTTTTTAGTATTCAAAAAATGGGAATTGGGAGATTCCCAAACTCACTAATATTGTGTTTACAAGAGATTTATCTTCTCAGAATGCAGAAATAAATTGACACGCTTCACCTTTATGAGTATTCTTCTACATATTTTATTTCTTTAAACCCCTTCTCTTCTATCTACTCCTCTCCTTGAATCCCCCTTCGCCCTACAGTCCCTTACCCCCATGGTAGACGACCCCAAACGCTTCGAAAATGGGAGTTATTCTCAAAAATAGAATTCTTGTTTAGATTCAATCCAAACTCGATCCCAAGAGGAGGGTAATCTGAGAAGATTATTGGAAGATATTGTCACACTAAGTTTTTCTTTGATATTATTATTTTAGGAAAGAAAAGATTTGTCTTGGAAATAAATTTGTTAAAAGTTTACATATAATGCATTTGAAATAAGATGGTTGTGATTGTAAGTTAGGCACTAATCTTTCCTAAAATCATTAGGCTAAAAGATGGATGATTGGGTATAGATAGCCGACCAAGGCAGTATTCTAATGAGCATAGAACATCGACTGAGGTAGTGTTCTTTGATGGTGCTAGACTTCCCCAAGACTAGTGTGGACAAAACCTACTCCAAGGGATTTTCTTTTTTGTTTTCACGTTAGTGAGTATAAACCAATCATGGCACGAAATGTCTTATCATAGGGAACTCTAGTTGGCAAGAGGAGGTGGGGATACTAGGGGGCTCTGGTCACAAACTCCTTAGACTCCTAGAAACTGTCAATTACCCTTCGAATTCTAGATAGTATCCTGGAAGTTCCAATACTAGTCTAGGAAAATTGAACTTGGAGAGAATAATACCTTTGGGTTGACATCACATCTAGCTAGAATAGAAAACATTGTAAAAAGATATTTTCTTAAAGGAGATATTGAGAAGGAATTGCTTTGCTTCATCTTTGTGTCGTGAAATAAAGGTGTGCAACAAATTTGTATCAGGAGATAATCAAAGAAGCTATTTTTATATGTTGAATCTAAAGTGGTAGGTAATTAGGTAATTAAAAATACTCTATCGAGGGAAGCAGGAGGATGGATCCCTGATGGATCCAGACCTATGGTTGGGTGGACTCAATAAGTTGAGAGCTTTTCTCAAAAAGAAAAATTTACATTTGTAAATAGGTAAATGTACGACCACTAGAGATTAGGGAAGTTGACTTGCATTGTTTTAGGGGTCGAAATGGGATTTTTGTCCCAAGGGTAGAAGGGTCGAGATGCCACACTTCCCTTCATCTCCCATTGTCTTTGAACCAAGTGCAATGCAAGTCTGTTTCAATTTGGGTAATTCCATAAGAAGTAGAAACTCGAATTGCTGACACTAATCAACCGTTAGTAGTTGATTTGACCCATAATAGGAACCGAAAACTCAGGTTGATCCTTGTGGCCGGGTCGACTTCCACTGCGTGGTAACTCCAAGGTATTTCATCAAATCTTGGATGGTATTATCTAGGACATCTCTTGATGGGCTACTAAGAACGTGCCAACAAGGAAGTGGCTCGAGCAGACACACATCAAATGATAATAGGCATTCCCAGATAGATAACATTTAGCCCGATTATTATAGCAATGAAATCTCTAAGAAAATTGAGCTAAATTTGCTCAAATTAGTTCAATAGAATCTCACATCAATGCCATATCATTCACCAATGTGCCAATATCAAATGGGTATCAATAGAGCAATATAAGAGCCATAATCTTTGAGTAGACATAGTTTTAGATATGTGACAACATGTTTGCTATTCATACACAAAAACAACAAAGATTGGAAGCTCCAAGACTCAAGTGTCAAGTGTCAAGTGTCAAGAAGTGTCCAAAAGGTTGCCCAAGTGCCAAAATCAATGCCACAAAGTGGGAATGAGGTGGAATGGGGCAATAGAGAGGGTAGTATAGCCAAGTGCAAATCATGCTAGCTATTCTTATTGGTCATGTTTTGTTGCTACTAATCTTAATGATGCCTTATCAATTTGAGTAGGTTCCAGTGTAGCCTTAGGTCAAGTCTCAAGTGACACAAAGAGGCCCTAGAGCTCAATGCATACCTTAGGTGAAGGAAAGAGGTCGAGTAGAAGGTGGAGCTCAATGCATACCTCAGGGTGAAGGAGCCATGGCTACCATTGTTGAAAAGATGAAGCTTTCAAGTTTGGATTAAGGTAAAGTTGAAGGGAAGAGCTCCTCGATCTCTACTCTAATACCAATTGGAGTGAGTCTTGAGTGGAAGCTTGCAAGCGAAAGCAAGAGCTATGGTGGAAGGAGTTAAATAGCAAGAGCAAGAGACACAAACTCCAACAATCACAATGTGTGACCATCCTTCCCTTATTCAAATGTCACTGAAAGCATAAAGAATAAAGTGATAGTAATGGGTACCCACCACCTGTAGTGTAGAAGTGTGTGGGTACTATCAATGTAACTAGTATATGGGCAGCTAGGCATAGATGCATGTACCTCCAATACCATTTATGTTATTTCCACCTCTTTTCTTTTTTGGATAGTCATATGAAATAGGACCTTTTTGACCACAATTATAACATTATCTATTATCATAACTTGCATTCTATCTGCCACATCCTTTATGGCTCCCCCTGCCTTGAGATTGGCCTCTACCACCTATATGTGACTCTCTTGTGATTCATGAGGCTGCCCTTGATTTTGCCCATAATAGCCACCACCGCGGCCTCCTCTACCACCACGACCTCTACCTCTACTTGTGTTAGAGTAGAGAATTTGTTCTATGTTGTTCTTTCTTTGTAACAAAGATATAGCAAGACCCAAAATTTTCTCTCTTAATGTCAACATAGATATCAAATCTACAAAATTAGGGATGGTGTCTCTTGTGTTGATGGAGGCTAGACACTTGTACTTCTTGCCCAAGCCATCCAAATGTGTAGCCACTATATCATCATCATCATCAACTTGCACTTTAATAGATCCAAGAGCTTCAACAATTCTCTTAATCTTCAATGCATAGTCTTTAATAGATAGATTGCCACTCTTGACATTGTTTAAGTTAAACTTTAACTGCAACTTTCTAGCTTTGGTATTTGTGTCAAAGAGTTTGACCAAGTTATTCCATGGTTTTGTAGGGCTATTTGCATCCTATATATGCCCAATCATATTGTTTGAAACACTAATGGAAAGCTAGTACATGACTTTTTGGTTCCATTCCTTATATGCTTTGGCCTACTTAGGCATGGCATTTTCCTTTGGGAATTCTAGAGCTTGAGTATTATCTCTTTCAATATAGTCCCAATAATCTTTATCCATAATGAAATTGATCAACCTAAACTTCCAAGCATGGAAGTTGTGCTTGTCATTGGAAATTTGATTAATTCTCTCAGACATTGTGTAGCAAAACCCACAAATTTGCCTTTATGAACTCACTACATAAGCATACCTTGAGCAACACTTGTAATATTTGACAATACCCAAATACTATTTGCCATACCCAATGCCAGGGCAACCTATTTGTGAAATGATAAGGTTTGAAGAGTTTGAATCTTACTAGATTTGCATATGACTAGCCTCAAACTCCCAAATAGAGACCAAAACAATCCTGAAACACAAATCCTACTACACAAATATAGATTGGAGGTTTGTAACACTCCCTTGAGCACTCCAACATTGCAAAGGCAACTCATCATTTGGAGATTCTATGAGAGAGATCTCCATAGCTGTACTCCATAGTAGGATTTCCTTGTAGACTATTGTGCACTTGTGGCGCATAGCTCCTTGTTTGAGCACTCCTGTAATACCATGAAAAGGTGGGGAGAGAGAGAGGGAGCTTGAGCTCCTGCAAGACACAAAACATACATAGAGAATGCAAACAAGATAGGAAGTTTAAACCCTAGTCTTTTCTTCATCTTCATCATCATCTTCTTCTTTATTATATTAGTCTACCAAGTAAGAGATAGTACAATATATATAATATGCAAATAGTCCATAGTGTGAACTTGCTAAGTAGAAAGAAAACTAGATAGATATCCCGTAACTCGAGTAGATGGACTAACTGATGTCTAGCTATAAAGTATCACTAGCATGATATATCAATGTAGGTGTCAACCACCATGTCAATGATATGAATGTGGAATTGGTTATCTAGGTATGTTAGCGTTAGCTCATGTTGAGCTTGATATCTCAACAAGATAGGCGTGCCATAGTACCTTTGGACCTAGGCAGTTACTATTGCCGTATATCTCATTAATGTATCTCCATGTATTACTCTTGGTTGTCAAGTTATAGAGGAGATATGGTTTGGAAAACCTCTGTCATATGCTCATTTGAGGGTCTTTTTATGTAAGGATTTCTACCATGTTCCCAAGGATAAGTGCAACAAGATGGATCTGAAGTTCTGTAACGTGCCCGCCCCTCAAATCGCGGGACATGTCTTAGCAACCCATCGAGAGATCAATCTAGAAGACACCGCCCGACACTCCCAAGGAATGACACGGGGTTTGCCAACTAGGGTCTCTCGAGTCTGCCCAGCAACGGAACTTATCTGGCCATTGACCTGAAGTCCGGGTTCCTAGTAGTCGAGTCTTCCTAACAGCCTTCTAGTGTCGGTCTACAGCCGCTCCACTTTGCATAGATACAACTGGACCCAAGCAGACTCATATCGCACTTGGTTCAAAGAGAATGGGAAATGAGAGGGATGCATCGCTCGACCTCTCTGCCCGTAGGGCATAGTCCCATTTCGGTCCCCTAAAACGGTATGAATCAAGATTCTAACCAACATTGTCTAAGGCCATCATTCGTCCTTCCCTAACATTCCTCGTTAACATTTCCTTTGAGGAAAGCTCTCGGCTAACCAAGACCACCCTTCTGTAGGATAGACCCATTGGTCACATCCACCACGCTTCCCTCGGGGGTTGTTTTAGTTATCTAATTACCTACCACGTTATGTTTGACACATAAAAGCAGCTTCCTTAATCAACCCGTTAGTCACAGGTTCCTTTATGTAATTTAGGACACTGACACGGAGATAAGATAAAACAAGATCAAACACTTTCTTAACTTATCTTAAGATTAATGTTTGCCTCCTGCCCATACAGGAGAATCAAGTGTTCCTTTCTGCCTCCGCAGAAAAATCCTTCCGTCTCCTAGCAATAAAACCCAAAGGTTTATCCTCCCAAGATTCCGCCTTGTAACTAGTATAAAGGCCTCGAGATCCCATCTGAGTCACGTAGAACACTTGTGTAGGGCCCAAAGGCATCGGGATTTACAGCCAAAGCCCCCACTGGCACCCAAGCGTCCTCCTATGCCAAGTAATTTCCATGGAGAGACCTCTCATGGCGGGTTCGGCCCACATTCCCGGTGCGGATTCATAACCCTCTTGGTTAGGGTTTGGTAGCTTGCAGGGGGGGTAGCTAGAGCCATCCTTCCTTAATTATTCCTTTAGGGAATCAATCACAGTTGAAGCACCTATCTTACAAACAATTACTAAGGAAAACATCCCTTTCATTTCCAATCAAGAAAATATCATTTTCTACATCAAGTAATCACTTTGCTTATAAACCACTTGTCCTTAGTAGGATCTCCTCTTACCAAGGCAACCAGTGAATTCACTTAGAAATATCATTTTTCGAAACAACCAAGCATAAGCCTTGATCAACATTCCATTTAGAGTCAGCTTACTAGCCTAGCTCAAGCCCGGAGGATATCCACTTCCAATAATCTAAGACAAGATCCTTAAAAACAACTCACAAGCACATGCGTTTAATCACTCAACTTCTTTTGAATCCCTCTTTCCCTGGGGTTTTTCCCTAGGGTTCCAAGTTGTGAATCCTCAATTTTCTTGCACGTCTTTTAACATACTTGGTAATCTTTAAAGCACATTAAATATATTCCATGACTTGCCATACATTCTTTCTATCCCCTCTTAGTGCGATGCTGTGCAGAATTTTCTAATCAAACTTATCTCGCATGCACATGGTGCATTTAATATATTAGTACAGCCTAAACAATCTTTAACTCTCTTCATATCTGGCAATGAGTACTTGTTCCTAAAGTGCAGGGTCTCATGTGACTTGAGTATATAAAAGTTTAAACTCAATTCACTTATCACCTCTGTGCTCTAACATAGGTAAAAGATAATCATATAATGCATAAAAATCTTTCCTTGTAAACGATCCATGAAAGTCTAAGAACCTGTTAGTATTCTAAATGCAAATTTACCCTAATATTTCATGCGGTCTCCAAACATAAACATTGGCTATCATAGGATAAGACAACATATTTGTGGTATGCAAGATCAAGACCTATCTTCCACATGGAATGCAAGATATATGACAAGTCCTCTATGCTTCTGTGCAGTTGCATCCTATGAATGAAACTAACATTTCATGTATTTACTTTAATCACGGAAGTAAACCATGAATTATAGTTAACAAATCATGCACTAAACTAAGTGAAAGTATATTTTATGTGACATATTATGAAAACCTTATCATTTCATGAAATCAATAGTTCTTTCCTAGGCCAAGGAGAACCTGGTTCCGCGAGATGGGGTCTGGAGTTGTGCTAACTCCCGTGTTGGCTATACCCGGTGCTCCATTAATGGCCGCAATTCCAACGGCTCCAATTGCACCATGAATTCCATCTATACTTGTCCCTTGAGCAACTATGGTAGCTGTTGAGATATCGAGCTCCACTCATGATATGCTAGGGTGACCGTTGTGCATTTATGTCACTGACTTGTTAGCTGTAGATGTGGTTGGTACACCGCCCATGAATAATAGCTAGATGGCAGCTATCCTTATCTACTCTAGTTTGTGGCTCAGTTAGTATGCCACCTTATTTAGTTGAGTTTGGTTTGAGACCCATATATAGGGTTCTTCTATTTCTATGTACTAGAGTTCTTTTTGGCTTACACAACTAAGAAGAGGAAAACAGTTTTCAGCCTCCACCTTGTTGAGATATCGAGCTTCACTCGTGATACGCCAGGGTGACTGTTGTGTACTTATGTCACCGACTTGTCAGTTGTTGCAGACGCGGTTGGTACACCGCCCATGAATAATAGCTACATGATAGCTATCCTTATCTACTCTAGTTCGTGGCTCAGTTAGTATGCCACCTTAGTTAGTTGAGTTTGGTTTGAGACCCATATATAGGGTTCTTCTATTTCTTTGTACTTGAGTTCTTTTGGCTTCCACAACTAAGAAGAGGAAAACTGTTTTCAGCCTCCACCCTTGTGTGTATTCCCCCATTGTGCAAGCAAGAAAGCTTCAAGCGAGACTCCTTCCTTCTCTCCCAAAATCTTGACATGGTATCAGAGCCTTGTTCGTGGTAAGGAGCTCAAGAAAGCAAGCCAAGCTCGCGGTGTTCTGGTAAGAGGAGCAGTGTTGCTTTCATTTTCTGTTTTGGGAGCAGATCTCTGCAGGTAGCACAGCCGGAAATTGCAGGAGTGCATTGTCTCAGGTTGAGACGCCCTTCGCGGTGAAGCAAGAGGGCAGTATATGCTGCGGGTGAGGGCTTTAGCCCTTGGCGACCTTGTTTTTTTGATTTGAGGCCATTTCGGGGCCTGTTTTGGAGACGGAAGTTTTCTGCACGCACTCAGGAAAAAGCCCTGTTTTATGCTGTGCGACCACTGTTCTACAGGTCGGTGAAAAGTTATCACAGATATTGCATCGTATGCTCGTGTGTAGAGACATTGGGAGTTACAGAATCATCCTTGGTTCCTGTATATGCAAAATCGTCACTAGGAAGTGACTGTGTGGTTAAATACCACTTTCGTCAGTTTTGCAGATTTGCCCTTGTGAGGCTGAAGCTGTGTTCTCTGCAGTGACAGAATTTTTTGCAGGATTCTGTAATGGCGTCTAATTCTCTTTCACAGATTGTAACTGAAAAACTTGACAAGAACAACTTCCAAGCATGGAAGTTTAGAATGACGAATTTCCTTATGGGAAAAGGATATTGGGAATTTGTTGCAGGAAATGAAGAAGAACCAGTTCTTCCTGATGTTCCCAATCAACAGCAAATGCAGGCATTCAAAGCATGGCATGAGAGAGCCAGGAAAGTTATGTACTGGCTGTCTATCAGTATTTCAGACTCTATGATTGTGCATATTCAGGATGCAAGTACGCCAAAGGAGGCATGGGATACTCTGTCAAAAATGTATAGCACAAATACGCAAGCCAGGAAAATGCAGCTTAAGCAAGAGTTGCATAATGTGCAAAGAGAAAATATGAGCATCAATGACTACCACATGAAGGTGAAGAAGATTGCAGATGCACTTGCTTCCATTGGGTCGCCAGTGGAAGATGATGATTTAGTTTCTGTGACCTTGAATGGTCTAGGAAAGGATTATGCACAGTTTCGGACATCCATTTCAGTTCGTGAAAGATTTCCTGATTTTGAGGAGTTGATTGCTCTTCTAATTTCTGAGGAACAGAGAAATGGTGGTGCATCTTCTTCAGGAGGAACTTCAAAAGAAGCTGTCTTCTACTCAAATGCTGGAAGAGGTAGAGGCAGAGGTAGAGGAGGCCGATTTGGAGGCCATGGTAGAAATAAGAATATGCAGCAAACTCAAGAAAACCAGTCCTATGGAGGAGGACGTGGTAACTCTAGAGGCAGGGGGAGCCAAAGAGGTCGTGGTGGATGGCAAAGAGGCCAAAATGCAAACAGTAATGTTGAATGCTACTATTGTGGTAAAATGGGTCATATGGCTAAAGACTGCTATAAAAAGCAGAATGACATCATGAATGGAAAACTGCAACAAGGGAATTATGCATCTTCTAGTAGACAGGGTGATGACAGAAATGAGCATTTGTTCATGGTGCAGCACATGAACAATTCTGTGACAAGTGCAGAAGAAACCAATGATGTATGGTATGTTGACTCAGGTGCATCAAACCACATGACAGGTCATGCAGAATGGATGGAGGATGCAAGGAAAATGGAAAAACCAGGATTTGTGGAGATTGGTGATGATACTGCACATCCTATTGTGCAGATTGGAAAAATTCCTTTGTCTATGCAGGATGGGAGAAATAAAATACCTGTCCGATGTATTTCATGTCCCGAATATCACCAAGAATCTGGTTTCTGTTGGTCAAATGGTTGAGCAGGGCTTGCAGGTCAGATTTAATCCTCATGGATGCTTTGTTGAGGATATGAAAAATAAAGGTCGCTTGATAGCAAAAGGAAAGAAGAAGGGCAGAATGTTTACATTGGATGCAGACATGCCTGAATTGAGTGCAGCAATGTTTGCACATGGGACCGGTGTAGTTGCAGATATTGATATCTGGCATAAACGCATTGGTCATGTTAATGTACAGCGACTTAAATCAATGCAAGCCCAAAACATTGTTGCAGGATTGCCTAAATTCAAGGTTGCAGAAATGCATAAGGTATGTGAAGCCTGTCAGTTTGGAAAACAGGCAAGGAAACCATTTCCTAGACATGTTCAAGAGAGTAAGAAGCCATTGGAATTAATCCACTCTGATGTGTGGACTACTAAAGCTGCATCTCTTGGAGGCTGTCATTATTTTGTCAGTTTTATTGATGACTATAGCAGAAAAGTTTGGGTGTATTTTATGAAGAAGAAAAGTGAAGTGTTTGGGCATTTCAAAACTCTTAAAGCTATGGTTGAAAAAGAAACAGGTCTGCAAATAAAATGCCTAAGGTCAGATGGAGGGGGAGAGTACCTCTCAAATGAGTTTGCAAAGTTCTTGCAGGAGCATGGCATAAAGCAGCAATATTCATACAGTTATACCCCACAACAAAATGGAATTGCAGAAAGGAAAAACAGGCATATTGGAGAGGTATCTCGTGCCATGCTCAATGAAAAAGACTTGCCAGATTTTTATTGGGCTGAAGTAGTTGCTACAGCAGTCTATATAATGAACAGGACTCCCACTGCAGCAATACATGGGATGACTCCAGAGGAGAGGTATACTGGTAGGAAACCAGATATTTCTCATTTGAAAATTTTTGGTTGCATTGCCTATGTACATGTGCCAGATGAGTTGAGATCCAAGTTGGATCCAAAAGCTGAGAAGTGCATCTTTATTGGTTACTCTCTGCAACAAAAAGGGTATAGATGCTATAACCCTTCTACTCGTAAGTTTACAGTGAGCAGAGATGTTGTTTTTGATGAGATGAGTAGCTGGTATAAACCAGTAAATGTGATTGATGATGTAGATGCACAAAATGGTAATGCTGCACAGAATTCACAGCAGCAGTCACAAAATATTAGTGGACCTGGAGCATCCTCTAGCAGTGGTTCACATTCTTCGCCATGGACAGGCAGATTGAGATCAAGAGAATCTTCTCAAAGTAATGCAGATAGTGGTATGCAGGTATCACGAAAAGGAAAAGAGTTGGTTGATCAGCCCATGTTTGATGTGAATGCAGGTCACTCTTATGTGGATGGTGAATCCAGTGGCTCAGAACAGAGCATTGATGATGAGTTGGGTATTCCTTCTATTGTTACACCTGGAGTAAGGAAGACCAGGGATGTTTTGAGAGCACCTGGGAGTGAACCTACTTTGCGCAGGTCTACGAGAGCTAGGTATCCTGTGGATAGGCTGAAATATGATGGATTTACAGCCATTCACTATGCATATATGGTCAAAGTGATACAGGAACCAGAACCCACATCTTTTGAGCAAGCCATGGGAAAAGAAAATGGGAGAAAGCCATGGATGAAGAAATGGATGCCTTGGAAGCTAATGCTACATGGGAATTGGTACCTTTGCCTAAAGGTAAAAATGCAATTGGCTGTAAGTGGGTTTATAAGGTGAAGCACAATGCAGATGGTTCTGTGAACAGATACAAGGCAAGATTAGTAGTCAAGGGGTATGCACAAACATATGGCATTGACTATGAAGAAACATTCAGTCCGGTTGCAAGGATGGCAACCGTAAGAGCAGTCATTGCTATGGCTGCATCAAAGGGATGGTCTTTACATCAGATGGATGTAAAGAATGCCTTCTTGCATGGTGATTTGCAAGAAGAGGTCTATATGGAGCAGCCACCAGGTTATGTGCATGCTGTTCATCCTGAGTTTGTTTGCAGGTTGAAGAAAGCTTTGTATGGCTTGAAGCAAGCACCTAGAGCATGGTCTGACAAGATAGGACAGTATCTTGTCACTATTGGCTTTCAGATTTCCAAGGCAGATTTCTCACTTTATGTGAGAAAAACAGAGAAAGGTATTATGCTACTTGTCATTTATGTTGATGATTTGATTATGACAGGTGACAGTGATGAAGATATCCTTCATGTGAAAATGCTATTGAAGCAGAAGTTTGAGATGAAGGATTTGGGAGAGCTGCGTTATTTCTTGGGCATTGAGATGATTAGATCACCAAGTGGGATACAGCTCTTGCAGAGGCAGTATGGATTGGACATGCTGTCCAAATATGGGATGACAGGCTGTAAGCCTATTTCAGTTCCTTTGGAGCAGAATGTGAAGCTGAGCACAGATGCAGGTGAGCTTCTAGAAGACCCTACTATGTACAGACGCATAGTAGGAAGTTTGATTTATATGACTATTACCAGGCCAGATTTGAGCTATGCTGTTGGATTGGTAAGTCAGTTTATGCAGGCTCCAAGGAAACCACATTTGGATGCGGCTAGACGCATACTCAGGTATGTGAAGTCCACATTGCAGTATGGATTATTTTATGAGACTGGGGTTCAGATACAGTTGCATGGATACACTGATGCTGATTGGGCTCGTAGTATTTCTGATAGACGATCTACCAGTGGATATGTGTTCTTTTTTGGGAGTGTTGCAGTCACTTGGAGCAGCAAGAAACAGCCTACAGTTGCCTTGTCAAGCACAGAGGCTGAGTACAGGGGTGCAGCAATGGCTGCATGTGAGGTAGCTTGGTTGCATAAGCTACTTTATGATATGCATCAGTCTTCAGATGGGCCAGTTGTCATTTATTGTGACAACATGAGTAGTATACACTTGGCAAATAACCCAGTCTATCATGCTAGAACAAAGCACATTGAGGTGCATTATCACTATGTGCGGGAGAGGGTTTTACTAGGTCTTATTGATCTAGTTTATGTCAGCACAGAGGATCAGGTAGCTGACATATTTACGAAGGCATTGGGCGCAGAGAAGCTGCGCAAGTTCAGAGACCTGCTTGGTGTGCAGGAATTGGGATTGAGCTCGAGGGGGAGTGTTGAGATATCGAGCTCCACTCGTGATACGCCAGGGTGACCGTTGTGTATTTATGTCACCGACTTGTCAGTTGTTGCAGACGCGGTTGGTACACCGCCCATGAATAATAGCTACATGATAGCTATCCTTATCTACTCTAGTTCGTGGCTCAGTTAGTATGCCACCTTAGTTAGTTGAGTTTGGTTTGAGACCCATATATAGGGTTCTTCTATTTCTTTGTACTTGAGTTCTTTTGGCTTCCACAACTAAGAAGAGGAAAACTGTTTTCAGCCTCCACCCTTGTGTGTATTTCCCCATTGTGCAAGTAAGAAAGCTTCAAGCGAGACTCCTTCCTTCTCTCCCAAAATCTTGACACACCTGTGTGTGTATTCCCCCATTGTGCAAGCAAGAAAGCTACAAGTGAGACTCCTTCCATCTCTCCCACAATAGTAACATAGTATTAGAGCCTTGTTCGTAGCGAGGAGCTCAAGAAAGCAAACCAAGTTCGCGGTGTTCTGGTAAGAGGACCAGTGTTGCTTTCATTTTCCTATTTTGGGAGCAAGTCTCTGCAGGTAGCATAGTCGGAAAGTGCAAGAGTACATTGTCTCAGATTGAGACGCCCTTCGCGGTGTAGCAAGAGGGCAGTATATGCTGCGGGATAAGGCTTTAGCCCTTGGTTGCTCTATTTTTTTGATTTGAGGCCAATTCGGGGCCTGTTTTGGAGGCGGAAGTTTTCTGCACACACTCAGGAAAAGGCCCTATTTTATGCTGTGCGACCACCGTTCTACAGGTCGGTGAAAAGTTACCGTAGAAATTGCATCGTATGCCTGTGTGCAGAGACATTGGGAGTTACAGAATCATCCCTGTTGCCTGATGATGCAAAATCGTCACTAGGAAGTGACTGTGTGGTCAAATACCACTTTCGTCAGTTTTGCAGATTTGCCCTTGTGAGGCTGAAGCTGTGTTTTTTACAGTGATAGAATTGTTTGCATTGTTCTGTAATGGCGTCTGATTCTCTTTCATAGATTGTCATTGAAAAGCTTGACAAGAACAACTTCCAAGCATGGAAGTTTAGAATGATGAATTTCCTTATGGAAAAAGGATATTGGGAATTCGTTGCAGGAAATGAAGAAGAACCAGTTTTTCCTGATAATCCCAATCAACAACAAATGCATGCATTTAAAGCATGGCATGAGAGAGCCAAGAAAGTTATGTACTGGCTGTCTATCAGCATTTCAGACTCTATGATTGTGCATATTCAAGATGCAAGTACGCCAAAGGAGGCATGGGATACTTTGTTAAAAATGTATAGCACAAATACACAAGCCATGAAAATGCAGCTCAAGCAAGAGTTGCACAATGTGCAAAGAGAAAGTATGAGCATCAATGACTACCACATAAAGGTGAAGAAGATTGCAGATGCACTTGCTTCCATTGGGTCGCCAGTGGAAGATGATGATTTAGTTTCTGTGACCTTGAATGGTCTAGGAAAGGATTATGCACACTTTCGAACATCCATTTCTGTCCGTGAAAGATTTCCTAATTTTGAGGAGTTGATTGCTCTTCTAATTTCTGAGGAGTAGAGAAATGGTGGTGCATCTTCTTCAGGAGGAACTTCAAAAGAAACTGTCTTCTACTCAAATGCTGGAGGAGGTAGAGGCAGAGGTAGAGGAGGCCGATCTGGAGGCTGTGGTAGAAATCAGAATATGTAGTAAACTCAAGAAAACCAGTCCTATGGAGGAGGACGTGGTAACTCTAGAGGCAGGGGGAGTGAAAGAGGTTGTGGTGGATGGCAAAGAGGCCAAAATGCAAACAACAATGTTGAATGCTACTACTGTGGTAAAATGGGTCATATGGCTAAAGTCTGTTATAAAAAGAAAAATGACATCGTGAATGAAAAATTGCAACAAGGGAATTATGCATCTTTTAGTAGACAGGGTGATGACAGAAATGAGCATTTGTTTATGGTGCAGCACATGACCAATTTTGTGACAAGTGCAGAAGAAAGCAACGATGTGTGATATGTTGACTTAGGTGCATCAAACCACATGACAGGTCATACAGAATGGATGCAGGATGCAAGGAAAATGGAAAAACCAGGATTTGTGGAGACTGGTGATGATACTGCACATCCTATTGTGAAGATTGGAAAAATTCATTTGTCTATGCAGGATGGGAAAAAGAAATACTTGTCGGATGTATTTCATGTCCCGAATATCACCAAGAACCTGGTTCCTGTCGATTAAATGGTTGAGCAGGGCTTGCAGCTCAGATTTAATTCTCATGGATGCTTTGTTGAGGATATGAAAAATAAAGGTCGCTTGATAGCAAAAGGAAAGAAGAAGGATAGAATGTTTACATTGGATGCAGACATGCCTGAATTGAGTGCAGCAATGTTTGCACATGGGACCGGTGTAGTTGAAGATATTGATATTTGGCATAAACGCATTGGTCATGTTAATGTACAGCGACGACGTAAATCAATGCAAGCCCAAAATATTGTTGCAGGGTTGCCTAAATTCAAGGTTGTAGAAATGCATAAGGTATGTGAAGCCTGTCAGTTTGGAAAACAGGCAAGGAAACCAGTTCCTAGACATGTTCAAGAGAGTAAGAAGCCATTGGAATTAATCCACTCTGATGTGTGGACTACTAAAGCTGCATCTCTTGGAAGTTGTCATTATTTTGTCACTTTTATTGATGACTATAGCAGAAAAAATTGGGTGTATTTTATGAAAAAGAAAAGTGAAGTTTTTGGGCATTTCAAAACTCTTAAAGCTATGGTTGAAAAAGAAATAGGCCTACAAATAAAATGCCTAAGGTCAGATGGAGGGGGAGAGTACCTCTCAAATGAGTTTTCAAGGTTCCTGCAGGAGCATGGCATAAAGCTGCAATATTCATGCAGTCATACCCCACAACAAAATGGAATTGCAGAAAGGAAAAACATGCATATTGGAGAGGTATCTCGTGCCATGCTCAACGAAAAAGACCTACCAGATTTCTATTGGGCTGAAGCAGTTGCTATAACAGTCTACATAATGAACACGACTCCCACTACAGCAATACATGGCATGACTCCAAAGGAGAGGTATACTGGTAGGAAACCAGATATTTCTCATTTGAAAATTTTTTGTTGCATTGCCTATGTTCATGTGCCAGATGAGTTGAGATCCAAGTTGGATCCAAAAGCTGGGAAGTGCATCTTTATTGGTTACTCTCTGCAGTCAGCAGAAAGGGTATAGATGCTATAACCCTTCTACTCGTAAGTTTACAGTGAGCAGCGATGTTTTTTTTAATGAGATGAGTAGCTGGTATAAACCAATAAATGTGATTGATAATGTAGATGCACAAAATGGTAATGCTGCACAGAATTCACAGGAGCAGTTCACAAGATATTAGTGGACCTGGAGCGTCCTCTAGTAGTGGTTCACATTCTTTGCCATGGACGGGTAGATTGAGATCAGGAGAATCTTCTCAAAGCAATGCAGATAGTGGTATGCAGGTATCACGAAAAGGAAAAGAGTTGGTAGATCAGCCCATGTTTGATGTGAATGCAGGTCACTCTTATGTGGATGGTGAATCCAGTGGCTCAGAACAGAGCATTGATGATGGGCTATTATTCATGGGCGGTGTACCAACCACATCTACAGCTAACAAGTCGGTGACATAAATGCACAACGGTCACCCTGGCATATCATGAGTGGAGCTCGATATCTCAACATTCCCCCTCGAGCTCAATCCCAATTCCTGCACACCAAGCAGGTCTCTGAACTTATGCAGCTTCTCTGCGCCCAATGCCTTCGTGAATATGTCAGCTATCTGATCCTCTGTGCTGACATAAACTAGATCAATAAGACCTAGTAAAACCCTCTCCCGCACATAGTGATAATGCACCTCAATGTGTTTTGTTCTAGCATGATAGACTGGGTTATTTGCCAAGTGTATACTGCTCATGTGGTCACAATAAATGACAACTGGCCCATCTATATGCTGATGCATATCATAAAGTAGCTTATGCAACCAAGCTACCTCACATGCAGCCATTGCTGCACCCCTGTACTCAGCCTCTGTGCTCGACAAGGCAACTATAGGCTGTTTCTTGCTGCTCCAAGTGACTGCAGCACTCCCAAAAGAGAACACATATCCACTGGTAGATCGTCTATCAGAAATACTACCAGCCCAATCAACATCAGTGTATCCATGCAACTGTATTTGAACCCTAGTCTCATAAAATAGTCCATATTGCAATGTGGACTTCACATACCTGAGTATGCGTCAAGCCGCATCCAAATGCGGTTTCCTTGGAGCCTGCATAAACTGACTTACCAATACAACAGCATAGCTCAAATCTGGCCTGGTAATAGTCATATAAATCAAACTTCTTACTATGCGTCTGTACATAGTAGGGTCTTCGAGAAGCTCACCTGCATCTACGCTCAGCTTCACATTCTGCTCCAAAGGAACTGAAATAGGCTTACAGCCTGTCATCCCATATTTGGACAGCATGTCCAATCCATACTGCCTTTGCAAGAGCTGTATCCCACTTGGTGATCTAATCACCTCAATGCCCAAGAAATAACGCAGCTCTCCCAAATCCTTCATCTCAAACTTCTGCTTCAATAGCATTTTCACATGAAGGATATCTTCATCACTATCACCTGTCATAATCAAATCATCAACATAAATGACAAGTAGCATAATACCTTTCTCTGTTTTTCTCACATAAAGTGAGAAATCTGCCTTGGAAATCTGAAAGCCAATAGTGACAAGATACAGTCCTATCTTGTCAGACCATGCTCTAGGTGCTTGCTTCAAACCATACAAGGCTTTCTTCAACCTGCAAACAAACTCAGGATGAACAGCATGCACATAACCTGGTGGCTGCTCCATATATACCTCTTCTTGCAAATCACCATGCAAGAAGGCATTCTTTACATCCATCTGATGTAAAGACCATTCCTTTGATGCAACCATAGCAATGACTGCTCTTACGGTTGCCATCCTTACAACCGGACTGAATGTTTCTTCATAATCAATGCCATATGTTTGTGCATATCCCTTGACTACTAATCTTGCCTTGTATCTGTTCACAGAACTATCTACATTGTGCTTCACCTTATAAACCCACTTACAACCAATTGCATTCTTATCTTTAGGCAAAGGTACCAATTCCCATGTAGCATTTGCTTCCAAGGCATCCATTTCTTCATCCATGGCTTTCTCCCATTTTTCTTTTTCCATGGCTTGCTCAAAAGAAGTGGGTTCTCGTTCCTGTATCACTTTGACCATATAGGCATAGTGAATGGCTGTAAATCCATCATATTTCAGCCTATCCACAAGATACCTAGCTCTGGTAGACCTGCGCAAAGTAGGTTGATGCCAGGAGGCATATTTCACGGTGGATTCCGTGCCACGATGGATTCCGTGAGGTTTTACGGTGGATTCCGTAAACTTTGATGACCGGGGCTTATACACAAAGTGGATTCTTTGTGCGAGAAGTTGATGGGGACGCCTGTCCTTTTCGGGCGTTTCATTAATTTAGTGTGTACATGGGTGATTCCATAGCGGGTGATTCCACAAAATGCATATTAAATTAATAAACGTTTATGAGTTTAGAGTGTGCACTCGTAATAAATTAAGGTTAGGATTTATTTCTAACCAGTTGATTTATTTATGTAGTTGAAGACTGCTAGGTATTCACTTTTGTCGGTTTAATTGTATTATTTTACTAACGATTGTGAATGCTTCAGTTGATGTGTAGAGATAGCAGCAGTGGCGAAGGAAAGCATTGGAGGATAGCGAGTATTCGATTTATTGATTATATTTTGATGGGTGCATACCTTAGGCATGACTCCAATATTTTGTTGCGCCTAATTATTGAGACGTTGGATATTTATTATTATTTTGTATGCGCATGGGCGCATGATTATGTTTTTTCTACTTGGACTTTGTATTGGGCATGCCAGACTCTTTGGGCACCGTCCATTAGCTTTATTCTTATTTTGTGTTAAAGCAAACTCAAAAGCTAAAAGCTTGCTATTTTGTAATTTGGGCTATTATTTGAGCTTGAAGATGAATAATACATAAAATACATGCTTTGTGGTGTGCTCACACAAGGCATGGGGAAGATTGCACCCAATTGGTCTCTTGTTCATGTCGTTCATGCTTTTTACCTTGTAATTTGTGCAAAAAGTAGAGTTCTATTGTTCTTGGGGACCTTCCGGCATTCACTACGCAAGCGTACAACATTCGATCTGCGCACCAGTGGTATCAAAGCGAAGCTAAGATCAAGAGCTTCCAATCACTACCCATCTTGTGCGAAGGCGGAGCTCCTGGAACGATCGGGCTCTACGGTCAATCTCGTCGCGAACGGTCGATACAGGCAGATTCCTGGCGATCAAGAACCCCTGTTTCCATCATCAAACTGCGAGGGACCGGTCTGCAGAGGCGGAGGACCACTCCTACATCTTCTTCATCAAGTCGTCAAGAACAGAGATAAGTCAAAAAACTTCATATCTTCAAGCTTTAAAAACTAAAGCTTAGAAGCTTAGCTTAAGCTTTAAGAAGCTCTAAGCTTCTCAAAATTTTCGTGAGGTCTCAGAAGACCTCGTGAAAAATTCGCCGCATGGAAAAACGCCCCCCCCACGATTTTTGTCGTTGTCAGTAGATTAAGCTCCCAAGCTTAATCACTTAAGCAACAAGTTACTTAAGCATTAATCAGTCAGGTCACACAATCAGATTCAGCAAGTATATCAAGTCTAAGTTTTGCAAGTTCCACAAAGCAACTAAGTTCTGCAAGTCTACACACTCTGCAAGTCACATTAGTCTGGTACTCTGCAAGTCAGACAAGTCAACTGGAGTCAAAATTAACTTCTGTTCAAAACTCATAGAAGGGTTGTTCTTGCGTAGAAACTCCGAACTGCAAAGTTGTTCATTGGAAGGTACTCTACCCATACGCAGGTTTGCTGAAGCATTTTCAGCTTTCGAAGAAGGATAAAACATAGATTTTTTTGAAGATTGTGAAAGCCACACCTAAAAATACATAAGCCTTGTATTCCCGAACTTGAGCTACGCTCATCCCGCTAACTTGATTTTGAGTGAGAAAGGTCTTTTGAGTTTTGCAGGATGACGAAATCACATATGGATGATTTAATGGCTGAAGGCGACCTACCTGAACCTACGATGGAGCAAAAGCTGGACTTAATTATGATGCAATTGGATGAAGAATGACGGGCTAGGCAAGCATTACAAGGTCAATTGGCAAATTTACAAAGATCGTCTACCGACAAAGAAGAACCTCAATCTGAAGATCTTATTCAACATACCATCGACGCGACTCTTGAAGCTCAAACTATCCGCAAGGAATCAAAGATAAGTAAAAGAAATTTCAAATTCCGTACTTTCAATGGCACTCGAGAGGGAAAAACTGTTCTTGCATTCATTAGTCAGTTTGACGACTACTTTCATGAGGAAACCTATGCAGAAAAAGATAAAATCAAGTGTGTCACTAATCATTTAGTGGATAGAGCATCTCTTTGGTGGACTGTGGTACACAAGAGTATAGATTGTCCCACTACCTGGGATAATTTCAAGAAGAAGTTTATGCAAAATTTCCTTCCTCCACAATTTCATGAGAAATCCATAAAGCAATGGGATCTTCTTCAACAACGGGATCATGAGCCTATTCCTCAGTACACAGAGCGTTTTTGGAATGCACTACTCCAGTTATGCATGCTTGAAGACGTACCTGAAATGACGCACAAGCGCAAGTATATGTCTGGACTCCTTGGGCATTACTACGCTGAAGTTAACATGTTCAAGCCTGCTACTCTTGAAGACGCCATTTCATTAGCTCACGACACTGAAGACAAGCTGCAAGGTAGAGACAGACGTCCACAACAATTCCAAGCCAATGGTAACTATGGATCTAAGCAATTCAACTCAAACTTTAGAAGATTTAATCAATGTCGTTTCACTTCATCATCTTTTCGTAAGAATTGGGCAAAACCACCTGCTTTACCATCCAATGTCAATCAAAATTCCAAGCCTATTCCACAACCAAATCCCAATATCCCTAGACTTCCCGCCATTGCAAACAATGTAACCAAAGCCAAGCCTGTAGTATGTTATAAATGCCACCAACCTGGACATCTAGCAGCAAATTGCCATTCAAAGAAGCCACTTGCCCATATAAACTACCTTGGAGCAATGGAAGATGAAGAACATGAAGATATGCCTGATTTCACAGAAGATGAGGACGACACTATTACTCCTTCGGATACTTTACCAGGTATGCCAACTCCACATTCTTTATTGACTATGAAATGTTTAGTGCATGGAACGGAAAAGATTATTTTGCATGATGATGGTAGTACTCATGATTTTATTTCTGCAAATTTAGTAAAGGAATTGAAATTACAGACTGTACCTACGCATTATCGCATTAAAGCAGCATTCTCAGGCACTAGGTATAATGGTACACAGGAAGTGCATGACTTAGAAATTCAAATTGGTCAATACACTGAAAGAAGAAATTTTCTAGTTGTTCCATTACAGTCGAGTGACATTATTTTAGGTATGCCTTGGCGTCACCAGCATAACCCAGATATAGACTATTCCACGCATTCAATTAATATTAAATTTCAAGGAAAACATATTACATTGTATGGTATGCATGCATCTAATGTTTTTCCACTGCTTTCGCATACTCAAGCCAAACGTGCATTACGCAAGAGTAGTAAATCTTATCTCATTTGGGTGAATGAACTGCAAGTTAAAGAAAATCATATGCATCCTAGGCATAAATAATTTCTTGCACATTTAAGGATTGTTTTGCCGAAGATCTACCACCTGGTTTACCTCCTTCACGTCCAGAAGACCATAAGATAGATTTGATTCCTGGTACACAACCACCTTGCAAAGCACCATATAGGCATAACCAGATAGAGCAAAAAGAAATTCAGAGTCAAGTTGAGGAATTACTAAATAGAGGATTGATTAGACCTAGTAGTTCTCCATTCGGTGCACCTGTTCTGTTAGTCAAGAAAAAGAATAATACCTATCGTATGTGCATTGACTATCGAGCTTTAAATAAGATCACAGTAAAGAATAGGTATCCAATTCCTAGAGCTGATGACCTTATGGACAAACTGCAAGGATCTGCTATATTTAGTAAAATAGACCTTAAGTCTGGTTATCATCAGGTGAGACTAGATAAGTCTGACATATTCAAGACTGCATTTAGGACACAGTTTGGTCATTATGAATTTTTAGTGATGCCTTTCGGATTGACTAATGCACTTGCTACATTTAGTAGAATGATGAATCGTATATTTTTGAAATATCAGTATTGTGTAATTGTCTTCTTTGATGATATTATGGTGTTTAGTCAAAATGAGAAAGAACATTATGAGCATTTGTCATTGGTTTTTTAGTTATTAAAAGATAATCAACTCTATGTAAATCCTGAAAAGAGTGAATTCTTTAAAATAGAAATTGAGTATTTAGGTCATATTGTATCATCTGATGGAATTAAAGTTGACCCTAAGAAAATAAATGCAATATTGAATTGGCTTGTACCTAAAAATGTGCATGAGTTACGATCATTCCTTGGTCTTGCTAGTTTCTATAGGAAGTTTGTACGTAATTTTTCATTACTTGCTTTACCACTAACCAAACTTCTAAAGAAAGGAATTGTTTATCATTGGACGCATAATCAACAGAAATCCTTTGACTTATTGAAACATGCATTAACCCATGCCCCTGTCTTACAGTTGCCTGACTTTAATAGACCATTCTTTCTAGTAGTGACCGATGCTAATGGATCAGGAATAGGAGCCGTACTTATGCAAGACAATCATCCTATAGCCTATTCTAGTTGTAAGCTAAAACCCTCTGAACTGAAATATTCCACATATGACAAAGAATTCTTAGCTGTTGTACAAGCATTAAGACAGTGGAAACATTACTTAATGGGTTCAGAATTTATGATAAAGACCGATCAGCAAAGTATTAGACATTTACTTAGCCAACCTCAAATATCTAACCGACATATCAAATGGGCTGCCTTTATTCAGAGTTTTCATCCTATCATTCAATATCAACCCGGTAAAGAAAATGTAGTGGCTGATGCATTAAGTAGAAGACCTGCCATTCATAATATTTCTGTTATATCTTTTGATTCTTTGATTGCTATGAAAGATACTTATCATCAGGATATTAGTTTGCATGCTGATTGGAATAAATTAGTTCAAAATAACTTGATTCCTATTGATTCATTGTCATATAATGATGGATTTATGTTTTATGAAAAGAGATTGTGTGTTACAGTTCCATTCCGATCTTTTGTTTTGAATGAGATTCATTGTCCCCCATATCAAAGTTATAGAGGTATCATATCTACTTTACGTACATTAACTGAAGATTTTTATTAGCCGCATATGGACACTAATGTATCTAACTTTGTTTCTGAATGTTTGATTTGTCAAAGAGTTAAGAGACATCATGGTAAACAGTATGGATTACTTATGCCTTTGTCTATTCCATCTAGACCATGGGAACAAATTTCTATGGATTTTATTACTGGTTTACCTAATACTAAATCTAACCATGATATGATTTGGACAATAGTAGATAGGTTTAGTAAACAAGCATATTTCATTCCATGTAAGAAAACTTTAACAGCATCACAGGCAGCACAATTGTTTTTGAAAACTGTTTTTACTAACCATGGATTGCCAAAAGTTATTATTTCAGATCGTGATTCTAGATTTTGTAACAACTTTTGGATTACTCTGTTTGCTAACCTAGGCACAAAGATTGATTTCTCATCTACATTTCATCCTGAAACTAATGGACAAACAGAAGCCACTAATAGCACTATTCTAGATATTTTACATGCTTATACTATTTCTAAACCACAGACATGGGATACACATTTGCATTTATTACAGTTTGCATATAACAATACACCACACACATCTACAAAGAAAGCACCATTTGAAGTGATTTATGGTTATAGATTATCTACACCTGTTGCATCTTTGTCAAATAGAATTCAGAGTGCTGATGATATTGCTAGTATGCATAATACTATTTTTGATGAGGTTAAAGACATGATTGCCAAAGCCCAGCAATCATATACCAAACAAGCCAATAAGAAAAGACAAGCAATGAATTTCAAAGTTGATGATTATGTTTGGTTGAGAATAGAAAAACGTAGACTACAAAGTGTAGATAGACATCCAGTTGTCAAATTAGCCCCTAGATTCTATGGACCATTTAGGATCATTCATAAAATTAATGACAATGCATTCAAGTTAGAATTACCACCTCACTGGAAAATTCACAACACATTTCACATTAGTTTATTAAGACCCTTTAGAGGCCAATTACCTGTACACCCTGTTTATGAAAACCCACCTTTGTTAGGGAAAGAAACTGAAATACTTGAACCTGAAGCTATCATAGACACTGATTTTATGACCACTAGAACTGGCCGAAGATATTCTAGATATCTAGTTAAATTTAAGAACCATCCTGTAGAGGAAGCACAATGGATGCACGCTAGAGACTTAAATGCTTTCCCCACTCTGTTAGCTCCACATTGAGCTAATAGCAATTGAGGTCAATTGCTATCCCACCCCGGGGGTATGATGCCAGGAGGCATATTTCACGGTGGATTCCGTGAGGTTTTACGGTGGATTCTGTAAACTTTGATGACCAGGGCTTATACACAAAATGGATTCTTTGTGCGAGAAGTTGATGGGGACGCCTGTCCTTTTCGGGCGTTTCATTAATTTAGTGTGTACATGGGTGATTCCATAGCGGGTGATTCCGCAAAATGCATATTAAATTAATAAACGTTTATGAGTTTAGAGTGCGTACTCGTAATAAATTAAGGTTAGGATTTATTTCTAACCAGTTGATTTATTTATGTAGCTGAAGACTGCTAAGTATTCACTTTTGTCAGTTTAATTGTATTATTTTACTAACGATTGTGAATGCTTCAGTTGATGTGTAGAGATAGCAGCAGTGGTGGAGGAAAGCATTGGAGGATAGTGAGTATTCGATTTATTGATTATATTTTGATGGGCGCATACCTTAGGCATGACACCTATATTTTGTCGCGCCTATTTATTGAGGCGTTGGATATTTATTATTATTTTGTATGCGCATAGGCGCATGATTATGTTATTTCTACTTGGACTTTGTATTGGGCATGCCAGACTCTTTGGGCACCGTCCATTAGCTTTATTCCTATTTTGTGTTAAAGCAAACTCAAAAGCTAAAAGCTTGCTATTTTGTAATTTGGGCTATTATTTGAGCTTGAAGATGAATAATACATAAAATACATGCTTTGTGGAGCGCTCACACAAGTCAGAAAATGACCTATTTTTATCCATAAATAAATAGTGAAAAATAGCAAAAATAGGAAAAATGGAAAGAAAATGAATTTTGGGGCTTAGAAAAATGCGAAAATTAATAGTTAGTATCCCTGCATGTTTGGCAAGGGCCGCGGTATGGGGTTAAGCCTCAGCTCACCCTTGTCTTTATGTTCTAGTGCGTCTTTATTACTTTATATATCAAAAATTACAAAAAAACAAAACCCTACACCTATGCAATGCAACATAACCTAAACGTTAGAGGGAAAGGGTGAGGTTAAGAGATTAAGAGGGTTGAGAGGGTGTGAATCTTTGAAATATTTGATTGTGCATTTCATTTAGAATTGCGATATTCCAGTTACATCACAAAGTGTTGGTTTGATGTTTTTTTTTTTTTGCACTAGGATCATATGCGATATGCATGACGCATGCCATGGTATGGATCCTGGATTGCATAGCAATTTGTCTTCCTAGGACATGACTTATATGTGGAGTGGAAAGGAACCTAAGCTATATGTTAGTCATTCGTTTTCTAAGGGAATTATTTGGTAAGGAAACATGGTATCTCCTGGAATACGTTCATTGAATGCGTGGAATAATCTATATCGAGATTATATTGATGACACCAAGGCATTCCTAGGATAATGTCACTAGATTGCAAAGGCACAATTAATAAATTTCTACATTTAGCATAATCACCCATTTTAATTTCTAAGTCATGCACTTCTTGTATTCCATTGTATCTAATGCCTAAGCATGCAGCCTTGATGCGATAATGAGTGGAATTAGTATGTAAATTCAATTCTTTGACCAATTTTGCAGAAATAAAATTGTATGTGCTCCCATCATCATGTAAAATAGTATTTTCTTTACCATGCACATGACATTTCATCGTTAATAAAGAATGGGGATTTTGTATACCTGGTAAAGTATCTGAAGTAGTGTCGTTATCGTCATCATCTTCTATGAAATTTGGCATTTCTTTATGGTCTTCATCTTTAGTCTCTCCCAAGTAGTTGATAATTTGGCACTGACCAATGGGAGTCAAGGGGAGCCCATGTCAAATGTGAATGGCAAAGGGAGTATCATGCCAAATCTGCCTATGTTACTAGCTCCTCCCAATAGTATGACTAAGCCTATGGCTAGTCAGACGGGCCCACTAAATGGTGGAGGCCAAATAATGAATCCTAATGTTGTCACAATAGGTCAGCGGACAATTCCTAATCAAGTGGTTAGGCCAATGGGACGATAGACAGATGATCGCGGCTATGAGTTGAGTGCCTCTAATGTCCTTGGCGAAGTTAAGGACATGATGAAGCACTACACTAATATGATTTTTGAACAATATAGACAAATAGCTGTGGATGTCAAATTTCTTAAGAAGTAGTAGAATTTGATAGGAAGTCAACGCCCTGAAGAGGGTGCCCCCTCAAGATTCAACTGCAAGTGGTGTGGTGGCCAACATTTCCCTAGGACTTGTCCGAATGTCAAATGCGATATTTGCAGAAAGTTTGGTCACTTAGCTACTACCTGTTGGAGTAAGATCAGATCTCTCCAACCAGGGAGTAAACTACCAAGTCCAGTTAACCATCACGCACAAGGGAATAATCTCCAACAAGATGAGGGACCAAGACAAATAATGCAACGAGGAAAGGCTATTGTAGAGGAGTTGCCTCATGGCAGTGGAGTCAGTCTTATTGAGGCTGTATGTATCAATGACACTAAAACTATTAATCTACAAGCCATGACAAGAGGTCAAAAGATTAAAGAGGGTGATAAAGAAACTGTAAAACCTGTTGAGGGAAACTCTAAGCAAGATGCTAGGGGAAAGCAAGTTCTAAATCCTGATATGGAAGGTGGACCTCTAAGGCATATTGATAGTAAAGTTGATCCCGAGAAGGATAAAGGATTGCTAAGAAAGAAGGCAAAAGTTAAAAAAGAGGCACCAAATCTGGTCCAAAGACGAAAGGAGAGAATGGTTTGGCACGAGAAGAGAACTTTGGCTAACTACCACGACTTTGATCTAGCAAGTTCTCTTTGCGAATTTAAACTAGATGTGAATCTCCTACAGTTGATTAAAATTTCTCCATGAGTACTCAAGGAATTCAAGAAAATCATGTGTATTGGGTATATTGTAGAACCTTTGGGCATAGCACGAGTGGGAGAAGATTAATTTGATCATGCTAAAAAGCATTGCCCTAGGGTTCTAGCATACGTGGATGGAATATTAGTAGAGAATGCTATCGTGGACACTGGATCCTCTGTCAATATCATGAGCTTAGCCTTAATGGAGAGGCTAGGTCTCAAAATTTAAAAAGATGGCTCCACACTTCTTAGGATGGCGAATGATAGTCTAAGACGACCAGAAGGTTGCATTACTAAATTCCACGTTATAGCTACAAGCATGGAATGCTATTTGGACTTTAGGGTGATAAGGTTTGCAAGACTTCCTAGCTATCAATTTTTGCTAGGCAGGCCATGGATCTTACAAACGAACTGTCAAGTCGATATACCCGCTGGTCGAGTGATTCTAGGTAGAGGTGCCAATCGTGTAATAGTAGATGCTTACCCTGAGTCTCCTCAGAGTGAGAGAGCTCCTTTATCCTCTATAGAACTAGAAACAATAGATGATCCATCTGGTAGTGAGACGTCATCGAGTGATGGATCTAAATAAGGGTCCACTACAAAGGACATTTATTAGATAACATTGAATGAGCCGATAGAGCCTCAAGATTGAATAAGAGACACGGATGTTATTGAGTTGGACCTTGGTATGCCTAATGATTCGTGGCCAATTAAATTAGGTTTCATGCTTAGTTCGGAAGAGAGAGAGGACTATGTGTCCCTGATTCAGGAGTTCCATGACATCTTCGCAAACTTAGGGGCATTCCCCCCAGCATATTATTCCTATAAAGGAAGGTACCTACCCTGTACAACAGAAAGTAAGGCGTATGCCTTTTGAATTAAGGAACGGGTTGTTTAAGGAGCTACAGAAGTTGTGAAAGGCGGGTTTGATCTTCCATGTTTAGCATACTGAATGATGTTCACCAATTGTGGTTAGAAAGAATAAGAACAATCAAATATGGCTTTGTGTAGACTTTAGAGAGTTGAATAAATAGATTGTTAAAAACTACTACCCATTGCCCTTTATTGACCAAATTTTAGATCAATTAGTGGGTAGGGAAATATATTCATTCATGGATTGCTTTGCAGCGTATAATCAAATGGCAATTGCTGAGCAAGACAAGCTTAAAATGACATTTATTACTATCTTTGGTACCTTTGCGTACCATGTGATGGCATTTGGTTTGTGTAATGCACTTGGTTTGTGGCAAAGAACAGCCGATAAGACCTTTGGTGACATCTCCCTAGAGGAGTTGAAAGTATTCATTGATGACCTAGGGGTAGCCACCATAAGGGATAGACAGTTGATTATTCTGCGGAAGTGTTTTGAGCATTGCATACAATTTTTCATAGCTCTCAATCCACGGAAGTGCATCTTTGGAGTCCCTTATAGGCTCTTGTTAGGCCATGTGGTTAGCTCCATAGTGATTGTGACTGACCCTGAAAAGATCAAGGTCATAGTCACCATGAGTCCGCGCCATGTACTCCAAAGGAGGTGGATACCTTTCTATCATCGATGAGGTATTATCAGAGGTTTATAAATGCCCTAGAAGAAAGAACATTGCCACTAACAAATCTATTGTCTTTTAACTGTTAGTTTGCATGGAGTGATGCTCGCAAAGTATCTTTTGACGATGTGAAGTAGGAGCTTGCCAAAGCACCTAAAAGGGGTGAAATGTTCTATATATTTTCAGCAGCCACCATGTATAGTATCTGCTTATCCCAAATTTGGGAGGAAAAGTGGTACCATCTGATAGCCTTTGCTAGTCGAAAGTTGGGCATATCAGAAATTAACTACACTTATATGGAGAAGTTGTGCCTTGTGATGATATTTGCAACCCAAAAGTTCAGGCACTACATTCTTTATGAGAAGGTGGTTTTTTATACGAAGGCAGAAGGGCTTCGACTGTTGCTCAATAAGTTACAGCCGCCTGATCATTTAGCAAAGTGGTTAATCACTTTGCAGGAATTCGATTATGAGATTAAGAGAAAGCCACCAAAGCTACAGGGCATTGTAGAGTGTCTTGTGGATTTCAGAGAGTCAAAAGAGGTCTTGATTGAAGGAAATGATATGGAAACATTGTTTAAGATTGACACGGCATCTATTCCCTCCTAGTATGCTGTTATAACGCACTATTTATCTACGGGAGAGACTAAAGCTACTTTATCCAAATCCAAGAAGAGGAAAATTAAACAGTCAGCATTGAAATTTTCCTTGATCGCAGGAACACTATATCGGCAGGGTGTTGGTGATATCTATCGTCGATGTGTGATGCCTGACGAGGTTCCGTTTATCTTGGAGGAGTGCCATGACTCCACTTGTGGAGGGCACTTTACTGGGCGGTTGACGGCACAAAAGGCTTTAACAGTTGGTTATTGGTGGCCATCCATCTTCTAGGATTCATTTGAGTATGTTAAGAGATGTGATACATGTCAAAGACATGACAGTAGAAAGAATAGGAAGTGTCCACTTTCACCTATCATGGCCATCCTTCCATTTGAGAAGTGGGGCATCGACTTTGTGGATCCTATTATCCCATCGTCCACTATTCAGAAGAGATACATTATAGTATCTGCTAATTACTTTACAAAGTGGGCAGAAGCACGGGTGACGAGGCAAGACAATGCAAAAGAGACTGTCAATTTCCTACTTAAGCAGATCATTTGCCGTTTCGATCCGCCAATGGAAATAGTATCGGACCATGGAACCCATTTTTTGAATAAGGTGATTAAAAGCCTGACTGAAGCATGGAAAATTAAGCATAACAAGACGACCCCCTATAATCTGCAAGCAAATGGGCAAGGTGAAAGTACAAATGGTGCTTCACATGTTAAGAATCAAGAAGAGAATCTGATGACGAGATTTGTCGGGGATTACTCCAAGATCAAGAGGAGGATGAGGGGAGATGTTCAGCATTGAAGATTTGCTGATGATCAGTTTGTTGGCAACCCAAAAAAAAAACCCGCAATACGCAAGTAAGCAGTATGTGTCATTTTTACAAAGGAAATTTGCTTCTTTTTTATGTTTAATGGTTGAAATGGAATTCATATGGAAAACAAAATTGTTTGGATCTTGTTTGCATTATGATTGATGGCTATGCATAAAAGAAATGCAGATCCGTAATGATAAATAGTCGTAATAATTAAATTAAAGCCCAAAAAGTGCCTTTTTAGAGTAAAAATGAAGATTTTATTGGTTTTGGGTGGGAAAAAGAGATGCGCATGGGATAATTTTTTGAGAAAAAACATCTTTCAGCTATCATAATCAATCCATAGTCCTAAATAAAAAAATAACCTATTTTATGCATAAATAAATAGTAGAAAATAGCAAAAAATAGGAAAAATAGAAAGAAAATGGGTTTTTGAGAGCGGATTTTTGAGCCTGAGATGTGCCTAAAATTTTCCAAAAATTTCAGAATTTAGGGAAAAAATATTTAGCATCGAAGGCGACGGTTGCAGCTAGGACGATTTTAAGCACCAAGTGAAAGACGGCTTTTAAAAGGCGCCGGAGCGACACTTGTGGATTTTTTATAATTTTTCTGACTGCCTTGCAGGATGTCAGGAGTTTCCAGTCAATGCGGGATGTCAATCCGGACGCCTAGGATTTCTCAGAGCTCGAATCGGAGACAGGACGGGGAAATGGCCAAGAATCGGTCAAGATATGAAAAGGTGGGACCAAAGTTTTGGCCAAAAGGGGTGGTGCCCTTTGGGAGCCTTGGACCCCCCCAAATTTTATGCCACATAAAAGATGAAATCATGGAGAGAGAATAAGCATGAAGAAGGCAACGTCTGCACGCTGGCGCAATTTGCGCCCTCTCTCCTCTCTCATCATGATGTGGGGCTGTGAAGAACCCCTGTAATCGATGTTACCCCTCATCTTCTCTGTATGGGCTGATGCTATCGCTCATCTTCACTCGTGGAATGATGGACTGAATGAAGAGAACCAAATCTAGTCTTTCTCTCTCCTCCCTCTCTCTCTTCTCTATGGGCTGTTCATGTGTGCCATCTTGAAAGAGGAATTCGGGTGGGAGAATGAAGAAAGTGATGAAGAAGATTGATGGAGATGCTGAAGGTTGAAGTAAGCATTGGATTGAGAGCAATGGAGGCTCCGTCGGCTAATTATGCATGCATTCAAGGCGTCTTGGGTTACGTAAAAACACGGTATTACCATTTTTATGAAGAAAATGAAGGATTTTTTATAGTTTATGATGATAATTATGTTCTTATTGGATGAAAATTTGTTTGTGGACTGTTTGCATTATGAGTAATTGATGTTCATCAGAAAATCTTGGTTTTGCAATGATTTACATGCATTATTTAATTCTCGTAATCTCGAAATGCGGGTTTTAAGTGGCAAAATGGTGTTTTTTCCGTTTCGGGAGGGGAAAAAAGTGTTCCCATGGGGGGAATATGGAAGAGAAATTGAATGTTAGTATGCTGAAGTGAGTGGAATAAGAAAAAACAAAAAATAGTATATTTTATTTGCCAAATAAATCAAGAAAATGGAAAAAAAAGGAAAAAATAGAAATATACCTTGGAAAAATAAGAAAAAATATAAGAATTGGTTGTGGATGTATGGTAGTGGCAAAACATGAGGTTTAGCCTTAGTTTCCCCTATCTCCTTGTTAAATTTTGTGATTTATTGCTTTTTCTACATCAAAACATGCTAAAATGAACCTCTACACCTATGCAACAAAAGCAATACCTAAACATAGGGGGGTTGGGATGTTTGAATGGTGTGATTTGCATGCTGATTGTTGCTGATTTTCTGATGGACATCATGACATAGAGTCCATGTTATTTTAAGTAAAGAGGGTAGTAGCACGAGTGTTATCTTCGTGCTATCCTTTCATCGCTGCAATGCGTTAGAGAATAAGCATTAACGCCTAGTTGTGCACTAAGCACGTGTTTCTGATTGGAAAATGATGTTTAAGCACTTTAGAACCATTCACATTTGCATGTGCATGATGATCATGGTATCCGAATATAAAAACGTAGATGCATAGCACCTGCTTTCAATGACAATGACCCACGTTGAGTGTGGAAAGGCATCCTAAGCCGTAGGATAGATGTTGGTTCTTGTGGGATTATTTAGTGAGGAAACATGGTATATCTCCTGGATAACATTTGAATGGAAGAGTGGAGTGTGTTCGTTTGTTTTATATGTTGAGCAGCGCATCAAGGGGCCAATCCCTCCGATGTAGGAGAGCTGCAGTGGGGCCGTGGTGTTTCTACTAAGAGGTTGCCTCCCATGTATGTGATTATCGTGGTATTTATTGCCAATGTGTATGGGTTCTCCCTCTGTGGAGTTTATAGAAAGGGAAGCATTGGACTACAAAGCTATAAAACTATAAACGCATAGATTAGGCTTTAGGGCAGTTTGTCCTTTAGCATTAGATTGACGCTTCTGGTCCACGAGGCCATGAGGGTGTGTTTGTCTGTTATGAGCATGAGGTCCGGCTAGTGCCATAGCCAGTGCCAGCCCATTTCAGGTCCCATCAGTGGTGCGTCTACCGGGATCTACCTATAAGTGGCGGTTTTTGAATCTAGGGTTTCAAGGGACCCTAAATTATCCATAAAATGGGGTTTGTTCAAGGATGGAAAAACTTGGCTTTCCCCATACAAAACTTACTAATGGACTTAGTTAGTTATGTAGAGCATGCGTCCTCTATAGAAGATAATTTATGTGATGACAAGAGTAGCCAATTGTCAAGAATCACATGGTGGGGAAACTTGCTCAAGATGCTGCGCCGAACACACACAGAATGCACAAGGAGAAGATGTTGAGATGACAAGCTCAACACATGCAGACATTGATGATGGACCGCCTGGTTAGATGGGTCCACACATCTACACTTAGTACATTGGCGGTCATTATGACTCTCACATGGCCACTAACTCCTTATTATATTCAAGTTGTTACATCTATTTACAGCTGGCATAGTTATAGCGCCAGTCGATTAGTGTAGTCGGTTATGCATTGTTTGACTTAGTAGGCCACTTTTCTTTATGTTGTATCTTATCTATACTTTGTGTACATTGTAAATGTGTATGGATGAAGAAGAAGAAATCAGCAAGAAAACGTTTTGGCCTCCATCTCTCTTCTTCTCTCTTGAGTGAGCTTCTCCTTGTGCATTCTGTGTGTGTTCGGCGCAGCATCTTGAGCAAGTCCCCCCACCACGCGATTCTTGACATGGTATCAGAGCCGTGCCATTGAGAGAGGCTGCTTTCGAAGGCTGAAGCGAAGGAGAAGAAGCAAGGTTCGAGCAAGCAAGCCACGGGTAAGAAGCTCTCCCATTCTTCTACTCTCTCACTTGGATAGTGCATGTGGAGGCACTGGAAGCAGGGTCAAGCAAAAATCTCCGATTGCAGTGAGATTTGGTGTGCGTGAAGAGCACTGTGTATTCTGCAGAAAAGCCCTTTAGGGCCATTTTGCAATTTTTTTGGGCATCTGAGGCCGTTTCAGGCCCTGTTTTAGAGCGGCAAGGTTGTGGA
The DNA here is from genome assembly GCF_053477565.2 of Lygodium microphyllum. Taxonomy (NCBI): domain Eukaryota; kingdom Viridiplantae; phylum Streptophyta; class Polypodiopsida; order Schizaeales; family Lygodiaceae; genus Lygodium; species Lygodium microphyllum. Next base: position 50,465,787 of record NC_141163.1, on the reverse strand, counting down.
CAGCAGTTTCAGGGTACACTATGACTTCGATTGTATTGATCGAAAGTGGGTGCACAGGTTACAGATTTCAGATCTGTAAGTTCAAAGGTGTTTACCAGCAAGTAAACACAAGGTTTATCTGTAAACTGATTTTGCAGATTGCATGTATTGTTGAGCAGACCGTGAAAAAGACTGTCTGGTGTATTGCTGTGCACTGCAGGTCGAGGATTGCAGAAAATTTGCTTATTGTTGGTATTAATTTTGTGATAATGGCAGAGAATAGTAGAAGCCCCATCATTGAGAAGATCGACAAGAACAACTACCCTTCATGGAAGTTCCGTGTCACGAATTTCCTTATTGGAAAAGGCCTCTACGAGTTTGTTTCAGGTGAAGAAAAGGAGCCGGAGGTGAGTGATCCTCCAACTGCAGAAGAGACAAAGGCACGGAAGGAATGGAATGCAAAAGATAAAAAGGTCATGTATTGGTTGTCTGCAGTAATTGACAATAATATGCTGGGACATATTAGAAATGCAGAGAATTCATATGTAGCTTGGACCATACTTGAAAGTATGTTTTCTGTAAATACAAAGGCACGAAAGATTCAACTCAAGCAAGAGTTGAAGACATTGAAGAAAGGAAAGATGTCTATCAATGACTATGCACTGAAGGTAAGGAGCATTGCAGATGCATTGGCATCGATTGATGCAATGCCCGATGATGATGATTTGGTGTCGTTTACCTTGGGTGGACTTAATAATGAAAAGGCTTGGAAGTATTTTGTAACTTCCTATATATCAGAAAGCCATTTCCAGATTTCGATGAGTTGGTCTCCCTTATGATCACTGAAGAGATCAACATGCAGAGTGCGACATCTGAAAGAAGTGGTGAACAGGTCCAAGCTTTCTACTCCGGTTCAGGAAGGGGACATGGCAGATTCTCCTCAAGAGGTCGTGGTACAGGACGTGGTAGTGATAACTAGCAAAACAGATTGAATCAGCAATTTGGAGATATGCAGATTTCAGGAGGTCGTGATAACTTTAGAGGCAGGGGGAGCTTTAGAGGAAGAGGTGGATGGCAGAATAGAGGTTCTAACAACTCTGGTATTGTGTGTCACTACTGTGGCAAAACAGGTCATATTGCAGCCCAATGTTATGCTAAGAAAGATGATATCCGCAGTGGTAAGTTGCAGCAAGGAAACTATGCATCTTCTTCACGACAGAAAATGAATGTCTGTTTGTTATGCAGCATATGTTGAATGCTGTTACAGGAAAGGGAACACATGATGATGTTTAGTATGTTGATTCAGGTGCATCCAATCATATGACCAGCCATGCAGAATGGTTTGGAGAGATGCAAGATTTGCAAAATGCAGGTTATGTGCAGATGGGTGATGATTCATGCCACCCAATTTCACATGTTGGAAAAATTCCCTTGTCCTTGCATGATGTAAGACAAAGAGTCTTTCAGATGTATTACATGTGCCATCTATTACAAAGAACTTGGTGTCAGTCGATCAGATGGTAGAGCAAGGACTGCAAGTCAGATTTAATGCAAAGGGTTGCTTTGTAGAAGACTTCAATGACAAGTGCAGGTTAGTTGCAAAGGGAAGCAGAGTTGGACGTATGTTTACTCTGGATGCTGGAATTCCTACTATGAATGCTGCTACGTATGCTAAAGGAAAAGGTATTGTTGTAGACATTGAAATTTGGCACAAACGCATTGGACATGCAAATGCACAAAGGTTGAAATTAATGCAGTCCAAAGGGTTGGTTACAGATTTGCCTACATTTAAAGTTGCAGAATTTCATAAGTTATGCGAAGCATGTCAGTTTGGTAAGCAGGCAAGACAACCCTTTTCACATGATAGAGATGTAAGCAGAAATATCCTTGATGTTGTGCATACAGACATTTGGGGGCCTACACAAAATGTATCTCTTAGAGGCAGTTCATACTTTGTCACATTCATTGATGATTATTCTAGAAAGCTGTGGGTATATTTTATGAAGGAAAAGAGTGAAGCGTTTGAGCACTTTAGAACTTTCAAGGCTGTAGTTGAAAGAGAAACAGGCTTGAAAGTAAAGTGCTTGAGGTCAGATGGAGGGGGAGAGTACCTCTCAAATGAGTTCAGTGATTTTCTGAGGTCTCATGGGATAAAGAGACAGTTCACATGCAGGTATACCCCATAACAAAATGGGTTGCAGAAAGGAAAAACAGGCATATTGCAGAAGTTGCACGTGCCTTGATGGTGGCTGAAAAGAATATGCCTAATCATTTTTGGTCTGAGGCTGTTCATATTGCTGTTTATATTATGAATAGAACTCCCACAGCTGCAGTTCATGGTATGACTCCTGAAGAATGCTTTACTGGCAAGAAGCCTGATGTATCACACTTGAAAGTGTTTGGCTGCATTTCGTATGTTCATGTGCCAGATGAGTTGCGGAAGAAACTGGATCCAAAGGCTGAAAAGTGTGTATTTATTGGATACTCTTTAGAGCAGAAAGGGTATCGTTGTTATAACCCTGTCACATGTAAGTTCAGAGTGAGCAGGGATTTCATCTTTGATGAAATGAGCAGTTGGTATGCATCTAGTGGTGATGCATTGGATGATGATGATGATCATGACACTCATGTGCAGGCTGAAAAGCAAGAATCACGAACTCTTAGTGGACCAGAGACATCATCTGGTAGTCCTTGGTCTGGGAGACTAAGGAGTAGCTCTACATCTTCAAGTGCATCTAGTAGCACTACAGGTAAAGACAAAGAAAAGAATAAAGTGTCAGATGGCATTGATGCAGTTCTTGATGGAGACTCCAGTGGCTCAGAGAGCTTGGATGATGAGCTTGGCATTCCTTCAGTGAGGATTCCAGGTATGTAGAGAACACGCATCAATGCAAAGACTCCATTGAGTGATCCAGCAGTACGCAGGTCTAGCAGGGTGAGATACCATGTTAAAAGATTTGGTTTGAAGGTTATGCAGCTCACCATTATGCTTATATGGTGAAACTAGTTGAGGATGTTGAGCCCACTTGTTTTGAGGATGTTGTTGGTCACACTCATTGGGATGTAGCAATGGATGAGGAGATGGCTGCATTAGAGGCCAATAAGACTTGGGATCTAGTATCATTGCCAAAAGGCAAGAAAGCTATTGGATGTAAGTGGGTTTATAAGATTAAGCACAATGCAAATGGTTCTATTAGTAGGTACAAAGCTAGGCTGGTTGCAAAAGGCTATGCCCAGACATATGGCATAGATTATGATGAAACCTTCAGTCCAGTTGCTAGGATGGCAACTGTCAGATGTGTGATTGCTTTGGCAGCAGCCAAAGGTTGGAGGTTGCAACAAATGGATGTGAAGAATGCCTTCTTACATGATGATTTGCAGGAAGAAGTGTATATGGATCAGCCAGCAGGTTATGAAGATTTAAAGCATCCCACGTATGTGTGCAGGTTGAAGAAGGCACTCTATGGGCTCAAGCAAGCACCTAGAGCATGGTCTGACAAGATCAGAGAGTATCTTGTCAATATTGGCTTCTATGTTTCTAATGCTGATCACTCACTTTATGTGAGAAAGGGAGATGCAAGTTTGGTCATCATAGTCATCTATGTGGATGACTTGATTATTACAGGTGATAGTGATAGTGGGATTGCTAAAGTCAAGGATTTTTTGAAGAAGAAGTTTGAGATGAAGGATTTAGGTGAGCTCAGATACTTCCTTGGCATTGAGGTGATCAGATGTGATGATGATATATGGCTCTCCCAAAGACAGTATGGTTTGGATATGTTGTCCAAGTATGGTATGACAACATGCAAACCACTTTTAGTCCCGTTCGAGCAGAATGTAAAGTTGAGTGCTGATGTTGGGGATGAGGTAGAAGACCCTACTATGTTCAGGAGGATAGTGGGGAGTTTGATCTACATGACCATTACAAGACCAGACTTGAGCTATGCTGTTGGTCTTGTGAGTCAGTTTATGCAAGTACCTAGAAAGCCACATTTGGATGCAGTCAAACGCATATTGAGATATGTGAAGTCCACATTACATTATGGACTTTTCTATGAGACAGGTACAGATGTACAGGTGTTTGGATACACAGATGCAGATTGGGCTGGTAGTATGTCTAATAGAAGATCTAGCAGCGGGTACACGTTCTCTCTTGGTAGTGCAGCAGTTGCTTGGAGCTGTAAAAAGCAATCTACAGTTGCTTTATCGAGTACAGAGGCTGAGTATAGAGGTGCTGATATTGCAGCATGTGAGGTAGTATGGCTGCAAAAGTTATTGTCTGATTGAGATGTGCAGGTGGAAGGTGCAGTTGTCATTTATTGTGACAACATGAGTAGTATACAGTTGGCTAGGAACCCTGTGTTTCATGCCATGACAAAACATATTGAGGTACACCACCACTTTGTGAGAGAGAAGGTACTAGCAGGTGAGATTGACTTGGTGTATGTCAGCACACAGGATCAGATAGCTGACACCTTCACAAAGGCATTGGGTACAGAGAAGCTTCAAAAGTTTTGAAGCTTACTTGGATTTGCAAAGATGTAGTTGAGCTTGAGGGGGAGTGTTGAGATGACAAGCTCAACACATGCGGATATTGATGATGGACCGCCTCGTTAGATGGGTCCACACGTCTATACTTAGCATGTTGGTGGTCATTATGACTCTCACATGGCCACTGACTCCTTACTTATTATATTCAGGTTGTTACACCTATTTACAACTGGCATAGTTATAGCGCCAGTCGACTAGTGTAGTCGGTTATGCATTGTTTGACTTAGTAGGCCACTTTCCTTTATGTTATATCTTATCTATACTTTGTGTACATTGTAAATGTGTATGGATGATGAAGAAGAAATCAGCAAGAAAACTTTTTGGCCTCCATCTCTCTTCTTCTCTCTTGAGTGAGCTTCTCCTTGTGCATTCTGTGTGTGTTTGGCGCAGCATCTTGAGCAAGTCCCCCCACCACGCGATTCTTGACAGAAGATCACTCAAGAGAAAAGAAGAGAGATGGAGGCCAAAAACATTTTCTTGCTGGTTTTTTCTTCTTCTTCCACATTCTTTACAATGTACACAAAGTATAGATAAGATACAACATAAAGGAAAGTGGCCTACTAACTCAAACAATGCATAACCGACTACACTAGTCGACTGGTGCTATAACTATGCCAGTTGTAAATAGGTGTAACAACCTGAATATAATAAGTAATGAGTTAGTGGCCATGTGGGAGTCATAATGACCACCAACGTGCTAAGTGTAGACGTGTGGACCCATCTAACCAGGCAGTCCATCATCAATGTCCGTAGGTGTTGAGCTTGTCATCTCAACACTCCCCCTCAAGCTCAACTGCATCTTTGCAACTCCAAGTAAGCTTCAAAACTTTTGAAGCTTCTCTGTACCCAATGCCTTCGTGAAGGTGTCAGCTATCTGATCCTGTGTGCTAACATACACCAAGTCAATCTCACCTGCTAGTACCTTCTCTCTCACAAAGTGGTAGTGTACCTCAATATGTTTTGTCCTGGCATGAAACACAGGGTTCCTAGCCAACTGTATACTACTCATGTTGTCACAATAAATGACAACTGCCCATTCCACCTACACATCTCAATCAGACAATAACTTTTGCAGCCATACTAGCTCACATGCTGCAATAGCAGCACCTCTATACTCAGCCTCTGTACTCGATAAAGCAACTGTAGATTGCTTTTTACAGCTCCAAGCAACTGCTGCACTACCAAGAGAGAACATGTATCCGCTGCTAGATCTTCTATCAGACATACTATCAGCCCAATCTGCATCTGTGTATCCAAACACCTGTACATCTGTACCTATCTCATAGAAAAGTCCATAATGTAATGTGGACTTCACATATCTCAATATGCATCTGACTGCATCCAAATGTGGCTTTCTAGGTACTTGCATAAACTGACTCACAAGACCAACAGCGTAGCTCAAGTCTGGCCTTGTAATGGTCATGTAGATCAAACTCCCCACTATCCTCCTGAACATAGTAGGGTCTTCTATCTCATCCCCAACATCAACACTCAACTTTACATTCTGCTCCAACGGGACTGAAAGTGGTTTGCATGCAGTCATACCATACTTGGACAACATATCCAACCCATACTGTCTTTGGGACAGCCATATACCATCATCACATCTGATCACCTCAATGCCAAGGAAGTACCTTAGCTCACCTAAATCCTTCATCTCAAACTTCTTCTTCAAGTTGCCCTTGACTTTAGCAATCCCACTATCACTATCACCTGTAATAATCAAGTCATCCACATAGATGACTATGATGACCAAACCTACATCTCCCTTTCTCACATAAAGTGGGTGATCAGCATCAAAAACATAAAAGCCAATATTGACAAGATACTCTCTAATCTTGTCAGACCATGCTCTAGGTGCTTGCTTGAGCCCATAGAGTGCCTTCTTCAACCTACACACATACGTGGGATGCTCTAAATCTTCATAACCTACTGGCTGATCCATATGCACTTCTTCCTGCAAATCACCATGCAAGAAGGCATTCTTCACATCCATTTGCTGCAATCTCCAACCTTTGGCTGCTGCCAAAGCAATCACACATCTGACAGTTGCCATCCTAGCAACTGGACTGAAGGTTTTGTCATAATCTATGCCATATGTCTGGGCATAGCCTTTTGCAACCAGCCTAGCTTTGTACCTACTAATAGAACCATCTGCATTGTGCTTAATCTTATAAACCCACTTACATCAAATAGCTTTCTTTCCCTTCGGCAATGATACTAGATCCCAAGTCTTATTGGCCTCTAATGCAACCATCTCCTCATCCATTGCTGCATTCCAATGAGTATGACCAACAACATCCTCAAAACAAGTGGGCTCAACAACCTCAACTAGTTTCACCATATAAGCATAATGGTGAGCTGCATAACCTTCAAAACCAAATCTTTTAACAGGGTATCTGACCCTGCTAGATCTGCGTATCACCGGATCACTCAATGGAGCCTTTACATTATTATGAGCTCTCTGTACACCTGGTGTCTTCACAGAAGGAATACCAAGCTCATCATCTAAGCTATCTGAGCCACTGGAGTCTCCATCAAGAACTGCATCAATGCCATCTGACACTTTATTCTTTCCTTTGTCTTTACCTGTAGTGCTATTAGATGCACCTGAAGATGTAGAGGTACTCCTTAGTCTCTCAGACCAAGGACTACCAGATGATGTCTCTGGTCCACTAAGAGTCCGTAATTCTTGCTTTTCATCCTACAAATGAGTGTCATGATCATCATCATCATCCAATCATCACCACTAGATGCATACCAACTGCTCATTTCATCAAAGATGACATCCCTACTCATTCTGAACTTACATGTGACAGGGTTATAATAGTGATACCCTTTCTGCTCTAAAGAGTATCCAATAAAGACACATTTTTCAACCTTTGGATCCAGTTTCTTCCGCAACTCATCTAGCACATGAACATACGCAATGCAGCCAAACACTTTCAAGTGTGAGACATCAGGCTTCTTACGTATAAAACATTCTTCGGGGGTCATACCATGAATTGCAGCTGTGGGAGTTCTGTTCATAATATAAATAGCAGTATGAACAGCCTCAGACCAAAAATGCTTAGGCATATTCTTTTCAGCCCCATCAAGGTGTGTGCAACTTCTACAATATGCATGTTTTTCCTTTCTGCAACCCCATTTTGCTGTGGGGTATACCTGCATATGAACTGTCTCTTTATCCCATGAGACCTCAGAAAATCACTGAACTCATTCGAGAGGTACTCTCCCCCTCCATTTGACCTCAAGCACTTTACTTTCAAGCCTGTTTCTCTTTCAACTGTAGCCTTGAAAGTTCTAAAGTGCTCAAATGCTTCACTCTTTTCCTTCATAAAATATACCCACAGCTTTCTAGAACAATCATCAATGAATGTGACAAATTATGAACTGCCTTCAAGAGATACATTTTGTGCAGGCCCCCAAATGTCTATATGCACAACATCAAGGATATTTTTGCTTACATCTCTGTCATGTGAAAAGGGTTGTCTTTTCTGCTTACCAAACTGACATGCTTTGCATACCTTATGAAATTTTGCAACTCTAAATGTAGGCAAACTTGTAACCAACCCTTTGGACTGCATTAATTTCAGCCTTTGTACATTTGCACGTCCTATGCATTTGTGCCAAATTTCAATATCTGCAACAACACCTTTTCCTTTAGCATACATAGCAGCATTCATAGTAGGAATTCTAGCATCCAAAGTAAACATACGCCCAACTCTACTTCCCTTTGCAACTAACCTACACTTGTCATTGAAGTCTTCTACAAAGCAGCCCTTTGCATTAAATCTGACTTGCAGCCCTTGCTCTACCATTTGACCCACTGACACCAAGTTCTTTGTAATAGATAGCACATGTAATACATCTGAAAGACTCTTTGTCTTACATCATGAAAGGACAAGGGAACTTTTCCAATGTGTGAAATTGGGTGGCATGAATCATCACCCGTCTGCACATAACCTGCATTTTGCAAATCCTGCATCTCTCCAAACCATTCTGCATGGCTGGTCATATGATTGGATGCACCTGAATCAACACACCAAACATCATCATGTGTTCCCTTTCCTGTAACAGCATTCAACATATGCTGCATAACAAACAGACATTCATTTTCTGTCGTGAAGAAGATGCATAGTTTCCTTGCTGCAACGTACCATTGCGGATATCATCTTTCTTAACATAACATTGGGCTGCAATATGACCTGTTTTGCCACAGTAGTGACACACAATACCAGAGTTGTTAGAACCTCTGTCCTGCCATCCACCTCTTCCTCTAAAGCTCCCCTTGCCTCTAAATTTATCACGACCTCCTGAAATCTGCATATCTCCAAATTGCTGATTCAATCTGTTTTGCTAGTTATCACTACCATGTCCTGTACCACGACCTCTTGAGGGGAACCTGCCATGTCCCCTTCCTGAACTGGAGTAGAAAGCTTGGACCTGTTCACCACTTCTTTCAGATGTCGCACTCTGCATGTTGATCTCTTCAGTGACAACTCATCGAAATCTGGAAATGGCTTTCTGATATATAGGAAGTTACAAAAGACTTCCAAGCCTTTTCATTGTTAAGTCCACCCAAGGTAGACGACACCAAATCATCATCATCGGGCATTGCATCAATCGCTGCCAAGGCATCTGCAATGCTCCTTACCTTCAGTGCATACTCATTGATATACATCTTCCCTTTCTTCAATGTATTCAACTCTTGCTTGAGTTGAATCTTTCGTGCCTTTGTATTTACAGAAAACATACTTTCAAATATGGTCCAAGCTGCATATGAATTCTCTGTATTTCTAATATATCCCAGCATATTATTGTCTGCAGACAGCCAATACATGACCTTTTTATCTTTTGCATTCCATTCCTTCCGTGCCTTTGTCTCTTCTGCAGTTGGAGGATCACTCACCTCCGGCTCCTTTTCTTCACCTGAAACAAACTCGTAGAGGCCTTTTCCAATAAGGAAGTTCGTGACACAGAACTTCCATGATGGGTAGTTGTTCTTGTCAAGCTTCTCAATGATGGGGCTTCCACTGTTCTCTGCCATTATCACAAAACTAATACCAAACAGCAAGCAAATCTTCTGCAACCTTCGACCTGTAATGCACAGCAATACACCAGACAGCCTTTTTCACTGTCTGCTCAACAATACATGTAATTTGCAACCTTTTTGCAACTAAAACTTATGTTTGCTTCCTGCAAACACCTCAAGAATTACAGATTCGCAATCTGTAACCTGCGCACCCACTTTCGGTCAAAACAGCTGAAATCACAGTGTACCCTGAACCTGCTGTCCGCAACCTTGCGGCTCTAAAACGGGGCCTGAAACGGCCTTAGATGCCCAAAATAACTGTGGGATGGCCCTAAAGAGCTAATCTGCAGAATACACAGCGCTCTTCATGCACACCAAATCTCACTGCAATCTGAGATTTTTGCTCGACCCTGCTTCCAGTGCCTCCACAGGCTCTATCCGAGAGAGAGAGTGGAAGAATGGGAGAGCTTCTTACCTATGGCTCGCTTGCTCGAACCTTGCTTCTTCTCCTTCGCTTCAACCTTCTAAATTAGCCTCTCTCAGTGGTGCGGCTCTGATACCATGTCAAGAATCACGTGGTGGGGGGACTTGCTTAAGATGTTGCGCCAAACACACACAGAATGCACAAGGAGAAGCTCACTCAAGAGACAAGAAGAGAGATGGAGGCCAAAAACGTTTTCTTGCTGGTTTTTTCTTCTTCTTCCACACTCTTTACAATGTACACAAAGTATAGATAAGATACAACATAAAGGAAAGTGGCCTACTAACTCAAACAATGCATAACTAACTACACTAGTCGACTCGTGCTATAACTATGCCAGCTGTAAATAGGTGTAACAACCTGAATATAATAAGTAATGAGTTAGTGGCCATGTGAGAGTCATAATGACCACCGATGTGCTAAGTCTAGATGTGTGGACCCACCTAACGAGGCGGTCCATCATCAATGTCCGCATGTGTTGAGCTTGTCATCTCAACACCAATTAGTGGTTACCCCATCCTCTAATACGATGGCATGGGCTGAGGTTTTTGGTGTGGTCTCTACCCAAGAGAAATCATGTTTAACCATCCATCAACTTAGAGGGCATGAAACAAGCATGTTGGAAACTATGGTAGTCATGGCATCAACAAGTCATCATGCTAAAGCCATAATGCCATGGGAAAGTGCTGATATACGATGGAATATGCTTGTGGTTGAAACATCCCGTGTAATGGGCCACCATGACGACATAGTAGGCATCACAAGGATGTTAGAAGCCCTAGCTGTGAAGGGAAAACCGTTGCTTAAAAAGCACAGTTTCCAAGTTTTAAGAATTGGTAATGATAAATCTGCTTTAGATAAGGACCAAAAGCTCTTATATAAACCTGTTATGGACTTTCCTTTTAAAGGGAAAGGTATGGAAGATCCTCTAAGAGGGGATCAAAATGACATGTTGATATAGGACTCCCTAGACCACTCAGTGAGTTAGCAGAAAGGGATGTCAATGAGGATATTAACCTCCCTACACCGAAAAGGGTGGGGATGGAAGAGGTTACAGATCCTAAGAGGCTGGACCTAGATCATGATGAGTATAAAGATTTTAATGACCCGGTTTTGATCCCAAAGGGGAGGACTAAATGTCCTCCTCTTTATAGGGATCTCCCAGTGTTTTATGCGTTGCCAAATGAGGATCCGATGATTCATTTAAGAGAATATGGCCTAACTTGCATTGCAAGTGGATTCGACGATATACATCGGATGCTCGTATTCCCAAGTACCCTAAAGGGAGGGGCAAGGAAATGGTACTGGAGCCTCCCAAGAGGGTCGATCAAATCATTTGAGGAGTCTTGTGATAGATTTCTAGATGAGTATGAAAAGAAGCTCCCTATGCTTCAAGTCTTAGGGCAGCTTATGCAGTTTAGACAGGAGTCTTATCTTTCTGTTAAAGAGTATGCTAGAGCCTTTGATAGTACTCTCAAGCTTTGGCCAAGAAGCGCTAGTGCACTACCAGATGATGTGCTATGTGAGCTCTTTCTGAATGGCTTAGAGATTAATATGCAAATCCAAGTGGGACTGCAGAATCCTAAGTCTTTAAGGGAAGCAAAAATGCATGCCATTGATTATGAGGGTGATATTTAGAGATGTTGGGAAAACTTTTGGAGTTTTTCCTGCTCAGTACAAGTGCATCCTAGCTTCCAACCATTTTTGCAAGGAGACAACTCACTTGTTGATACCAAGGCAGCCTATGAGGGGAACCTTGGTGGCCAAAATCTCAAAGCAGAAAATGGCCATCTTGTGAGTAGTAATGACATGCCTCTCAGTGAAAAGGTTCCAAGCCATGTAAGTCCCATTAGGGCTTGCAACACTTCCACGAGAGGTAGTTGTGATGGCAACATGGATAGAACCAATGGGCCTATGGGTGCTGATAAGCATTCTGTGTGTGGTTCTAATTTTGTTGCTAATAAGGCTCTTGAGAGACCTTTGGTGTCGAAATCATGCTTCCGGGTGGATGTTGTTCCCTTCAGTGAAATCATGGTTCTTATGGAAACAAATTTGCAGTATGGACATAAACAAGTAAAGACATCTTTTGTAAAGAGGATGCAAAATGCTAAAAGTCCACCTGTGCTTCACAAATGTCATAAGGATGTGAGGCCATTTGGCCATAGGGATAAGTTTGCATTGAGTTCGTTAGACCAGTGCAGCAAATTGAGGGAATGCAAGAATATTAAGGGAAATGTGAGATGGGTTTGGAGACCCAAAATCTCCAAAAGTATGGCATGAGTGTCGGATGCAAGGCCAATGATCCCATCTGGATATATTTTGTTGAACCCCCAACAGGATAAGACTGGATATACATATGACAATATACACTGCCTTGGGATACACCCATGTGATGTGCCTAGGCTTGAAGCTCTACCTAGTTTGGGTCGCAGCACTGATTTATGTGAAAACCCAAATAGGGGAGGTTCGAATGAGTACAAAGCTATGATTCTTTCTCCCAAAGGAGCCACTCAGCTGCTTGAATGACCAGTTTATTCGGATGACACTAAATGTGGGACATGCAAGCCCACTGAGGCCGTTCATTCAGCTCATAGTACCGAAGGGATCGGCCTTATTGATGAGTTATTGGTGGAAAGGCTTGGACTTGTAGCTCTACAAAAAAAAAACCTAAGATAAAAAAATACAAGATCAAGCTTTTAGCTAACTTGCATGAGTAGCATGGGGCTAGTCGACCTATGATATGCTATCCTCGGCACCCTGGGTAGTCTGATAGGGTGTGATGTATATGCCAAGGACATCAGTATTACGTGGACTAAAATTACCTATCTAGTTTTAAGCTAGGAAGGCTAGCTGCTTTGGATATAACGTCCAAATTTCGTTAGGCCAAGAGGGCCAATCAGTTTTTTTTAGTGAAATGTTTTATGTCATTAGGCCAAGAGGGCCAGTTGTCTGTTTAGTACAAGTGCGGTTAATGGTTTCTTGTTTTAGTCCTATGCTAGACAGGTTCGAAGAAGAGCTTGGAAGGAGCCTTTGTCGCGCGGAAGCTTCTCATGGCCCTATCCAGGTGATATCTCTCCTTTATGAGTAACGTGTTTTTGTGCTATATGTGTCTGTGTACTTGTAGGGGATTTTTCTTTTCTTGTTGGGGACCGGCATCCAAGACATGAAGTCCCAGGTTTAGGTTAGGTATGTTTGAGGGCGGTCTGAGTAGTTGTTGCCTCCTGTAAAGACATTGCCCGGCATCAAGTTGTGAGGCAGTTAGAGAAGCCTGCCGGAAGGAAAATGATGATGATAGAGAAGGAAAAAACCCTTAATATCTCAAAGACAATAAATATATACAAAGGTATGTAAAAAGGGGTTCTAACCCCTATCAAAATAGAAAAGAAAAGAAAAGAAAATTTATAAGCAGTTGATCATCGCCTTGCGAAGGCCTGGTAGGTTCCTGGGGACGAGTCAAACTCGGGGCTGATGCCTTGTCTTCCTAGGGATGGCGTCTTGCCGGAAAAGAAGAAAGTAAGGAATGTTGGAGCAAAAATAAAAGTGAGCATCAGAAAAGGATTAAGTGTCGCCTTGCGAGGGCTTGGTAGGTTCTTGGGTACCGAGACAGGACCTGAGGCCGATGCCCTGTTCTCCTTGGGTCACTACGCTCAGCTCCCTTCTTTTTACATGCCCGAGTATAAAGAATAAAAACCTAAAAGAAGAAATGTGCTAAAAGCAAATACTTCTTGGTCAGGCTATAGGAGTCCTCGCCTAGTAGGAGCTCCTGGTTGTGTTGTCCTTAGTTAGGTAGGTAGTCCAGACCACCACTTAGGGTGACCTCTTTGATAGTTCGTTTTAGTTTGGCAGTGTTAGAGCAGTCGGTTAGTGACTAGCTTCGGATCTTCTATTAGATTATCCTAGGCCCACTCCTTGTGGATGTCGTGCCTTGGTTTTGTCAGGGGGTAGGGTGAGCATTGTGCTCTGTTTTAATATGTATCTATTTTGTATCAGCTTGATGCTTCCTTTGGTTGTTTTGTGCAGATCTATTGTGGGATTCGACGGGCTGAGTCGCCCTATCCCGTGGTCGCCAATGAGACCGGAGTTTTGAGCCCGGGATGTGCCTAAAATTTTCCTAAAATTTCAGAATTTAGGAAAAAAATATTTAGCATCGAAGGCGGCGGTTGCAGCTAGGACGATTTTAAGCACCAACAAGTGAAAGACGGCTTTTAAAAGATGCTCGAGCGACACTTTTGGATCTTTGATAATTTTTTCGACTGCCGTGCAGGATGTCAAGAGTTGCCAGTCAATGCGGGATGTCAAGCCGGACGCCTAGGATTTTTCAGAGCTTGAATAGGAGCTAGGACGGGGAAATGGCCAAGAATCGGTCAAGATATGAAAAGGTGGACCAAAGTTGGCCAAAAGCGGTGGTGCCCTTTGGGAGCCTTGGACCCCTCCAAATTTTATGCCACATAAAAGATGAAATCATGGAGAGACAAGAAGCATGAAGAAGGCGACGTCTGCACGCTGGCGCAATTTGCGCCCTCTCTCCTCTCTCATCATGATGTGGGGCTGTGAAGAACCCCTGTAACCGATGTTACCCCTCATCTTCTCTCTATGGGCTGATTCTATCGCTCGTCTTCACTCGTGGAATGATGGACTGAATAAAGAGAACCAGATCTATCATTTCTCTCTCCTCCCTCTCTCTCTTCTCTATAGGCTATTCATGTGTGCCATCTTGAAAGAGGAATTCGGGTGGGAGAATGAAGAAAGTGATGAAGAAGGTTGATGGAGATGCTAAAGGTTGAAGTATAGCATTGTATTGAGAGCAATGGAGGCTCTGTTTGCTAATTATGCATGCATTCAAGGCATCTCGGGTTACGTAAAAACACGGTATTACTATTTTTATGAAGAAAATGAAGGATTTTTTATAGTTTATGATGATAATTATGTTCTTATTGGATGAAAATTTGTTTGTGGGCTGTTTGCATTATGAGTAATTGATGTTCATAAAAAAATCTTGGTTTTGCAATGATTTACATGCTTTATTTAATTCCTGGAATCTCGAAATGCAGGTTTTAAGTGGCAAAATGGTGTTTTTTCCGTTTCGAGTGGAGGGAAAAGTGTTCCCATGGGAGGAATATGGAAGATAAATTGAATGTTAGTATGTTGAAGTGAGTGGAATAAGAAAAACCAGAAAATAGTATAATTTATTTCCAAATAAATCAAGAAAATGGAAAAAATAGGAAAAATAGAAATATGCCTTGGAAAAATATAAGAATTGGTTGTGGATGTATGGTAGTGGCAAAGCATGAGGTTTAGCCTCAGTTTGCCCTATCTCGTTGTTAAATTTTGTGATTTATTGCTTTTTCTACATCAAAACATGCTAAAATGAACCTCTACACCTATGCAACGAAAGCAATACCTAAATGTAGGGGGGTCGAGATGTTTGAATGGTGTGATTTGCGTGCTGATTGTTGTTGATTTTTTGATGCACATCATGACATAAAGTCCGTGTTATTTTAATTAAAGAGGGTAGTAGCACGAGTGTTATCTTGGTGCTATCATTTCATCGTTGCAATGCGTTAGAGAATAAGCATTAAAGCCTACTTGTGCACTAAGCACGTGTTTCTGATTGGAAAATGATGTTTGAGCACTTTAAAACCATTCATCTTTGCATGTCCATGATGATCATGGTATCCGAATATAAAAACGTGGATGCATAGCACCTACTTTCAATGAAAATGACCCACGTTGAGTGTGGAAAGGCATCTTAAGCCGTAGGATAGATGTTGGTTCTTGTGGGATTATTTAGTGAGGAAACATGGTATATCTCCTGGATAACGTTTGAATGGAAGAGTGGAGTGTGTTCGTTTGTTTTATATGTTGAGCAGCGCATCAAGGGGCCAATCCCTCCGATGTAGGAGAGCTGCAGTGGGACCGCGATGTTTCTATCGAGAGGTTGCCTCCCATGTATATGATTATCATGGTATTTATTGCTAATGTGTATGGGTTCTCCCTCTGTGGAGTTTATAGAAAGGGAAACGTTGGACTACAAAGCTATAAAACTATATATGCATAGATTAGGCTTTAGGGCCGTTTGTCCTTTAGCATTAGATTAACGCTCCTAGTCCGCGAGGCCGTGAGGGTGTGTTTGTCTATTATGAGCATGAGGTCCGGCTAGTGCCATAGCTAGTGCCGGCCCATTTCAGGTCCCATCAGTTTTGGGGCTTAGAAAAATGTGAAAATTTATAGTTAGTGTCTGTGCATGTTTGGCAAGGGTCAAGGTATGGTGTTAAGTCTCAGCTCACCCTTGTCTTTATGTTCTAGTGCATCTTTATTGCTTTATATATAGGAAATTACAAAAAACAAAACCCTACACCTATGCAATGCAACATAACCTAAATGTTAGAGGGAACGGGTGAGGTTAAGAGATTAAGAGGGCTGAGAGGGTGTGAATCTTTGAAATATTTGATTGTGCATTTCATTTAAAATTGTGATATTCTAGTTTAAGGGGCTAGTAGCACGAGAAATCGGTACTAGTCTCCATATATCGAAGCATACGTTTAGTGGAAATCATGAAACAACTGTTTTTCCACATCATAAAGTGCTGATTTGATGAATATTGTTTGTGCACTAGGATTATATGCACTATGAATGAGGCATGCCATGGTATCGATCCTCGATTGCATAGAAATTTGTCTTCCTAGGACATGACTTATATGTGGAGTGGAAAGGAACCTAAGTTATAGGTTAGTCATTCATTTTCTAAGGGAATTATTTGGTAAGGACACATGGTATCTCCTGGAATACATTCAAAATGAAAGAGTGGAGTTTGTATCGTGTGAACTTTTTGTTGAAGCGATGCATCTTGGGGCCAATTCCGGAGGTGTAGAAGATCTTGCACTCCTCTCACTCCTTACCACCGAGATCTAGCACTTCCCATCTCATTGTGGGCATTATATCAGAAAACTTTAGTATTATGGGGAGTAGTATGGAAAATGCTACACCATTGCTTATTTAGACCACATTCGGCAGCCAAGTGACCTAGATTACTAGGTATACCAGAAGTTTTGATGGTAGGTTTTTGATTGCCCTTTGAGGGTTTGCAAGCCTTGTCCTTCTTCTTGGACTTAATTGGCTTCCAACATTCCTCTTCCTTGAAGTCCTCCTCTTTAACTACTACTTTCTTCCTCTAGGTCCTAATCCGTAGTATTTGAGTCAATGGGTTCCATATGACAGAATTTTATAGTGGGGTCTATTTTCTAACTTCTCCTTGGCCAAAAATATCTCAATGTGGAGAGCACACTAGTAGAAAAAATCTAGGATATTAACATATATGTTTTCATAGCTAAGGCTTTTCAAATATCCATATTTAGGCCTTGCAAATACAAAGAATGCAACATTTCACACTAGGATGGGTATTTGAGGACATATATCCTCTTAATAATTTACACCAAGCTATATAGCTCTCGATTGTGGCACTACCTTGTCTTAACCTATGCAATCTTTATAATTTTTGGGCATCGGTCCACTAATCTAGCTAGAACTACAAAAATGGAATGCTCTCTGGGCATCCTTAGGCAATGCCTGAGTGTTTTCCCATTGTTAGCCAAGCCACCACCTCTTTTCGCATCGATGACTCGAATATGGCCACCTTATGGATGAGATCCACTTGGGCAAGCAAATTGACCATATATGCCTCCTTTAATTACCTATAGAAGGCATCCAAGTCCTCATTTGATAAGTGAGTAAACTTTGGAAACAAAAGCTATGCATAGGCAGCCATCCAAGTGTTAATCAGGATACCATATGGCACAATGGGTAAAAACACTATCAATTTATTTGTCATAAATAGCCACCCTACTAGCTTTAATGACATGATAGGGGCAATTATTAGACTAAGATGCACACCCCAGAGTGTGAGCACTATTTGTTGGGCTATGGGATGGAGTGCTCCACTCAAAAATCATTATTGTTGAGGAATGAAGTTCCCTTAGGAGACGGAGTCTAATATCTCTACTCACACCAAAGGGAACATAGGCTAGCAATCCTTTGGCTAACCCTACAAGTAGGTGTGCAAGTAGGCGTACACACATGGAAAAGATCAACATGTTTGCCATGTGTGATCGGGTCCAAGTTCTAGTTGTGATCACCAAGTGCAAGCCACCTGCACTAGCTATGCATGAAAATGGAGCCTTATCATACTTGGATTTGACATAGGGGTATGCTAGAAACACCTATGGGCAACAAAGGGGTAGAGCTCAGCTCCCCCTCATTTCTCACTCACTATGAACCAAGTGTAGCGATTGACTACTCTCAATCCTATAGGACAATAATGTGATCACCATGCCAAAGTGCTAAAATGATTTTAGAGATTGTTACATCTTGTAGGAACCTTTAGGTGGATCCTCATGGGTTAAAGCCAATCGCTTTGTAGGTGAGGTAGTCGCCCAATTAGATCAAAGTCTAATTAACTGCTTTGTAGGTGAGGTAGCCGCCCAATTAGATCAAAGTCTAATTATTTTGTGGAGTGCAAATGGTTGCAACTGGGATAATGATTACTAAATATTACCTTCTATGATCAAGTACTTAGTATGTTACATATAGTTCCAACCTCTTCATTAAAGGCAAGTATCACTCCTTCAACAAAACCATTGTACCATAAGTATCCCTAGCATGAGGCATCTACCTTTGGTACTAGAAGTGCCAAGGAACTAGCACTCATCAAGGAGGGGGGTAACATGCTAACTATACTTTTGGCAAGACACATCAAAGGAAGTCAAAGTGTAAGTACTAAAAGTTGCTTTAAGTATGTATTAATTGTTTGGCTTTATCATAAATATTTTTTAGATACTTGCATTTTTTCAAAAGAATATCATGTTTGTAATAATTTTATTTTGAGATTCAAGCTCACTTCCATGCAAATTGTAACATATTTTAGAGTTAGACTAGTAGAATTATAGTGGATATGAAGGTTGTGGCATGGAACTTCTATTCACTTTATTTTAAAGAGGTCCAATTAACCTAAGATGTATACATAAATCAAAAGAGGACTAGTTAAGAGCACAAGAAGTGGTTATGGTGCCCAACTTATGGGGGGAACCCTAGACTCAAATCCTATGTATAAAAGCTAAAAGGTGAGGAGAGGAGATCATTCATCTTGTCCACTTGTGCATCTTGAGATACACACATAGGCACACACACAACACACAAACCCACATATACAGATGAGTGAGAGAGTGTATAAGGGATAGTAAGGGACCATTGAGAGAAGTTCTTCTCCACCTCATGTTTCTTCTCCTTCTTCATCTCTACATTTCCCTCTTCATGGAGCTTTTGTGGATCTAATTTGTAGTAGCTAAGTAGCTAATTTGAATCGACAACATTGCTTAGACCATAGAACAATTTGCAAGTCCATTGAGCATTGACTATAATGTGATAATAAGTAAATGGTCTCACAACATCTCAAGTCTGTTAGATATGATCAATGCCCCACCCTCATTAGGTGCTACCAATGATCCATGGTGCTCAAAGTTGTAAGGCCCCCATTATGAGGAGAAGCCAAATGTGAGCCCGGACATTGGTTGAGTCCTGACTTGTATATCAGATGAGGTCTATGTGACCGGATGGCAAAAGAGGTGACTGTTGTGGGTCTAATCTTTGGGTTAGACGGAGTGGTTAAGCTGGTAGCAACTCGAGGCACATTGCATTGAGTTGCGTGGTAAGGGAGTTAAAAGGGGCCCCTATTGTGGGGTCCGGGGGCCGCGGAAGCGGCCCCTGGCTGGGGGGTCCCAGGGGGGCCAGCGGCCCCCCTGGCGGGGGTCCGGGGGCAGCGCCCCCGGCCCGATGGTAAAGGGAATATTCCCTGGAATATTCCCTGGCCGACTAGTGGAGGCTCATATGGTAGGTCGGTCAGCAGGCCGACCTAACGACCTTCGCGGGCTATAAAAGCTAAACCCCTTCGCAGCCATCTTACACTAATCTTTCACCCAGTCAGAGTTGTTGCTCCAGCTAGCCTTAAACTCTTCACCTATCTTCTGTCTAGATCGCCATCTAAGCTTCACTCAGTGGAAGCGCACGGGTGGACAGAGCCATCTTTGTATCAGTTGTTTGGAGTTAAAGAATTTTACTGATTCTCCTCTTATCTGTTGTGTACTCTCTATCTCTTTCTCAGATTCTGTTCGCTGCGCCGTGTAATATTTTACAAAGTCTAGTCTTAAATCTTTGCTCTTTTGAGTAGAAAGAAGAGTACATGGCTTGGTTGAGAAGGAGTGAAAGGTAGCTAGGTGAGAAATAGCATAGCAAACATAGTTAAAACTCTTGAAAAAAATAAGATATTTGTTTATGTACCATTGTTGTGCAAAAAAGCCAATACATTTTTTATGTCTTATTTTCATGCATTAGTTGTTTTCCTTAGAAGTGTCTAGGAGTTTGTATGAAAACACACATTCCATGCTTTGCCCATGGATTTCGATTGACATTTTCAAATTGTGTTGTAATTTTTTAATGAAGATTTTTTACTAATTTGTAGTATTTTATTGCAAGATAACATCTCTTTTTAGCCATATGTTGTGTGTTATTTCATTTTTACTAATCCCCACAAGTTGTTTTAACCCAAATGTTTTAAAAAACAATTATCTTAAGAAAAGCATAAGAAACAATCATTATACAAGCAAGTTATCACATTATTTACTTATCACACAATAAGCAACCATAGTTTATTTTATTTAAGTGTGATAAAAATTGAAGGATATGGTTTGATTATTTAACTTATATATTTATGAATTTGGAGAGAGAGAGGGTGGGAGTGAGGGAAGCACATGTGCTTAACACAAATAGAGTTAGTAGAGACATGTGCACAGATGCATGCACACACACAATATATGTAGAGAGAGAGTGCATGTGTGGGGGGGGAGGGGGGGCATCTAATATTTGGGACTTTGGAGGGACTCTTATTCTTTCAAGGGTTTCAATTTTCCTCTATGTGGTACTGTAGCTCCAAGCCGCCATCTCTCTCTCTCTCTCTCTCTCTCTCTCTCTCTCTCTCTCTCTCTCTCATATGGCATCTCAGGAGATGGCTCGAGCGGGGGATACCACATCATGGTATGCACAGACTAGAGCTTGGTTTGACAGACATGGGCTGGACATTGATAGACTCCCACCTCTTTTATATGATACTCAGGCTCCCACTTACACCCTCTCTCTCTCTGAGAGGAACAGAGTCATCAGACAGGAGATATGGCATATTTATATACAGAGGACATGGGTCAGCCCTGCACAGCCACTGCCATCGAAGATGGCACATTATTATACACAGTTCTTGAGCATATCAGAGCAGGGATTCATAGAGATTCCGAGATATATGCAGATCTATATGCCACATCGATTGAGAGTTCTTATTGGACAGCTCAGGGTATCATCACATCAGCTTATGATTGAGAGTGGCAGATCCAGTGGCATCCCACGGGAGGAGAGGATATGCCCCCTTTGCAGATCAGAGGTGGAGAGTGAGGAGCATTTTGTTCTCAGATGCCCGGCATACTCAGAGTTGAGATCTAGATACACATTGAGCAGCTCACTTCAGGGATGTATGACTGATATGGATCAGAGATCATTTGGCCATTTTTTGGGAGGCATGGCACATCAGAGAGCAGAGCACACAGTGGGTCCCAGTCAGAGAGGGGCCCACCCAGACGACTATTACACAGTTCTTTCAGACAGACAGAGTGAGAGCTACTGTACCAGCCTCTAGCCAGACCTCCGGGCTCACACTACAGCAGGCTGAGGACCAGCGTATCCGACTCCACACGAGGATCCGTGGGTTTCGGACCCCACAGCCACACCGACAGGAGATCCAGAGGATTCTTGATCTACATTGACAGCAGACTGAGATCCGACAACACTCGACACATTGGATCTTAGATCTCCAGTTTGTTCTTTCTCCACCGCCGATGTACCACATCCTGCATCCAGGAGGGATCACCTGCTATTAGCGACTTTGACGACTGCTACTACATCCCAGGATAGTATATCTCCCTGCATCTGTTACATATACACATCGCACCACTTTATCACAGCCGACAGTTGTTCCCCTATCACAGCCGACATTTGTTCCCCTTTTGTAGCCATTATCTGGAGTACCAGAGCTACATACGCACATACACATACACGACACTTATCACACTCACAGCACCGTATTTTCAGTTTCCAGTTTTTAGCTTTTCATTCAGCACTTTTATTTTGGATAGCTGGACCTCATCAGTTGTATCACAATTTGTCTCATAGGCCAGTTTTGGTCTTTAGAAGACGTTAATATAACTTTCTTTCTTTCTTTCTCTCTCTCTCTCTCTCTCTCTCTCTCTCTCTCTCTCTCTCTCTCTCTCTCTCTCTCTCTCTCTCTCTCTCTCTCTCTCTCTCTCTCTCTCTCTCTCTCTCTCTCAACATCTCGATATGAAAGCAAAGTCACTCAAGAATAGATACAAAGGCAAAGAGATGTTCACATGGTATAGAGGAATCAGAGAAGAAGATGGATAAGAGAGAGGTTTACCCTCCAAGTCTCTTACACACTCTCAACCTCAAACTTTCTTAATATTTCGTTCTCTCTCTAAAAACAAGCTATGACGGAAGAAAAAGGTGAAGAGAAAGCTTTAATAGTCAAAATATGCACACAAGAATGAGATTTTCCACATAATGTACATTTCTTGGGTGGCTTCAAACCTTGGTCAATTTTCTACATTTGATCACCTTATTTAAACATGCCCATGTAGACTATTGACAAACATAAACTATGATGATGTTGGTAGGAGAAAATGCAAAGGCAATGCCAATGAACCAATCAAAGGACATGCCAAGGGAAGAAAGTCAATTTGATTGGCAAAGGACAAAAATCTTTACTTGTGTCCATAGTTGACAATCTACCCAAGGAGAAGGAGACTAAATTTGTCGGTCTACTAAGACAATTATTTGATATACTTGCCTTATCAATGGAATAACTTAAAGGGAATCGATTCTAGCATTGTCATGGATAATATTCCAATGGTCCTTGATGCTAGACCAATACAATAGTAATGTTATGCAATGAATCCAAGCATTCATACAAAGACAACAATGAGATTAAAAAGCTCCTAAATGTTAGATTCATTTATGAGATTGAACACATGGACTAGGAGTTATCAATTATCATGGTACTCAAGAAAAATAGAAAAATTTGTGTGCATGCATTATAACAAATTCAATGGTGCTACAAAGAGAGATAATTATGCTCTCCAATATACATAGCATATGCTAGAGAGAGTGTTAGGGAAGGAGACTTATAGCTTCCTCAATGGGTTTTTTGGGTATACTCAAGTGCAAGTTCATCCAAACGATAGGTAGAAGACTATGTTTCCTACAAAGTGGAGAGTGTTTATTTACATAGCCATGCCCTAGCTCAACTTATTCTCCTTTCACTTTTTAGAGGCTCACATATGAAATATTCAAGGATATGCTAAGAAATTAACTCGAAGTGTTTGTATGTGACCTTTGACAGGGCTAGAAGGAGAATGGGGCATGCAAACACACAAAAGAGATGTTATGTTTGTGGTGCCTCCAACTATACTCTTGTTAGTACACCTTATGTCCTCATTTCTTAAATAATAAAGAATAATTGTGTACATGTATAGGTTAGTGAGTAAAATAGACATCCATCCACATTGGTGTTTATCCCAACAACCTCCCAATTAAAGGCCAAATGTGAGCTTAAGGGAGACAACATAATAAAAGAATATGTGAGGTAAATATATGGGATGTACACTCATCCAATGCCTATCAACTCCCTATAATATGCAAAGTTTTCGGTGGGCTAACATTTCATGAGAAAGTCTATAGGGTTATCGTTAGTATTATGAACTTTAACAAGCCCAACTCGCTTGTCCATAAGCAATTAACAAAAGGAAGTGAGATATCAATTATATGTGCTTCATTTTTTCATAAAGGATGAGATACTTTGCCAACATGATTGGCACTTTGATTATTATTATGCAACAATGGGATGAGTAAGACATATTATGCATCCATGATATTGCGCCATCATACAAGGTAAAGATATATCTTTTGTTTGACTTTTTATTGTCAATGTTCCTTTCATGGTGATGTGCATCTATGTACCTAGATATACCACTACTACTTCTTCTAAAATATATGCACATATCTCTTATACTAGTCAATTGCCTCAATATGTCTTTCATTGTTTCCAAATGCTTCTTGATAGGATTTGATACATGTACTTTCTCACTACTCCTATTGCAAAAGTAATGTCCAAATGATTGGCAACTATAGCATATATAAGACTATCCACACATGATGAATATGAAACTTTGGCCATTTTAGCCCTCTCTCCTCATCAAATTCGAGAGAATCATCTTAGTACTAAGCTTTACATATGGAGGCAATTGGGTACTAATTTCCTTTCATGCTCCATATTGAAACCTTGCAAAACTTTGCTAACATAATCCTTTTAGATAGACATAGCAATCTCCTTATTTTGTTTCTGATTACAACATGCAAAGAATGTGATTTGCATGTCCTAAATCCTTTATTTCAGAGGTTTCCATTAACCTTTTCTTCAAGGCATCAATCTCATACTTTTTCTCTAACTATCAACATATAATCCATATAAAGATTTAACACTACCAAGCTTCCATCAATTGTCAATTTATCATTCACATCTCTAACTTGTTTTTTCCAACTATCAACATGTCATCCACATCTCATACTTGTTTTTTTCCAGCTATCAACATATCAGCTACACAAAGATTCAACACTAGCAAGCTACCATCTATAGTGTTTCTATTGTATAAGTAGTGGTTTGTCTCACATCTCCTTATAGCCATGAGATTGCATAAATGTGTCTAACTTATTATAGTGGTCTATCTCACTTCTCTTTATAGCCATGAGACTACATATAGGTGTCAAGCTTACTGTACCATTCCCACGGGGCCTATTTTAATCCATAAAGACTCTTGTTTAGCTTGTAGAAAAGCTTTGATTTTCCATTTTTCACAAAACCCTTTGGCTATTGCATATAGATCTCATCATGAAGGTCATCATATAGAAATGTTGTCTTGACATTCAACTATATAAGGTTCTTAGCCACCAAGGAAAGCACAGTATAAAGAGTATTCCATTTCATCACAAGAAAATATCTCATTAAAATCCATAGCTTTTTCTTGCTTAAAGCCTTTAGCCACCAATATTTCCTTGTACTTTGGTTTAGCACCACTATAACCTTCAACTTATAGATCCACTTGGATGGCAACACATTTTTGCCCTTTAGAAAAGGAACCAACTTCCAAGTTTGATTCCTTATTATGAAATCCACTTTAGACTACATAGCTAGCTCCTAGTTAAGTTTATCCTCACAAGTCATGGCCTCTTTATAACAAGATGGCTCCCCACAATCCATCATCATCACATGTTCAGCCCTAGGCTAAAGGAAATTTAGCCTTTACTCTTTCTTCCCAAGGTAGCATAGGGTTATCAACATACTACTCAATAGATCTCTCTACTTTATGCTCACTAGTAGAAGCATCACTTGTGTCTTCTTTTTGCACAATTGGTGTGCTAACACTTGCCCTATATGTCAAAATAATAGGTGGCATCGCATCCTTGAAAGTAATCTTTATTTTTTGTTGTCCTTTAAGAGTATGCTTATGTAGCTTCTTCTCATTCAATATCTGTTTGTTATTATGGATAATCTTTCTACCTTCTGGATCAGAAATGCAATAATCCATTTTTCCACTTTGTTTCATTGTCCAAAAAGATGCACTCATTGTATTTTTGGCTCTAACTTTTTGCACCTTTCCTTTTGTACATGCACATAAGCTTCACAATCAAATACCCTTAAGTGTTCATAAGCGGGCTTCTTGTTCTACCATGTCTCTTTATATGAATCCCACCACCCAAAGTAGTATTGGGTGACCTCTTTTTCAAATGCATAGCATTTGCCATAGCATCAACCTAGAATCCTTGAGTAAAACCAACATTAGATAGCATACTCAGCAAGTCTCTTGTCAAACTGTTTTTGAGACACTTAAGTCTAATGAGAGATCAATTCTCTACCATTTGTAGTTTTGAGACAATTAAGTATATTCTCACGCTAATTTTCTAGAATTGCCACAAAATTTTGAAAACAAGACAAAGCCTCATCTTTTCTATCCATACTAAAATCCCACACTTTCACAATTGCATCATCAATGAATGTGATTAGAAAAGGATGTTTATAGACTTTGTAGGCATAGGTCCATATGTATTCTTATAATTAAGTCAAGCAGCTCACTCCTTTTTCTACTTTTTTCTTATGGAAAACGCGCATACTTTCCATATATACAATGCTTATAAATGAAAGGATCTAAGAAATCAAGAGAAAGTAAGTAACCAAAATGACATAGCATTTCAATTCATTTTCTAGACATATTTCCATATATCCTAATTGATTATGCCAAAAGTATACATTTAGCTACTCAATTATTGTAATCACATGATTTTTAATAGAAGATACATGAAGAGGATACAAAGTGTCACATTTGGCTCCTTTGGCAACAAAAATGATCCCCTATGGAAACTCCCAAAAGTAGTATAGTATCCCAAGTCATCCAACTGACTAATAGATATTAAGCTCTTAGTAATCTTGAGTACATTATGTATATTCCGAAAAGTAAAGGTAGATCACTTCTAAAAATTAGACTACACATTACCTATACAAACTATATCATATACATAGTCATTACTAAGATGGGTACTTTCATACCTGATATTGTCATATAGACCAAACCGCCCCTTATGAGAAGGTCACATGAAAAGATAGGCCAAAAACAAGTATCCAATCTTGAGCCAATTGTTGATTTGTTACAACTAGTACATGTGCAAGAAGGGTAGAAGTAAAGAGTACTTAACCATCAAGTCTTTGCATTTATTTCTTCTCTTTTTTCTCTCCCTTCCATTTGTAATAGTCCTTCTTAATATGACATGTGAAAGCATTCAATATCTTTCTTGAATCTAGATTTGCTATATGACTACCCACAGTCCTAGTTCTTGCATTTATGTTGTTTTCTATCTCTTTCTTCTTGAGTTGCCAATATTTGACCATTTTTACCTTGGTCCATGGATTTCTTGTATATCTCTTTAGCCAATAAAATGTCCACAATATCATTAAACTTTAGCTCACCATTGGAGCTAAATTATTAATGGTTACCCTAAAGGTATCCAATGATGCAGGCAATGAGCACAATAAAATTTTTATCTTAATCTCATCTTCAACCTTTAAATTTTAGCCCTACATTTGGCTAAAGATGATGTTGAATTCATTAAGTTGGAAGGTGATTAGTAGTGGCCTCCTTCATATATAACTCAAATGACTTTTTTATGAGATACACCTTACTAGAGGCAATTTCAATCTCATAAATGTCATATAGCTTCTTCCATAATTTATGTGTAGTGGTCTTATTTACAATCATAAAATATAGATATTTTTCCTAGTGCATCCTAATTAATAGTCCATTTTCCAAATGTATCAAGCTCCAAACAATCCTCTTCAAACATGTCTATCGATTTTACATCTATGTCTCTTAGGGCCTCAATTTCTCCTTTAAGGTCATCTTGGATCTACTCCTTTCACAAACTAAAGCTAGTACCATCAACTTCCTACTATTATAAAGTTTCCTATCTATTATAGAGAATGAAGTCATTTGTTCAAACCAATAACTAATTGTCAAGTAATAATAGCTAAAAATTTAACAAACTACACCACAAAAATGGTAGAATCAATACAGCAACTGCTCAATATAATAAAAACTGAGAAAAGTTACAAAACATGAATCATTACTTAGCAATAATGTATATATCACTATCCAAATGGTATGAAAATCATTGTTCATAATCAAAATGTTATACTATTGCTTCAATACTTCCACATGGATATAGTAACATAATAGTTATTCAAAAGCACATTAGTAGATCGATCTCCCTAAAACCACTTCAATACATCAAAGAATAGTGTTCTTGCTCATCCTAAAACCACTTCAATACATCAAAGAATAGTTTTCTTGCTCATCCATGAGAAAATATACATGGACAATATGATAGTATACATAGCTCTAGAATTACTACAACACATACATCAAAGTCTCTACTCTAACAATAGTTGTTGCATACAATAGTAACCAACAAAAAACTCCAAAATTGTGAAATTTTTAAATTGCTACCTATATCAAACAATCCACAACCTAAAACTTATTGTGTCTAATAGTCTATAGTTACCAATGACTGATAATCTATATATGGCATCTATATAGTGGATATTATAGATGTGACCTATTTTGTAGGGTTTGAATAATCTATGCAGAATTGTAGAAAAGGCCAAAATAGCATGTGCAATACTTATAGGCCAAACACGGAACTCAAAAAGTCTTACATTTAAAAAAAATTTAGACTAAGACCTTACGAGTCATACTCATTAAATCTTATCCAAAATGGAGATCCTGAAAAATGTTGATAGCTATGCTCACAGAAGCCTCTCACCCATTATGATACAAGTTTATGGAGATACAGGGAGCATGGAGATTGTATAGAGACTTTGAGAGAGAGAGAGAGAGAGAGAGAGAGAGAGAGAGAGAGAGAGAGAGAGAGAGAGAGAGAGAGAGAGAGAGAGAGAGAGAGAGAGAGAGAGAGAGAGAGAGAGAGAGAGAGAGAGAGAGAGAGAGAGAGAGAGAGAGAGAGAGAGAGAGAGAGAGAGAGAGAGAGAGAGAGAGAGAGAGAGAGAGAGAGAGAGAGAGAGAGAGAGAGAGAGGCACTATGTTCATGGTGCCTCCAATACTTCTCTTGTAAGAATCACCTTATTGCTCTATCTCTTAAAGAACAAAGAATAATTGTATACATGTATAGTTAGGGTTAGTGAGTAGGATGGGTAGCTGGCCACATTGACTGTTACCCCAATATAATACCTTTGTATCCATACTAATTGGGAAGAGCACATAGAGAAAATATAGCTAGCCTTTAAACCTTGCCAACAATACAGTCTCTTCTTAAACCACTTAAAATGTAGATTTGGATAAAGTACAAACTTATTTTAGGTCACATTGTGTCAAGGAATGATATTGTCATAGATATTCATGGTTAAATTCTATTGTGCTCATTGTGTAAATAGTATCAACTCAATATCAATCACTAGCATTACCATGTGTGGTTGTTATAGCAAATATGTAAATGTATAATATTCATAATGTAACTTTTTTTGAACTAGTAGATGCCCTCACCTTCTAAGGTTTCAAACTCCACATTGCTCATTCTATTGATTTGGTATACATGGTAAGGGCCAAGACCTCTAGACTTCATCTATTATTTATGTCCTTTAATGAAGCAAAAGCAACATTGGGTTACCTTTCTTGAAGTCTCTATGTTTGATATGCTTGTTAAACCATGTCTTCTTGTGAGGACCTTTTTGGCAAAGGAGTGTACAAGTAGCCAAGTGTTGAATTTTTCATAAGAGCTCAAGCTTAATGAGATGCTTGATCCAAGCTTTCTTTCCCTCCTAGCATTGCGATTCATAAATTAGGAAATAATAACTCAATTGATAGGATTGTGCCTATGTCATATATGAACTTGAAGGATGTTTGCCCTATTGGAGTCTTATGGGCTATGTGATGTGTCCATGAAGCTGTCATAAGCTTGTTATCCTAGTCACTCTTAGGTGTATAGACTATCATGATAAGGACATTGATCAAAAGTTTATTAGTTACTTCAACTTGATTGTTTCCTTGAGGGTATTAGGGACATGACTTCCTATGAATGACCATGAAAGTGAACAATAGATGCACACTCACCTTATTGATGAGATGAGTGTCTTGGTCATTCACTATCTCAATTGGCCACACAAATGGAAAAATGACTTGCTCCATAAGAACTTAATCATTATCCTAGCATTATTCTTTCAAGTGGCCTTCACCTCTTAATCCAGTTCATTAGATAATTTCTAACTAACTTATATACTAGGCTATTGTATTGACAAGTCCAACAAAATCTACTCTTCAATGGGTTGAAGGGATATACAAAGCAAGCTACATCATGTAAGAGAGCAGCCACCCAAATTGATATTAATATTTTTTCTTGCTATCATGTCTTTGTCAATGTGTCCTCCTACAATCCCCCCATGTGCTTTGCTGAGCAAATCATGCATCCTATTTTTGTATGCATGTCTTCTCATAAGACCATCCTAACCTAATTGATACAATTGTCCTACAATAACCTACTAGGGTCTTATCCTAATGGGAATGTACTTAAGCATTGCCTTCTAGATTAGGCAATCAAGAAATCATTTTCAAGAGCTTCAACAATATTAATTATAAAATATAGAGTAAGATCTACTTTGTACAACTTCTCTTTTTAAGAGATTCAATTTGAATGGATATCTTAAAGGTCGTCCATGGTTTTCTTTCTTGCTAGTTCCCCATTCTTCACTCTTGACATATGATTTTCCATGTAGTAATGTTTGCCTTTCTAAAAAAACAATAAAAAAGTCAATATTTAACAACAAAAAAAGTAGCCATTTGGAAATGTGTTTAGTTACACATGGCTTGCTATTAATAATAAATTAGTGCAACTTGATGATCAACAAAAATGATAGATGCCATCCTTTCAAGATAATGCCTAAGCTTCTTCATAGAAAACACCATCCCTAATCCTTATCTTTTAGTAGTTCAATAGTTCATTTTAGTTTTGTTGAGTTGTCTACTTGTGAAACTTATTGGGAATCCCATGTTATGGTCTCCAATTTGGCATAATACTACTCTAATAGAAAACCTAAAAGCATCAACATGCACATGATATGTGATTATCCAATGTAGGGCTCGTAAAATAGGTATTGTGGAAAGAGCCTTTTTTCAAGTTTTGTGAGTAAGCTATCACTCTTCAATCAATTCAAGGATGATAAGAAGTTTATACATCTCAATACATTTTACTAGTAAACTCATCACTCTTCAATCTAAAAAAGTGATAACAAAAGTTTTCTCCTTGATTGAAGGAGGCTTTTTCACTTCTTATGCCTACGTGTTGAGAATGGGATGTATTGAGATGGCAATCAAGTGCTATTTCAAAGTTAAATCAATAAAATAAACATAATGAGATTCAAGATAAAAGTTGATTGATACATTACTAAGCTATCAAAGTACAATGATGATGACCCTAATCAAGCTAATGCTTAGGTTGATGGACAATCACTCAATCCACTCATACAAGGCTAAAGCTAAAGCTCAATGATATGCTACTTGAGTTCTACACTTAGTTCTCTTTTGATTCTCTATTTACTATCCTCTTAACATTAGCTTTTTTATAGCCATAGCATAGTGTAGTAAATTCTACTATCAAGATTTGGTTTTGCTAGTACTACATTAGGGCTGATCTCATCAAACCCTTTCGTAAGTAGATGTTCCATTATGTAATGAACAACTCTTCTTCATATTACATTCTTAGATTATGGCTATATCTCGAGATATTCAACTACTCAAATAGGTAGGTAGGTGTAGTCCAGGTTTCATCATGTCATCATTGAAGCATCACCCTCAAAGTCATTCTCATCAAACGTATTCTTTTGTATGCTAATTTTCAAAACACATATAGTCTAGAGGTAAAAGATATTGCAAACTGGTAAGCATTCTCATTCCTTTCAAATACATGTGCCTAAGGTGATGATGCCAAAGAGATACATGTGGAACTACAGCAACAGCCAAAACATTGTCAATTAACCCAAATACAAGCAAGGGATAGAGGGTACTAGACTTAGCACCATGTGCAATAACAAGATTCCCAGAGATAATCTTCCATGAGGAATCACCAACAAAGACAACATAACTTGCATCATCTAAAGTGCCAATAGAGATAAGGCTCTTTGTGAGAGTCGATACATGACATACATCATGAAGACTGAATATGCTACATGAACCAATACCAATACCAATACCAATTATCTTTAATGCTAGGTCACTACCCAAATGGACAGATCTAGTCATACTATGATAGGAATGAAACCACACTCTATGAGGGGTCACATGAAAGGAAGACCCTAAATCTATTAAACCAACATTGAGTATATATTGACAAAGCATTAGTCAATTGTGAAGCATCTAAGGAAAATCTGTCAATATAAGATCATTAGATACATCATGTTGTATCACATTAATCTCCTCAATCTTGATGCTAGACTTTCTAGACATAATACTGCCATTATCATTATTTTCCTACACTTTACCCTTTCCCTTTTCCTTGTGTAATGTGGCTGCCTATCAGTTGTCCAAGCGTGTTTTAGCAGTCCACCGAGAAATGAATCTAAGCATCGCTACCCGACACTCCCATGGAATGTTACGGGGTTTGTCGCCTAGGGTTTCCTGAGTCCACCTCGCAATGGAGCGTTCGAGGCCAAACCCACTAGGATCGACCTGAAATCTGGGTTCAAGGTCTCCCAAGAGCATTCTAGTATTGGGGTTTTGGACATCCTACTTTACGCAAAGATACCCAAGCCAAAGAGATCCATGTCGCACTTGGTTCAAAGAGAATGGGAAATGAGAGGGATGCGCCTCTCAACCTCTCTGCCTATAGGACATAGTCCCATTTTGGTCCCCTAAAATGGCATGAATTGGGTTCTAACCTAATGATTGCTAAGCGTCGGTCATCAGTAGAACCTTGTGAGAAGTCTCCGAGTTCTCTAGGACCACCCTACCACATAGGATAGACCCGTCGAGGGTTCCGCCCCCACCCACTTTCCTCAGTAGGCATTCTTTAGTTATCTAATTAGGTCCTATCACATTTATGAGTGACATTTAAAATCACTTCCTTAATTAAGCCTTTAGGGAGTAGGGTTCGTACATGTAACTTATGGCACGGACATGAAAATAGAGCAAGCAGTTCTTTTGACAAACAAGTTTCTTAGCTTATCTTTGGGTTAATCTTTGTGTCTTCTACCTGTATAGGAGAAATTATGTATCCCTTCTGTCCATTAAAGGTACCTGGTCCAAATCACATGGCACCATAATTTCCATCCTTTATCTAGAATAGGATCTTCCAACGCCACAAACGTTGGGCTCACAGTAATCTTCAACTCCATTTCAAATAGGCAAGGGGTGTCCATAGCTCCACCTGACCCCAAGCGACCTAGGAGTGAGACATAACTTCCGTGGTTGGCTCCCTTTCTTTATGAAGAGGTCCATTAACTATTTCAGTCAATAGATTTGAGATGCATGACTCTTCTTGTCATAAAGATTCTTAATCTATGTCCAAAGCTCATATGCAGTCTGATTTTCAATCACAACATTGTAGTGAACATGCTTAGAGAGTGATAGAATGATTATGAACTTCCATAGCTCTTCCAGTTCATCCCAATCCTCAACCACAAGTTTTTAGGTTTGGCACTTGCATTTTTAGTGGTCTAACCTACAATTTTTGCACTAAAACCTACCATATCTAGGTCTTCTAATAGCTATAGTTGGTCCCATCTAGGTATTCTAATAGCTATAGTTAGAACCACTAGCCATAATGAGACCGAGCAAGTGCAAAGAAGGGCAAAACAAGCTACTATAATATCCTACAAATCAGCTCCAAAACCACTATTAAATCAAGTGGGAGACAAGAGATACTACTAAATTAATGAATTGTCCACAAACTGCAAGCAAAAGATTGTCAAGACAAGGTAACTGCTCTCATAAGCAGTGCATAGAACTGCAATTATAACATGCTGAAAATAGAGTATAGTAGTAAGAAATCAAAGCCAACTATGAGCTATCATTGTTAAAATGCAA
Source organism: Lygodium microphyllum (assembly GCF_053477565.2). NCBI lineage: Eukaryota > Viridiplantae > Streptophyta > Polypodiopsida > Schizaeales > Lygodiaceae > Lygodium > Lygodium microphyllum. The sequence continues at coordinate 50,431,943 of NC_141163.1, read as the reverse complement.
ACTATAACTTCTAGGGATATATTGCACAATGCAAGGTATATATGAACAACTAGTGGTCGACGAACATGTGACTAGTACCCAAAGTGTTAGCATGGAATATATCCAATGGTATAACAATCACACATGTAGTAGGTTTCACAAGTAACATAAGAGACCTACCAAATGCATGTCTAACTAAGCAATAATAATAGAAGCTCAATACATAGCCATATTAGGTGTATGCATCACTATTACAATCTAACAGAGGTAGATGTTGGCCCAAATGCAAATGTCAGATCAACCCACTAGGTATTCACTTTATACATATAGCATGAAGAGAGCATAGACATGAGGTGAAGATCACACTATCGCATTATAAGGAGCTCAAGCTCAACTGCAATCTGATGTGTACAATATACAACATCCAATGTCAAGTAAGTGGCTTAATACATAAAGCCAAGTAGCTCCCACTGAAGCAAAAGTTGAATGCCAATTGAGCAACAATACATTAAGTGAATAGTATCTAGACATCCAAGATACGTGTAGCATAAGTCGAGAGCATCAAGCCTAGTAAAGATTTACAAGAATGTAAATGTAGCATCCATTGAAATGAATGACTGCCAATGTCAAAGCATCCAAGCTCCAATATTAGCTTAAGACAATGTCATAAACATGTCCATGGGCATACAGGACAATTAAAGTGTTGATGTATCCAATATGTGACACCCAAGTGGCTTCAAAATGTAATGAGCATAATCTTTTCCAAACAACTAGTTGCTATTCAGTATGAATAGCAGTGATATGACAATGAAAACTAAGTGAATGTGAGCTTAGTCAAAGCTTGAAAGCATCCCCAAGCATCAAGGTAACATCTAGGTATCAATGTCAGGCAGCACTAAAAGCATCACATGAGTAAAGAAAATCTCAATACTTTCTAACCACAAGTAGTATACAGCAAATTACTGTGAATACATATTCAAATGGCTAAAGTTGGAAAGCTCATATCCAATCCCAAGAGCCAATAACTAATGTCGGGGTGCCAAGGGTGACCATCCAAGAGCCAACCAAGTTGTAGATGCCACACACACAAGAGGTAAGAGAGGTGCCTAAGCTACCAGGAGTAGGTGTTGCCCAATAAACACAAACACACTAGCTAATGATAGAGGGGCTACTACCTATGTTTCCCACAATAGAGCCCAAAAAATTTCTCAATGTGACTAGAGGAAGGCTTGGATCAAGCCTCAACAAGCCTTTGATCACCGAGAAGGAGAAGAGCACCAACTCATACCTCTCCAAGATAAGCCTTGGATGTCCTTGCAAGCTTGACCTATAGGTATTCAAAACTGAGTTGATAGTTGATTTGAGCTCCTCAATGATGGTGCAATGACTTTTATACCAATTGAAAGGAGTGAGCTCGGAGTGGAAACATGAAAGTGGAAGCAAGAGTTATAATGGAAGGAGAAAGAGCAAGAAAGAGAGAGACACAAGATGTGGGAACTCCAATAGTCATAATGTGTGGCCAACCTTCCCTTATTCAAATGTCACTAAAAGAATAAAGAATGTAGTGACAGTGATGAGTGCCTACCATCTACAGTGTATAGGTCTTCAGGTACTATCAATGCAACTAATACATAGGTGGCTACACACAAGCCCCTTGGCCCCCAACACTCTCCTATGGGGGAAAAAACTAGTGTTTGAGAAAGATCTCATATGATATAGTTATATTCTATGTTTTTATAACATAAAGTAGTATGTGTAAAGTGACTTAAAGGTCAAAGGAGTATCTATCCACTTTTGAGATACTCATTGTATATGTGTGAAGAATGGACGTAGAGTGGAAGTAAGAGAAGAGCAAAGAATGAAGATGAAGAAAAAGGATTGAATCCCAATTCTATTGCATGTCTCCTTTTTGTTGTGCATCTACCTCAATTCTTTTTAGTTGTTATTAGAGCGAGAGTGAAGAATCGGTCAAGGAGTGTGTTGAATTGAGTCCATATTGCATCTATTGCTTAGTATCCACCACTAAAAGAGGTACTAATCCTTCATTAATCAGCCTAGATTCAAGTAAAGCAAGTGTCCAAATTTAAGGATCTATTGAAGCTCAATTTGGGAGCATTTTTGCTTGATTTGGAAAGTTTTGGAAGCCATTGAAGGTTGGAAATTAACCTTGAATAGCAAAGCAAGTTATATGCTTAAACAAGAGAAACAAGTGAAGTCGTAATTATTTGTATTGCTAGACCCCATTGCACTATTTTGGCTATAACTTTCATATGTTGAATTTTTTTTGAAATTATTAGGCTAAAAATAGAGAGAACAATGATTTTACACATCAGAGTAGTTATAGAGTTGATTCAACTCAAGTTATCAGGTCTTTGAATAGGGTTTTCAAAGCTATAATTGAAGACGACAATTTACAATACATTTTTGTTCAGTCCACTAGAATTGCATCATTTTTTTTAATGATTAAATAAGTTCTTTCATTATATATTTGAAGAATTTGGATTTCAAAAATATGGTTAGACTACTTGGTTATTGCATTTGGAGCAATACATCAAAAGTTATAGCCATTCAAATATGGAGTGTCATAGTTGAATTTTTTTCTACATGCATGGAAGCAAGAGCTACAAGGAGAAATATGTATCCTTTTTTGATGCATTTAAACATGTGTTAAGCTTCATTTGGGCACCATTCTAGAATCAAAAAGCTACAATTACATTGCTGATATATACATAGTTTTTGGACCCATAAATACAAGCTTTTTTTAAAGCATATTGATACCATGACATTGTATGGATGGGTAGCTTAAGTATATGATGTTGGCATGATTTTGGGATGTTTTTGGAATCTTTTCTAGTGAAATACAACATACATAACTTTTAACTTCAAGTTATGTATTTTCAATGGCTATATTAATGTGTAATTAAACAATTAATATACATATTGGTATATATAGTTTGGCCATTGCTTAGATACATTGGACACCTTTGGTTTTGCTAGCTTTGTGGCTTCAATAATGTAAGAAACTTCTCAATCATGCATATTTTGGGGGGATAAATTGACCAATGATAACTATAGTATCTAGTCTTACCATATGGAAAACTTCCTCATGGGAAGAGGCCTTAAATTGGGATCTCATAGCAAGGATATATATCTTGAGCTCCCTAATGAGCCAACAGAATTGAAAAAGGACTACAAGGATTGGACATGCAAAAAGAGAAAGGTGCTACATTGGATTTTGATATGTATTTTAGAGACTTTGATTTCACACATAAAGAAAGAAAGTTCTTGTGTAAGGATGTTTCAAAGACTATTGAGAAAATGTATGGTACATGTATTCAAGTTCATAAAATTCAGCATAAGTAGAGATTAGATGGTGCATAGTCTGAGAGTTGAAGTATTAAGGATGATGTTGCAAAGATTAAGTATATTGCAGATGATTAGCTTTGATTAATGTACTAGATGAGGGTGATGACTTGGTTTTTGTCACTCTAAATGGACTTGGATATGCATACAAGTCCTTGGATACTTCCATTTCAATTAGAGGTAGCTCTATGCATGTTTGATAAGCTGATCTCTCTCTTACTTATGGAAGAGATAAAGCTTGGTCTTAATGCATCTAGCAATGGAAAGATATTAGTGATGATAGTGTGTTTGATCATCATAGAGGATCTGATAGTCCTTCAAGAGGTAGAAGATCTTCTTATGATCAAGTAAATACCTTTTCTCATGGCTGTGGCTCTTATGGACATAGAGATTTTATGTCTAGAGATAGGGGGAGAGATTTCCCTAGATGTAGAGGATGATCTAGTCTGAATAGAGATGGTATATGTCACTATTGTGGATAGCTTGGTCATCATGAGAAGAACTGCTATCAAAAGTAGAATGCTATCACAAGAGAAAGAGGTAGGACTTAGTACAAACATGATATAGGTGGTAATGGAGGTGCATGTTATGCCTCTAGAAGTGGAACACCTAAAGGGCACTTGTTCACTATGGAGTATTTACTAGACAACATGACTCATCCACCTACTAATGATGATTGGTTTTTAGATTCAGTGCATCATGAGCACAAGATTATGTACAATATTCCCCCATGCATGGGTAAGCATGTCCACTACACATGTATATATTAAGCTTTTATATTTTAAAATAATAGTGAAAAGCATATCCTTTCTAGGCCTTTTCTTTTCTTGCATGAATACAATATTGTTAACTGCAAGAAATAAGCAACATTCTCTACAAGCAAAGCATGGAGAAGGAGCCTAATTTTTGAATTATTTTTCACAACACAACCTACATATAGCGGTTGCACAAATCAATTACATCAACAATATTAATTTGTCATGTAAATCCATAAACCAAGTGTGATCCCATGCAAATTGTAATGTTGAAATAGGCTCTCGTGGTAAAACCACAAAGGTTGTATTGTATCCTCACCATTGGAAAAGTGTACAATAAGATATGATAGATCCTTTGGCCCAAAAGATGGATTGGATGCCCAAGAGGAATGGAGAAACCCTAACCCTAAAAATTTGTATAAAAAGGATGAGAATGAATAAAACAAGCTATTCATGCATGTGCGCAAACTTCTAGTACTTGCATCTATTGCTTTTGTCCTTGTGAGAGAGTAAGTGAGGGAGAGTATGAGACTGAGGAAAAGAGAGTGAGAATGTGAGGTGAGGGACCAAGGGAGTGAAGCCTCTTTCCTCCTCTCAAGCACTCTCTCATATCTTGCCCATGCTTTCTCCTTGCATGACAAAGGCCATGGAGGGTCAAGGAGTGAAGGATCACTTGCATGAGTTATGGAGCTTATACATGTGTGACCTTCATGGTTGGAGATATGCTTTGCAATGCTCAATACAATGAATCTCAATCTACGTGTGAGTGGCTATGTGAGGGCTAGTCCAAGGATTTTGTGCATTGAAGCTCCTTAAATAATAGGAGTGTGTCTAATGATCCCAAGACATTGAGCACGTATTGCCCAAAAAATGTTTTTTCTCTTATGTATGTAAGTCATGTCAAATATACCTAAAGTAAAGTCTACAAAATAATAAGAATTTAGCCTTCTAGGCTTTACATAATAATTGTATCCAAATATATAAATTGCACATGAGTGCCTACAATTTCCTTGCACTAGAAAGTACACATGAATACAATAATTTGATGCTATATGAAGTACTCAACCATAATAGATTCCTATGCATCAAATGCACTTCCTCAAAATATTTATTTTACATAACTCCATCCAATAATTTTCTCACCACAACACAAAGCACATTAGTATTCATCCATCTATCTACCAGGTATAATGCGACCAGTGTCACACAATCCTACATGTAATAAGTCACGGATCATGTGACAAATTAAAAAAATCCACCCCAAAAAATTCATGGTACTTTATATACTATAATTTTATAGCATTCCTAAGGTTTAAATAGTAATCATCCCCAATTGATAAAACAAACAAGACCACATGGGCAATTGGCCATGTGCTAGTGATGTCTCATGTGGCAAATCTACATCTTTCTATGAAAATAGAGTTCATGGATTTTCACGAAGCACTACCCCATGTGGCAAATCTATACCCATGGGATGTTTAATATATCTATTAGTAGTAGGCATTTATTAGATGCAAAGTTAGCCCTAACTTTTGGATCCATTGAGATTCTTCCATAGAATAATTTTTATACTGCACTAAATACCTATGATACTAATTTCTAATTCTATTTTTTGTTTGGTCATGACCAAGTATTATCTTAGAAATTAAAATATTAATATCTTCCTCTAACAATGGAGTGTTATCTATAATAGGATTGACTGGAGGTATTCCCCTAAAAAGATTTCAACAAACTAGTATCAAAAAAATTATGAATTTGCCAATGACGGGGAATGCCTAATGTAAATGCATTCTCATTAATCTTATGAATAGTACAAAATGACACATAATACCAAAAAATAATGTTATAATGTTATAACACAAAAATAGTCGACTAGCAAACACCACATAAAATAAATAGTCATGCTAATCAAAGTAACTTAAACATAAAGAGAAATATTGAATGCAACAACAAACTAAATGTATTAACTTGTATACAAAAAGAAAAAGACAACAAGATATCCTTGTGAGAACAAGAAGACCACTCGAGAAGGATCAATCACAATGTGATTTCTAAACCCTAAGATTATGTAGCTTTTCTTTAGGCTTCTTAGAAACCAAAGGTACAATGTTCCAAATAAGGATTTCAATTTAAGTGAGTTAGATCATAAGACTACCTTAGAAGTATAATAGACACACACATCTCTTGAAAAGACCATTATCATGCAGTAGAATGTCTTTAGAATGTCTCAAAAAGGCTTTCCATATGAAGATATGTATGAAAAGATGCATATTTGATTATGGATTTTCCTCATTAGTTACCTCATGCATAGACTAATAGCTCCTCATGTAGTGTAATTAACATAAGTATAGCACTAGGGGTTGTGACTTTCCTCCCAATGAATATGAGTTATGGGAATATGCTTCTTGGCATTTAAACCATAATGTATTTGACAGAGTGTATAGTGGGTAGGATTGCTTTGAAAACTTATATATAGATCTTAATTTTTAAGTCTTAGGAAAGAAATCCTTAAGTTCAATAGATAATTTGATTATCCCTATTTATGAAATGACTACTTCAATATGAGTTTCTTTTAAGGAGAATATATTATGAGGAAAGAGAGGTGATGATAGATTGGTATATGTGGTGGAAGTCGATGAACAAAAGCTAATGTTGGCAGAAGAAAATATTGGCAATTTTGCTCCATGAAGCAACCTAGAGCAGGTCATTGATTGTTGCCTCAAGACTATCAATTGTCAATAAGTGGGAAGAGGCCAATTCTATAGGCCCCCCTCCTCCAAAAACAAGTATCACTAGTTTTAAAGCTTCAAACTAAGGAGAAGGGCCCAATTCTATAGCCTCCCATCTTGTAAAAACAATTACAATTAGTTCTAAAGCTCCAAGCTTTAGAATTTTTTAAAAAAGCTTTATAGTAAGGCTTTAAATTATTCAAATAGTTCCTAAATCTGTCATTTATCAAGATGAAGAAAACATGGGTGCCCCCATTGATTTGGAATGGAAGAAATAAGTGAATTTGAAGATGAGGATAGTGATTGTGTAAACATGTTGAAGTGTGTATTAGTTTGGTGTTACTTGATCTCTCCCTATCTACTTATATGAAATGGCCACTTGTACATTTATATATAGCCTTAGATTAAGATTTAAAGCTTAAATCTTAAAATGGCAACTTGTACAAGAATATGCATCAATTAATACCACACTTACTAAAACTATCACCCCTTCAGTAATGAGCATCTTTTCCATACAATGGCAGATTTGATTTTGCTTTGACAAAAAAAGGTAGGTCTGGGAGCTTTATGGTGGTTCAGCATAGTACATAAGGTATAGTCAAATTTATAAAGTAGTGTAGATTATAAAGCCTTAGATTAACTTTAAATCTTAAATCTTTAAAATGTGATTGAAGATAAAACAAGCATCAGCTCTATCAATCTGACATGGTAGGAAACAATTCTCTCTCACACTGTCAATTGGAGTGTGTGGTAGAACCTAAGTGTCCAAATTTGTGGCTTTCTTCTTTTCAACATCCACAAATATATTGACAATCATGATGATAAAGGAGATTTAAAGGCTTATAATTCTAGCCCCTTCTCAAAGAAATAGCATTGTCCCATGGGGGGCCACAACCCATCGTGTAGGCTATCAATGGGATGGTCCACACTACATGGACATTTATATTATAATAGTAATAATAATAATAATAAACGTGTCTTTGAATGTCTCCAATGTAAACCATGCTCTAAAGGTTGCATTTCATCTATAAAACATGATTTCACATATTTGACAAATACATACAATGCCATGCTCTTAAGGTTGCATTTCTATCAATAAAACATGATTTCACGTATTTGACGAATATGTACAATTCCACGTTTGAAATAAAGATACAAAATTATGTTGTCCATGCTGACCATCACTTTGATTTTCTTATCAACCTCCCCATGGCCTTCAATATCCTAGCTTTATCCTCCTCATTTAGCCTTGATGATACTAGGTTGTATATCCTCTCCTAATCAAGATACCTCTAAACTTGGATCCCCATTCCAAGCACATGATAGCCCTATAATAATAAGGTAGCATTATTTGGCTTGAAAAGCAAGCGAATTGGAGTCTTTTTTTACGTTAATTGGGTCAATGCCATTGACTTATAGATAATATCCCATTATTTGAGGTTTTAATGAGTAATTCTCATATAGTTATGCAAATCTTTTTGAATGAAAATATTTTGACTAAAAAACTTTTGGTTGAAAACTTTTCGAGACAAACACACACACACACACACACACACACATCTCTCTGTGTGTGTGTGTGTGTGTGTGTGTGTGCGTATGTGCGTGCGCGCACATGCACGCGTGCATGGGCATGTGTATATATGACTTTGAAAGCATTTCAACCATTTTGAACTATTTTGATTTATAGTTTGCCTCATCTCAACTCACCAACTACCTTAGGTGCACACATCATAGGTAATTTTTTTTATATTTTATTCTTTTAATATTTCAACATTTTATTTGTCTTTAAAAAGTTTTATAGTTTACTTCTCATAGTGAGATACTTTTATCAAATTAGAACTTCATCTCATAGTTCAAAAGAATTTTTCTTAATTTTATCCCCAAGTCTATGTATTTAGAGGCTTGCCTCACACTCCAAAAATGGGTTATTAGGATTGATTGATTGTGTTGTGTTGTGTTAGAGACTTGCATACACTTGACGAAGGAAATTCAGTATGGCAGCCTCTATACTATGCCAAACTCCCTTCTGCCACAAAGTGAATGAGGATTGATTGATTGTGTTGTGTTGTGTTAGAGACTTGCATACACTTGACGAAGGAAATTTGGTATGGCGGACTAGGATACTATGCAAGAGGGAGAGGAGCTTGTGAGGGAGAAGAGAGGAAAACTAAGAGAGAGAGAGAGAGAGAGAGAAAGAGAGAGAGAGAGAGAGAGAGAGAGAGAGAGAGAGAGAGAGAGAGAGAGAGAGAGAGAGAGAGAGAGAGAGAGAGAGAACTACAAAAAATAGATGAATCAATAAAACTTAAGAGGGCACAAGAGATGGAGAACCCTCAAGACATAACCAATATACACAATATGGACACCAATAGCATGGGCTTATTACACTGTAGAGCATGCATAAGCTATAGTAAGGGAATGAACTGCATAAGCTCATGAGAGAGAATGGGGAAAGCTCAATAGGGCTAAAGAAGGCCTCTTGGCTCTCTCTTGCAAATTACAAAGGAGAAGGCCTCTTTATATAGGCCTTGAGGGTGTTTAGGGAGGAGGTTAAGATAGAATAGGAATTAACACCACCAAAGTTGCATTAAGGCGGTTCCACCAATGTGGAAGCTCCATCTAGATGTTTTGTTGACCAATTTTATACTTAATCAAGTTCTATCATAGGTGAGTTGTCTCCATTCTCCTCCCCATAGCTTGAGTCTAAGATCTCTCTTATAAAAAAATATAGAGAATCTTCATAAAATAAGATCATATCTAGCAATAATGGAGAGAAAGTAGTGAGAATTCATACATTACTACTACAATTAAGGATGATTTGATGGTGATTTAGGAGAGGAATTCTAATGTTTTCTTAGCTTGAGAGAGAGAAGAAGAGAGAGGAAAGGGTTGGGAGTCTAATGAATGATGTTTTATGGAAGTGTTAAGTGTGGGTGTGTATAAAATTGGGAGGTGGTCTCCACCGCAGTTGGAAAAAGTTGGTGTCCACCATTTTGGCCATATCTCCCGACTCGTAGCTCCAAAAATTTATTTAAAAAATACCAACCAAAACTTTAGCTCACACTCTACAACTTTCATGTTGAAAAGTTTTTTTGGATCGGAGTGGAAGTATTTTTAAAAAATCTTACAAAATTATGTGCCTGATTTTTCTTCCACTAATGCTTTCAAGAAGGGTCCCATTTGTTTGAATTATCACAAGGCTCCAAAGCCATGACATTATGAGCCTCGCATGCCCTTTGGATGGCTCCAAATCCATTTCATGTCTTTTCTTTTCACATTACACATTTTCCCTTCACCTTCCTCCATTGATCTCTACTCTTCACCCCCCCTTGGTAAACTGGTCCATGAAATATTTCCATCCAGTGATTTCTTGGATTTCCCAAGAGGTTGTTCCCACCCTCTTCTTTATTTCAAACCTCCAAATGTACAAAAAATCAACAAAGTGTTAGAAAAATATTTTTTTGTGATTTTCTTGGATCATATATCCCCTCCCAACCTGGCTAGAGGTATTTATGCCTCTAGACACTCTTTGGTATCTTGAGCTGACCCCACCCTGATGTGATAGGGTTTTAAGCGCCATCCATTTACCCTGGTCTTGTGCACTTTTCCCTCAATGTCTTGAAGTTTGTAGGAGCCATTGTTGAATTTTTTTGTGACCCAAAACGGTTCCTCCCACCGGTAGAGAAACTTGCCATCCTTTCTTTTATCAAAGCGATTGTCATATCGAAGCACTAAAGATCCCTCCTTGATGTTTTTATATGTTAGCTTCTTGTTGAACTTTTCTCTACGCTTCTCAGCTTCCTGGGAGTAGTGGTTGATGGCTTCTTCACGATCCAATTGTAGCCTCTCTAGGTCCAGTAATCTTCGATGTAACTTCTCCTTTTAAGAGCCTGCTGTGCCACCTAATACCCGAAGGCTAGCTAATTTCACCTCAATAGGAAAAAGAGCCTCTTGTCCATAGACTAGATGAAAATGTGTGAACCCTAACATGGTTTTGAAGGAGGTTTTGTAAGCCCATAGAGCTCCACTAAGGTGCTTGTCCCAATCCCGGGGCCTTGAATGTACCTATTTGCTGATGATTTTACAAATCATTCCATTTACCTTCTCCACCAATCCATTGCATTGAGGGTAGTAAGGGGTAGAGTGTCGTCATTGAATATTTAGCTTTTGCATGAGTTCACCCACAACATTAGCTCTAAACCTTGGTCCTCTATCTGATAGTATTTCAAGAGAGGTACCAAACCTACAACAAATGTGGTCAAAGATGAATTTACTCACTTCCTTAGCAGTGATTCTTCTAGTTGGCATAGCCTCGGCCCATCTAGTCATGTAATCTACCCTCATGATAATATACTCTTTTCCTAGATGGAGTGCGTGGTAGAGGCCCTATGGCATCAATTTCCCACTTCTCAAAGGGTCCATAGACCTTGATTGGGGTTTGCGGTTCTGCTATGAGCCGTTGTGGTCCTGATTTCTGACATTCTTCACATGTTTAACACCAATATTTGACATCTCGGTGTAGACTGGGCCAAGTAAAGCCGGCTTGTAGAACCTTTCTACTTGTGATGTCGTGTGCAAAGTGGCCTCCACACACATCATCATGGCAAGCTTTTAATATTTCTTCAATTTCCCACTTTGAAGGTACTTTCCTAAGCACACCATCCTTACCAAGACAATACAAACTATCTTTTACCATGAAATATCTTGTAGCCTTCCGAGCTAGCCACTGTCTTTCTCCCTTAGTCAGGTGTTTGGGAGATTCTCCTTGCTCTAAGAGGTATAGAATATCTTCTAGGTCTTCCTTTCCTTGCTGAAGTGGGGGTTTGATAGCCACTGCTCCCACCATTGACTCATTCATCTTTGATGATGCTAGATGGTTGGCATCCTTGTTCTGGTCTCTTGGCACATGATGTACTTGTGCCTCCCTAAATCTTCTCATAAGAGATTTGGCCTCTCTTATTTTACTAGAGAGGTTTGTATTTTTGCATGTCCATGTACCTTGCATCTACCTTACCAATAGCATGGAGTCTCCAAAAGCATTCAACCTCTCGATTGAATTACTAAGAAACCAACAAAGACCATGAATTAAAGCTTGATATTCTACCTCATTGTTAGAGTGGACACCTTCCAAGATGATTCCTTCACCATATATTTTCTCTTTTAAAGGAGAGAAAACAACAATGTCTGCAATTGCCTTATCCTTAGTTCTCTTGTATGCACCATCAAAGTAGAGGCTATAAGCATCTACAAGAGTCTTTATGGATAGGGGTGGTGGAAGGTCCTTTCTTTTCACCTTGAGATTTTTCTCATAGCACCTGTTTGTCAAAATATTAGCCAGGCATGCTTGAGTTGTTTTTTCAACCTGCACTGTATAATCAAACTCTGGAAGTCAAACCACCCACTTTGCTATGTTGTCAGAGATCTCCATATGTTGTAGTGCATAGGGAAACATATCCTCCACAGTGATGATCACAAACCTCTTTGGAAGCGAATATGGCCAAAATTTGGTTACTGCAAACATGAGGGCCAACACTAGTTGTTACATGGAGGTGTAAGCCTTCTCTGAGGCTTTCATGAGGTGGTTGGCAAAATACACAGGCCTCATGAAGGATGTTTTTGGATCTTTTTGTAGGAGCAGCACCAATGGCCTCTTCTCCCACGCTAGGGTTTGCAAAGAATGTTTCTTCCCAACAAGGCTGGAGGATTATAGGAAGTGACCCCAACATTTTCTTTTATCTCCTTAAAATGTCCTTCACTTTGTTCACTCCATACAAGTGTTTCTTGGCGTGCCAGTTGCTGCAGGGGATATATGGCTTGAGAGAGTAAGTGTATAAATCTACCCAAATATCATTAGATTTTGTAAGAAGGAGACTAATTGTTTGATGGAGGTTGGGGAAGGTAGAGCTAGCAATGTTTCTACCTTTTTTGGATCTACCTCAATTCCTTCAATTGACACTACCTGCCCTAGTAGTGTTACCTTGCTTTCCCCAATGTGACATTTATCCTTATTTATTTGTCCACCCAACCTAGCTAAGCGAGTAAATCCTTCATCGACCTTGCATAGATGTATGTTTCTTGAGCTGTAAATACAAAAGTCATCTATGAAAACCCTTATGGACTTACCAAAGTAAGGTTGGAAGGCCATATTCATGAATCGTTGAAAGGTTGCTGGGGCATTTGTGAGACCAAAGGGCATGACTCGAAAGGCAAAACAGTCCCATGGTGTGATGAAAGTGGTCTTCTTTTGATCCTCCTCTGCAATGCGAATCTAGAAGTAGCCAGAGGAGCCATCACACATTGTATACCGCTCATGTCCCGCTACTTCATTCAAGATTTCATCCTGAAATGGGAGATGAAAGAGGTCCCTCTTTGTTGCATCATTTAGTGGTCCCTCTTTCAAGATTTCATCCTGAAATGGGAGAGGAAAGTGGTCCCTCTTTGTTGCATCATTTAGTGGCTTGTAATCTATGCATACTCACCACTTACCATTTTTCTTTGGCCTCACTACTACTGGGGAGACCCATTCTGAATCTTCCACTGGGTATATGAATCCTGCATTCAAGATTCTCTTCACCTCCGTCAATAGTGCATCCTGTTGCACAAATCCCAGTCTTCTCAATCTTTGTACTACAAGTTTGCTTCCTTCTTTGATGGATGTGATGCTTCACTCTAATGACACCTGTAATGTGAGTATAATCAGAAATAAAAAATGATGCATGCTTCTTGAGAACATTCACATAACCCTCCCTTTCTTCATCCTTTATATCCTTGGATATCATCTTCTCTAGGCTAGCATCCCACACATCTTCTCCTTGGATTCTTGGGTTGTCTTTTGATGAGGTAGGTTCCTTTAAGGTGATGCCCATAACTTCGAGAGTGCTATCACTCTCTCCACTTGAACTCTCTTCCTCTTCTACCGATGAGGAACATCCACTTGAGCTCCACTCATCGGCAGACATTTCTAGTTCAAGGTTCTCTTGATGCCCACTCTTCAAGTTGTAAACCACCTTTTGATCGTGGCCACCCACCTTACGTGGTCTCAAATCCAGATCCCCTGTTGCCCAATCTTGCCTAGCTCTGATGCCCATAAGCCAAGGTCTCCCTAGGATGAGGGGATATCCTTCTCCCTTTACTGGCATCACATAAACATCCACTGCTGCAGTGATTCCAAAAACAGAAACTCTCAACGCTTTCACTACACCCACACATGTGACCGCATCATTGTTGACCATCTTTACCCTAAAGGTTGAGGATTCCATTACTTCTAAGCCGAATTGATGCATAAGCTTTTCTGTCATGACACAAACCTCTGCTCCACTATCAATGTATGTTTTTCGAATCTGTTGACCTTGATTTGAGCCTCCATTAAAGGCACTATATCTTTGAGGCCATATGCCTTGATTGCACTAACCATTTTACCTTACCTTGTCCTTGTCCTTACCATTTTTTACCATTGTCGTCGTAGCTTTGGAGAGGCATGAAGTAGTTGTGGCCAAGTAATTTTTGGCCCTTGAGAGCTCACATCTGCTATCAGATCATAAGGTTGTGTCCGAGAACCCAAAGGGAAGTCGAAGATATCAATTTTAGACCTAGTTCGAGTCTTTCTCTTCTTCCCTTCATCTCTAGGTGCCCGTGATATACTTGCCTCATTGATTGCTTCCTTACTTGCCTCACTTTGGACATGTACCCGCTTGATTGGCATGGTCTCTACTACATCTACCTTCATCTTACCTCTCGCTATTTCTTCTTAGAGCCTTCTATCCCTGACCACCTCCTCTATTTTTATGACATTAACATTTGGTTGAACAGTAGGGGTTTCAACTTGAACATAAGGTGGTTGTAAAATTGCAGGTCATGACTACTCTTGCTCTTGAGTCCTAGCATGAGGAGGGCTTACTTTTTGTCGAGGACCTCTGGTAGGGTGATCATATCTTCTAGGGTGAGGACAATTGTACATGCCATGTCTATTTTCTCCACAGTTGTAACACAACATCTCCCTTGCTTGTCGCCACATTTGTGGTTGATTCCCACCATTCCCCTCGATAGGTCTTCTTGCACCTTGCACAAGATTCACTCTCAAACCCTCTAGTTGATTAGTAAGATTTTTTATTTGTTGGATCATGTCTTCTTGACCTCAGCCTAGTGCATTAGATACATTTGGGGAAACTTGAGAGGCCTCCATAGTTGTGATGTTGTTTCCCAAAACTGCTTGGCTAGCTTGGGCTTGGTAGAGAATCTTTCGATTATTTTCCCTAGTGATTCTCAAAGCATCTTCAAAAGTGTTTGAAATTTTCACCTTTACCTCCTCCCTAAGAAAGGGGTACAAACTTGAAATAAAACGATCCTTTTGAAGGCAATTTGGAGCTCTCTCATCAGGATTCAGTGAGTCTGACCACTGCCCCCAAAGCTTCAAAAACCCTTCCTTATAAGTTTCATAGCCATAAGGATCACTTTGATGGAGGGCCAAAAGTCGTTGCCATAACTCTTCAACTGAGTTAGTTTGTTGAAATCTCTACAAGAAAGCTGCCTTCAATCCCTCCCATTCAGCTCTTCGGGCCGGATTTAGAGTTTGGAACCACATTCTAGCTTCTTCCTTGAGCACCAAAGAAAAATCCCTCAACTTTAATGCTTCATCATCCCTTCCAAAGACAAGGAAGGACATCTCAAGGTTGTCCAAAAAATCCATTGCATTTTTCCCATTGCGCCCAAAGAAGCTTGGAAATGCCATGTTGCCTTAGTAGAGTACAAAGATGAATATGCCTAGACTTAAGTTGTATTTTATGAGGGGAAGGATGAATGGATTCACAGATGTATTGATTTCAGCAAGACGTCTAGGCCCCAATATACTTCTAATAATGCCTTGGAATCTAAGCTTTGTGCTGGCTACAATATGCACAGTTTGCATAGCAAGAGGTTGGATTGGTCTATACAACTCGCGGTGATTCATGAGAAACTATTATGATAAAATAAAGACATGTACATTGAAGGATGCATTGTAGTCTAGAATTGGGAAGATTATAGGTTCTAGTGATACAAGAATCTCCCTTAATCTTTTAGCCCCAAAGTACATGACAAGATGTTGCTGGAAGAAAATATTCCTACTGATGCATACATTAACTCGGATGTTTTGTATAGAGTGGAAGGTGTAGAAATTTGGGCCATTATTATTATTCATAAGTGGAGACTACTTAAGGGAGTAGAGGGAATGCACTTTCTTGAGTTATAAAGGATTTTTCCCAGAGTGTTTCTTTCTGGAACCCACCAACTTTGCTATACAGAGAATTTTCTCACCAATGATTGTTCTTGCCTTAGTCTATCCATCCTCGGTGACATATATTTCATAAGGTGTTGTAACGTGTCCCCCTATCCACTTGTAGGACACGTCTTAGTAGCCCATCGGGAAGAGAGTCTAGAAAGCACCGCCCGGCACTCACAAGAAATGTCACGGGATTTGCGATCTAGGTCTTCCCAAGTCTGCCACGAAGCGGAAGCATTCCGACCATTCCCACTTAGGACCGACCTGAATCAGGGTTTTCCTAATGGTCAAGTTCCTAAGAGGTAGCTAGCATCGAGCCCCCAGATGAACCACTTTGTGTAGAACATCAGGGTCAAAGCGGATTTATACTGCACTTGATTCAAGGAGAATGGGAAACGAGAGGGATGCGAAGCTCGACCTCTCTGCCCGTAAGGCATAGTTCCATCTGTTCCCCTAAAACAGCATAAATCGAGACTCTAGCTCTATAGTTTCTAGGTCATTGTTACCTCGCTGTCAAATCCTTTGAGAAAAGTTCCCAGCCAACCGGGACCACCCTTCCGTAGGACGGACCCAGAGTCACGTCCATCGCACTTTCCTCGGGTTGCTTTAGTTATCTAATTACCTACCACATTTAGTTTGACAAGCAAAAACAGCTTCCTTAATTAACCAAATTAATCACTCGTTCCTTCACGTAACTTAAGCACTGATACAGAAAAACAATGTCAAGCAAGTTCCTTTTTCAACATTTGATCTTTATTTATCAGTCTTTGGAATACATCAAATATCCAGCCCGAAGACTATTCCAGCAATCCTCAGGGATTGCTATTCCAAGTTCCGCTCGTTGACTAGTATGCGGGCCTCGAGATCCCATCTCAAGTCACGTCGGCCTCTTGTGCAGGATCCGGAGGCAAGGAATTTACGGCCAGAGCCTCCCCTAGCACCCAAGCGTCCTCCTGCTCCAAGTAGCACCCACAGAGAGACCTCTCACGATAGGTTCAGTCCACGTACCCGGTGCGGCTAACAACCCCCTTGGATAGGGTCAGGCAGATAGTCGAAGGTAACTGGTACTGCCTCTCCCTCAAGGCTTTTAACCTAAAGCATCAGTTATTTTTCCTGAATTAGTTCCTTGAGTAAAGAAGTACAAACAGTGCTCCTAAGTGTACAATCACGAGCATTACAGTGGTCGTTTGTACGGCCAACTACTAAGGTGTGATTCCTTCTCCCCGATTGCTTCCAGCATTCGATCCTGGATCAATTGCAACTTGGCAAGATCCCAAGGGTTTCGTAAGCTGAGTTGCTTGTTTACCCTTTTTCCTTGGGTTAGGGTTTACCCTGTTAACCCAAATTGTCACTACTTTAGGTTTCCATATATTATGGTCAATAAATCTTGGACAACCCCGTTGTCCTAAGTTGGTTGTCGAATGGCTTCTTGGCAATTCACCACTGCCCTAAGCTTGACAAGACCGCTCCCAAAAGGGAGTGTTGTAGTAGGGCAACTACTCGATTCTCAAGGAAGCTAATTTGTAATTAGAACTCGCCAAACTTGAACTAAGGTGTAGCAGTGTTATTTTGTGATTTAGACACAAGAGCATATAACGTTGCAGCTTGTTGCATAAGATAGGTGTCAATACCTAACTTGTGGGGATCATATCTTTCTTCGTACAATTTTTCTTGATCAAGAATTCCTCTGATCAAGATATGGGGTTTGGGAGTCCTATTGACCCAATCCAAATCCCTAACCCTACTAGGCCGATAAACATTTTGGCCCTAGGGTTCCTAAATGGAGGTCTAGCATTTGGTCAACTGATCCTTAGGGTGAGAATCCCTAGATCATTCTTGAATGGGTGATTAATCCTAACATTTGGAGAATCCCTAGATCATTCTTGCACGGGTGATTAATCCTAATATTTGGAGAATGTGGGTAGGACCTTTAAGATTGTAACTATTAAATCGGCATCCCAAGTGCGATACTAAGCAGAATTTTATCATAGCTTAACCCTACCTAGCACATTGAGGTGATCGTCATATGCTAGCTAATCATAAATTTATGATTCTCATGTAAGCTACTCAATTATACGTGAATTACTTAGTTGATCTAACCAACCCACGATTTAAGATGATCTTCCCTTTTAAAGATGCAAATACTTTCTTCTAAATTTGCAAGTACTTTCCCCTAAAAGATGTAAGTAACTGCAAGATAGGTGAGATGCATCATTCCATGCAATTTCGAGACCATAGACCTTTTTGCCTTTATGCAACTTAAAGGATCTATAGAGATCTTTCTTTTCCTTGCCCTATACTATAATGATTGACATTCAGAGCTAACTCTTCTAAACCCTACGTTGATGCAACGAAATCAAAGCTTTAATATTTTTAATGAAGATGCATTCAAACTTTGATAAAAGAACTCCATGCATGAGCAAATGCCATGAGTCCATAATCCTTCCTTTAGCACTTAACCCAACCTAAAAATGTAACTATCATCGTATGCAATTTGCAAAGTTCATAAATCCTTTTCATGCATTGCGACTATTTGGACATCATTTAATGGACGTCTACGATTATCTTATACACGAGTCACAACTAGGGAATTATTACATAAGTGCATTATGTGTTATATGCCCTGTCCTTTGCACGATGCAACAAGGATTCCTTTGCACAATTTGGTCTTTTTACTTATGCATCCCCCTGCCGGCAGCAACGACTGCCACGTGGGAACCTAGGCAGGGAAAAACCCTGTCCCCCTTAGACCGTCATTTGAAACCCCCATTCCGCCAGGCAACTGGCCGTGAGAAGAAGAAGGGTGAGAGAGAAGAGAGAGGAGGAGGAGGAGAAGAGGAGAAGAAGAAGGGTGAGAGAGAAGAGAGAGAAGAGAGAGAAGAGAGAGAAGAGAAGGGAAGAAGAGTGAGAGAAGGAGAAGAAGAGAAGGGGAAGAAGAAGGGTGAGAGAGAAGAGAGAGAAGAGGAGGGAGAAGAGAAGGAGAAGAAGAAGGGTGAGAGAGAGAAGAGAGAAGAGGAGGAGAAGAGAAGGAAGGAGAAGGGAAGAGGAAGGGAGAGAGAGAAGAGAGAGAAGAGGAGGAGAAGAGAAGGAAGAGAGAAGAGGAGGAGAAGAGAAGGAAGAGAAGGGAAGAGAAAGGGAGAAAGAGAAGAGAGAGAAGAGGAGGAGAAGAGAAGGAAGAGAAGGGAAGAAGAGTGAGAGAAGGAGATAAGGAGAAGAAGAAGGGTGAGAGAGAAGAGGAGGAGAAGGGAAGGAAGAGAAGGAAGAGAAGGAGAGTCTAGGGGAGAAAAATAGAGAGAATATAGGCCGAGAGAGAAAGGTTATGAAAAACAAATAGGCAGAAATAAAGGGAGAATGTGAGAGGTAGGGAGAGTGAATTGATTGTGAGAAAGAGAGAAATAAGGGACAGGGATAGAGTTAGATTTTGTCATCCTCCCTCTTGACTATCATCATCACCTTACCCTCTTAATATCATATCCACAATTTTTGGCTAGCTACTTACCATGGCCCCCAAGCGTCGCGAAGGAGTGAAGACCGTGGGAGATACTGTCACGATTGTGGGAGAGATGGAAGGAGTCTCACTTGTAGCTTTCTTGCTTGCACAATGGGGGAATACACACACAGGTGGAGGCTGAAAACAGTTTTCCTCTTCTTAGTTATGTAAGCCAAAAAGAACTCTAGTACATAGAAATAGAAGAACCCTATATATGGGTCTCAAACCAAACTCAAGAAGAAAAGGAAATAATAGCCATCACATAGCTCTTAATGAGTTAAACTCACATTGTAAGGGACTAAGAAACATAAAGCCTTACAAATACTAGAACTTCTAGGAAGGAAGAAAAATGAAAACTTGATCCAACAAGGGCTTCTAGGGAAAACATGGTACTATACTTGAATTCTCTTAATTTATAAGGCATTGAATTAGAAAGTTGGAATTCTTGAAATGAAGTCACATGCCTTGAATTTGTATCCTTATATAAGAGATCATAAATAAAGAGTAGTAAGACTATGGATTGATTATGACAACTGAAAGATGTTTTTTCTTAGAATTGTATCCCATGTGCATCTCTTTTTCCCACCCGGAGCCAATAAAATCTTCATTTTTACTCTAAAAAGGCACTTTTCAGGCTTTAATTTAATTATTACAACTATTTATCATTATGGATCTACATTTATTTTATGCAGAGCCCTCAATCGTAATGCAAACAAGATCCAAACAAATTTTTGTTCCATATGAATTCCATTTGAACCATCAAACATAAAAAAGAAGCAAATTTCCTTGTAAAAATGACGGATACCGGCTTACTTGCATGTTGCGGGTTTTTTGATTATTTTTTTGGGTTGCCAATGGATCAATCAGTAGTAGCAAATATTCAATGCTAAACATCTCCCCTCAGCCTCCTCTTGATCTTGGAGCAATGGACAAACCTCCGTCATCGCATTCTCTTCTTGATTCTTGCCATGTGAAGCACCATTTGGAGGAGAGAGATGGAGGCGAGAGAAAGACTAAAACTGGTTCTTCATGTCTAGGCAGCCATTGGACAAGCGAGAGGCAGCAGTTGAAAGTGAGGAGATAGAGGAGACTGATGGTAAGATCAGATATGTGAGGTATATTGAGGTGGGAGATTGCCTATAGCCCCTCTCCACACCATTTTTTCTGTCGCACCCATGAGGACGTCGTTTCTTGATCCACGTGGTTGCAAAAAATAGTTCCCTCCTCCCCCCCTCATGTGAAAATTGGGGGGTGGGAGATCCCAAAGGTCACCCCCCTTGACCCCTAAAGTCCTTTTACACTTAAACTCTTTTGTCCTCCACTTCGGGTACCCCCATTCTCGTGTTCAACATCCAAATCGACTTCTGAAAAATTATGGGTGTTTGTCTCGAGGTCTCACACTACCTGGCACTTCTTGCGATTCAATCCGGCAGATGGAAAAATTATGAAAAATCTGAAACCACCAGTTAGTGGGTCTTTAAGCACTTTTGGAGTCCATTGGCTGCTTGTTGCTTAAAATCGTACTAATTGCAGCTATCACAAATTTAGATTTTTTGGCTATTCTAAAGCACTTCTCAAAGTTAAAAATTAGCTGTCACCTACATCTTTTAGATCAAATGCAACCATCAAAGTACTAGCCATGTTTCAATGTCTACAATTGACTCTTGGTCTAACACAACCTACAAGGGTGGAAAGAAATTAGCTTGCTACTAGAGTCAAGGCACCATTCTCTACATAGGCGGTTCTTCCGGCCATGAACCGGATGCCCAGACTTCATGAGGTCTAGTTTTCATTATCATTCCCTTGGGAGCCCTATTAAATCTAGTCCTAACATTCAAGGACCACTTGCTAAAGGTGATCCAATCAAGTCCCTTTATGTTTTCCGAGCTCAAGTTGCGACCTTGACTCCATCCACCTTGGAAGAGGAAGTTTGGAAGATGTAGTAGGAGACAGTCCCATTAGGACCACTACTTGACCCTACCATTCTAGTAATCTCTTGTTGATTTTGAAATCAAGTAGTAAACAACAATGTTCTATTGGATAGCAGATCTAGAGTAAACATCATCACTATGGGCCACTTGTAGAGATTTTGGGCTAATGAACTAGGAGCTAGTCCCATTTTTGGTCCAAATGGAAAGCCAAAGAAAACTATGGCGACTTGCATCGTTTGATCAATTCTCATGTAGGTTGCCAGTGTGCCATTCCTGATTTCCTCAATAGTACTCAACATGGAGCATGTAGGTGGAAAATTATTGCCTATTTCTTGAAACCTTGGTTGTGACAAGCATGGGTAAGTTGCAACAGGGATTGTGATTGTTGAGGTCACAATAAAATTTGAATATTCTTAAACAAAATTCCGCCTCCATTAGTAGCCTGCCAATTCATCTTGCAGAAACCGTCAACTTAGTGGATGGCATGGATGATGAAGAGGAGGCTACATTCTTAATAACTAATGCCCACTTGGAACTATTTTGTATGGTGGATATGCTCCCAATCAATCAATAGTACTTAGATTCACACTCCCCACTCAACCCTACTTAGGAGTCAGAATCAACCCAGAATCATAATCTTGATGATACAAAAATCCAAAATCTGGATTTTGAGGTAGAAGCAGCTCAATCCATGACTATAGCCAATTGTGACTTTTTAGATGTGCTTAGACAAGAGAGAACTTGAAGCTCAGTTGTTGTAGAAAGTCACAAGAGTCAAGGAGGAAGTTCTCACCACAGTCTACCTTGGTTCAAATGAAACAAAACTTCTAAAGCTCAATGCTCCAAACTTCCAACCAATCAAATAGTTTCCCTCTTGACAAAATTCAAATATGTTTTAGCTGGGGATTACTTTGAGATGATGGGACTAGATCCTTGATTTTACTAGCACAGGATTTCCCTCAAATTAGATACTATGTCGGTCCACATGTAGAGATATAGAATGAATCCCCACATGGCAAAGCTAGTTAAAGAAGAGCTAGGAACAACTCCTTCGAGTTGGTTTTGTTGCTTCAATGGATCGGGCAGAGTGGATCTTGGCCATTGTAAATGTTCCCAAGAAAAATAAGAAGCTTAACATTTATGTAGATTACCAAAATCTAAATGATACAACCATTCCAAATCCATTTTCCATTCCTTACCTTAGTAGCATTCTTGATAAGGTTGCTGGTCAAGAGATGTGCTTATTCCTAGATGGATTTAGTGGTTATGACCAAGCCAAGCTTACTTTGGATGATCAAGCTAAAACTACTTTTATCATGGCTTGGGTGTGTTTTTCTATACAGAAATGTGGTTTATACCCTAGCTTCTTTTCAACAAGATATGCAATGAATATTTGGTCGCTACTTGAAAAACTTCATGGGGGTATTCTTGGATGACTTTAGTGTCTTTGAGTCACAACATCTCACCCAACGCCCAATCGATTTGCGAGCTGTGCAAGAAGTGTTGGGAAGCAGAAGAAGAGTCAAGCATCCACGAGTCCATGACATCCAAGAGATAAGCGATGCCACAGCTCCATACAATGGAACAATCCCCAAGAATGCTTCTCACGAAGCAAGTACAACTCATTAGTGCACGACTATAAAGATTCAAGTTGCGCATAGCATCATTGTAGTGCATACAAGATAGCAGAGAGTAGTCAAACTCTCCAGAGTCAATCACTGAAAGAGAGCCAACATCCAGGACACTCGTCCAATGGGGTCTCAAGACTACATGTGGCATCAACGAAGTGGAAGACTGATATATGGCTGGCTGTCCAGCCTGCAAAACTACAAGAAAACAACTCTCATTGTAAGGGGTTTAGCAAATGACCACCAATATATTGACCCTGATTGCTATGCATAGCTACGTCATCTGGGCCAATAAGTGCCTCATTTTCAGTATAAAGAGCTTACTGTAATGGCACTGTAGCTGCTGTAAAATCCACCATAAAGCGTACTGAATGCTCATCAAGAGGCCTAAGAGGTGTCTCCATCTCATAGAAGACAACATGACGACTGCTATGACCTATTGGGCATCCAAATCCCATAATATGTAGGCCTTAAAGTCACCATCTCCATAACCAAGGAGGATACATCTATGTGACATAGGCTCATGTGGCATATGTATAGATGCTTGGCAGCCAAACATCCTCAAGTAATCATAGGAGGGTTGCATGCCACTCTATGCCTCATGGGGTGTAATACAATCCAAGGTCAAGCACGATGTCCTATTAACCAAATAAACTTCCGTCATAAGGGCCTCAACCCAAAATCCATAAGACAACCCAACTGTGGTAAGAATAGAAGCAACCTTTGCCTATAAGGTTGGCACATGCCATGAGCAATCCCATAATACTGTGGGCACAAGAAAATTTTGGGGGTAAAGGCGCCTCCACCTAGCCGCCCATGTATTACTACATCGACAATACCTGCCACTGCACACTATAGGTGGCGGGCGCTCATCACAGTCACTTATTCTTTATTCTTTTAGTGACAATTTGAATAAAGGAAGGCGCGGCCACACATTGTAGTTTTTGGAGTTCCCACTTTGAGTTTCACTCTCACTCTTGCTCTTACTCTCCATCCGCCATAGCTCTCACCACCAAGCTTCTTCCTCCTGGGTTCCACTTCCCTTTTAACTGGTATCAAAGCAAAGGCATTAGAGCTTGCCCAACATTCTCTTTAGCTTGGATTTGAAGAGCTTCAACCTGAGCTTCAATGACAGCCATGGCACCTTCCAACGCTGCATCGGAGCCCCCTTGATATTGCCAAGTGATCTCGAGCACTGTTGAAGAAGCCCCAACCCCCAGGAATAGCCAATGCAAAATGCGGCGCATTTTTAGGGGGCTGGTGGGCTGACTTGCTCTTGGCATTTCCCGCTTCTTCCCCGGCTTCCCGGCACTCTTGGAAACCTTCCCGATCATTGTTGGACTCCTTGACATTAGTTCTTGGCTCCTGGTGATCGATTTGAGTGCTCTCGCCTTCAATCATTGCTGTATACACAGTCCCAGGACTGTCAAAACAGGGCACAATTTGACATTTATTGTTTGATGCTTCTTGGCATTGCTCATTTGATGCCTATTGATGCCCGGTGGTGCCCGCATGTTATGGGATGCTATGTCTATGCTTTGGGATAGATTTGGAGCAGATTTGGGCACTGATTGAGCTTCATTTAATAGTAAATATGCTGTTGTAATACAGTGGACTGAAGCTCATTTACTTGGTGTATGCATTGGTTCTTGGATACGGGGTGCTCATTGGAGGTTTAAATTATCATACCGATGTATTTGGATATTGTCAAATGCTTCTTTTTGGTTCCAGAATGCTTTTGAGCTTGGATTAGTAGGCTTTGACTTAGTCATTCTTCACTGGAATTTGGCTTCATTTGGCATGCTTTGGACTGGTCTATGGCTATTGTCATAGCTTGACATTTAGGCTTCTTGCATTTATGCTTTGGTCAGATATGGATGCCACTTGGTTTGCTCATGCTTGATAGTAACTTGGAGCTTCGTCTTCAGATGTATTTGAGCATTTTGGACCTACTGGGCATTAAATTTGGTTGTTACTTACATGCTCTTTGAATGCTTTTAGGCTTATGCTTTACGGGTCTGAGATAGCTTGGGATTTATGCTCCGGATGTACCCTACTAGGATTTGGCATGTCTGATGCTATGTACTCCATGTATTAGAGCATTTCTTGCTCTCTTTGCCATCTGACTTACTTCTAGTGGGAGCCTCTTGGTATATTCGGATGTACACAGAGTCTTACTTACACTTGAGCTTGAGCTTGTGGGATAGTTACATGCATTCGCTCTCTTGAGAGCTTTATGTTTACAGTTAGTCTGTAGTGGGCTGATGTGATATGCCTATTGGAGCAGGCACCAATCTTTGTCATAGGTTTGTCAGTTTTCTATGCATCTTGGATGGTTATGCATTGAGCTTCTTGCTCTATCAGTTCTGCTTGTGCTTGGTCTCTTCTCTTACCTTGAGACCCATTACATGCATGACTTCTAGACCTATGAGATGTCTCTTGCCTGACAGGTTATTGGTTTGACAGTTCTTGGTACCTTATTTCCCCTTGACACTCACTGTTGGATGTATCTTGCTACCTGGCAGTTGCAGTGACATATGTATGAGTGATTGCTTTACTTTGGGACAGTTTTACATAGTGCTGTCATTTATTACAGAAAGTTGAAATCTGTAGATTTTGAGCACTTCTATAAGGGCAATGCTTACTATTTGATGTTATCTTGGTTATATTTGGTGGAGAGGTGCTTCTCTTGGTGATATCCACTCTTTAAGCCAGTTTTAGCACTGGTTTTAGTGCATTTTCTGCTAATTATAGCAATATGCAATTTTGCTTTTTTGCTTTGATTTGGGATAGTATGGCTGGTCATCTGAAAGACACAGCTCTCTTCAACATTGCCAAGTTGGATGGTACCAACAATGGGTATTGGAAGTCCCAAATATGACAGGTTTTGGTGCAGAAGTTGCAGATTAAACCCTTGCATTTCAAGGGTGTTAAACCCGAGGATATGGATGTAAAAAATTACACGGCGCAGAGAACAGAATCTGAGAAAGAGATAGAGAGTACACAACAGATAAGAGGAGAATCAGTAAATTCTTTAGCTCCAAACAACTAATACAAAGATGGCTCTGTCCACCCGTGTGCTTCCATTGTGTGAAGCTTAGATGCCGATCTAGACAGAAGATAGGTGAAGAGCTTAAGGCTAGCTAGAACAACAACTCTGACTGGGTGAAAGATGAATGATGGATGGCTATGAAGGGGTTTAGCTTTTATAGCCCGCAAAGGCCGTTAGGTCGGCTTGACCTACCTACCATATAAGCCTCCACTAGTTGGCCAAGGAATATTCCCTTTGCCATCAGGCCGGGGAGCTGCCCCCGGCGGACCCCTGCCAGGGGGGCCACTGGCCCCCCTAGGACCCCCAAGCCAGGGGCCGCTTCTGCGGCCCCTGGACCCCAAAATAGGGGCCCCTTTTAACTCTTTTACCCCGCAACTCGATGCAATGCGCCTCGAGTTGCTACCAGCTTAACCACTCCATCTAACCCAAAGATTAGACCCACAATGGTTACCTTTTTGCCATCCGATCACATAGACCTCATCTGATATACAAGTCAGGACTTAACCAATGTCCGGGCTCACATTTGGCTTCTCCTCATAATGGGGGCCTTACAACTTTGAGCATCATGGATCATTGGTGGCACCTAATGAGGGTGGGGCATTGATCATATCTAACACCCCCCGTCAATGTCCACCCATAGGTGAACTTTCTCCTCGGCCCAATGCCGAGTCTCTGAAGATGAACTTGAAGCAGATCCTTCGTAAGTGCTTTGGTGAAGATATCGGCTCCATTCTCCTCTGTTGGACAGTAGACTAGTTCCACTATCCCATCCTCCATCAAATCACACACATAGTGATACTGGATCTCTATATGTTTGGTGCGTGCATGAAACACTAGATTTTTGGCAATGGCGATGCAAATCTGATTGTCACATCTCAGCACAGTTGGTTCTTCATCCTGGACTCCCATATGCCATAGAATCCTTCTCAACCATACTGCTTCACATGCAGCAAAACAAGCTGCCTTGTACTCTGCTTCAGTAGAAGACAATGCCACTGTTGGCTGCTTCTTACTAATCCAATAGAAAATTCTTGAACCCAAAGAGAAAACAATAACCAGAAACTGACTTCCTGGAATCACTATCTCTTGCCTAATCTGAGTCACAGTTCCCCACAAGAGAAGTTCCAAAACTGTATGTGATACCATAGTCAAGAGTTTCCTTCAAGTACCTGAGCACCTGCATCCCAGCCTTTCAATGACTCTCATGAGGTTTGTTTGAGAACCTGCTCAAAACACCAACAGCAAAACTGATATCTGGTCTGGTGTTACACAAGTAGATCAGACTGCCGACCAACCTCCTATACCTCCCAATGTCTGCTAGTGCTGATGTATCCTCGAGGGATAACTTTGCATTCACCTCCATAGGTGTAGCTATCTCCTTGCACTCGGTCATGCCAAATGCCTTCAAGATCTCCCATGCATACTTCTTCTGAGAGATGAAGATCTTTCCTGGCTCTTGCTAGACTTCAATCCCCAAACAGTAGTGTAGCAAGCCCAAGTCTGTCATTTCAAACTCAGAACTCAAAGCCTTTCGAGTTTGGTTGATCATATCTTCATAGTCACCTGTAATAAGAAGGTCATCTACATATAGGACAATCACTACAGACTTTTTACCATCCATGTAAACATACAAGTTAGCATCTGAGGCACATCTTTTGAAGTTTAGGTTTAAAAAGAACTTATCTATCCACTGGTACCATGCTCTGGGGGCTTGTTTCAGCCCATACAATGCCTTCTTCAACTTACACACTTTGTTCTCAGAATGGAGGGCCTCAAACCCTGGTGGCTGAGCCACGTACACCTCCTCCTTGAGGTCACCATTTAAGAACACTGACTTAACATCCATTTGGTACACTAGCCACTTCTTGTGGGCAGCCACTGCAAGTACCGTGTGAATAGTGGTCATTCTGGCAGTTGGGTCAAATGACTCTTGAAAATCAAACCCTTCAATTTGTGAAAATCCTTGGGCAACCAGTCTAGCTTTGTACTTTTCTAACGTACCATCAGCCTTGTACTTTATCTTCTAGATCCATTTGGTGCCAATAACCTTCCGCTTTGCTGGTCGATCCACTAGCTAAGTGTCATTCTTCATTATGCTGTCATACTCCGCTTGCATAGCAGCCTTCCATGATGGATCTACAAGTGCTTCTTCTAAGTCAGTTGGCTCCTTTACTTCTCTCATAATCTCAACCATCAAGGCCATATTGACTATGTGAGCAGAAACCCTCATTTGCTCCTCTATTCTCTAAGACCTCCTTGGTCCGTCTACCTTCTCCTCAACAGATGCAGGCGTAGGATTATTGTGGTCATAAAGATGCTTCACCCAGTGCGGCAATGGATTTTCCGGTGGGGTGATGTCAGGTTGGTGAACTTTTTCCTCATCATCTAGAGATGATGCTTCCTCCTCCTTAAGGATAGGGACAGCTCTCGGGATAGGTTCATAGTGGACTACTTCTTCGCTTGATGATAAAGTGGAAGAACTTGCCTTCTCCTCCTCCATTGTATGCGGCTCCTCCTTGAACACCACATCACGACTCGCGATGATCTTCTTTGCCTCTTGGTCATATAATTTGTAAGCCTTCTGCTCATCACTATAACCCAAAAAGATACATTTTCTGCTTTTTGGTTTTAACTTGTTTCTTTTCTCATCTGGAACATGTGCATAGCATTCACATCTAAAAATTTTGAAATGTGCGATAGATGGTTTCTTACCAGTGTAAGCCTCATGAGGTGTTTTTCCCTTGAGAGCCTTTGTGTAGCTCCGATTTAGAATGTAGACTGTAGTATTAAGAGCTTTAGTCCAAAAATGGTTAGGCAATCCCTTGCCCTTTAGCATGCATCTTGCCATCTCCACAATGGTGCGATTCCTGCATTCCACAACACCGTTCTACTGAGGTGTGTGAGGCATCGTCAATTGTTGATTGATCCCTTTGCTCTTGCAAAAGTCTTCCTTTGAGTTGAACTCACCACCACCATCTGTTCTAAATTTCTTCACACTTTTCCTTGTTTCATTCTCAACAAGTTTTAGCCATTTTTTAAACTTACCAAAAGCTTGAGCCTTATCACGAAGGAAATACACCCACATCTTCCTACTGTAGTCGTTGACAATCAACATAAAATAAGAAGATCCCCCCCAAGGCTTGTGTAGGCATCTTACCACACAAGTCAGCATGCACCAACTCTAGAGGAGCCTGTGCTCTATTCTTGCTTTCTTGTGGAAATGCCTTTCTCTGTTACTTGCCCATCATACAAGCTTCACATGGTTCCTTCAATTCAGTTATTGTAGGTAGGTGAGCAACCATACCTTGTTTTTGCATCTCCTTCAACACTGCAAATCTGGTGTGTCCAAACCTTTCATGCCAAAGCTTACTTGTGCCCACTCCAACAGTGGCCGTAAGAGCACTTAGCTCATACAGGTTGTTCCTTCTTTCTCCTTTGCCAAGAATTGTGCCAGCACTATCAAGAATTTTCACACCTGTCTTCTTGAACCTCACTTCATGACCAAGATCAGTTATGGCAGCAAACTGATAACATATTTCTCTTGATTTCGGGAACATACAACACATTTGAAAGTAATTCGCCTTCACCATTTGCAGCAACAAAAGAAATAGTACCTGTGCCTGCAGCAGGGCATTTAGCATCATTTCCAACCGTCACAGTGATGGATTCTTGTAGAGGCTGCATAGAACTGTATAGACCTTTCTTGTTGGTCATGTGGCGGGAGGCCCCACTATCCAACACCCATGAGTCAGTGGTAGATTCTTCTTGCGCCAAGAAGCACACTTCCTCAATGGTCGCCATGAATAATTCCAACTCTGCTTTAGCCGTATTGGCTATCTCTTTCCCTTTACTTTTAAGGTACCATTCTTTTCATCTGCCTTCTTGACACGAAAATCTGCAATTGCATGTCCTTTCTTCTTGCAGTAGAAGCACTCTCCTTGAAACTTCTTCTTGCCACCCTTCTTCTTTTTGTCACCATCATTTTTGGTGGAGGAACCACCTTTGCCTTTTGCATTGGCAGAGAATGCAGCATCTCCATTGTTGCTTCCTTCTCGGGCTTTCAGCCTCAACTCCTCCTCCATCAATAATGCACAAAACTCCTCAAAAGTCAAAGCTTAAGGTCTCACCTAAGTATTAAGGGTAGTTACTAGTCCATCAAACTTTTGTGGACAAATCCAAAGACACCTCCAAGCTAGCTCTTTGCTAGTCTTTTGTATCCCAGCGCCAGCTATCTAGTCGCGCAGATTCTTAATCCAAGTGATGAATGCTTCAACCGTCTCTCCTTCAGCAAACTTCTCCGCTGCTAGTTGATTCTTCAAGTTTTGAATCCTTGTTTGGTTTCGTGTTTCATACTGACTCCTTAGTACATTCCAAGCCTCTGACGCTTTGGTTGTATGCTGAATCAAAGTCAGAACACTGTTAGAATAGCTTGTAACTAAGGCACACAACGCATCTGTATTCCTTCGTTTCCAAGCTTGTAGAAGATCTGCATTCGCAGGAATCATCACACTAGAATTTGATGGGTCGGGGGTAGGTTGTGGTTCTGCATCAGTCCCCAGCACAGTCTCTAGAAGCTCATAAGAATCAAGGATAGTTGTAATTTTGAACTTCCACAAAGTGTAGTTTGTACCGTCTAACTTGCCTTCGCTGAAGGTTGGTGGACGAATCCTCAGTGTTTGAATAGCTGATACAACAGCACCACCTCCTACACCGCTTCCTGATGCGCCAGAACCGCTTCCAAAAGTCGACATAGTTTCTCTTTGCTATTGAAGCCTTTGCCTCTTGCACACTCTTCAATCTCTAGAGCCCCTTGGGCTTTGATACCATGTAAAAAATTACACGGCGCAGCGAACATAATTTGAGAAAGAGATAGAGAGTACACAACATATAAGAGGAGAATCAGTAAATTCTTTAGCTCCAAACAACTGATACAAAGATGGCTCTGTCCACCTGTACGCTTCCATTGTGTGAAGCTTAGATGGTGATCTAGACAGAAGATAGGTGAAGAGCTTAAGGCTAGCTAGAACAACAACTCTGACTAGGTGAAAGATGAATGATGGATGGCTGTGAAGGGGTTTAGCTTTTATAGCCCGCGAAGGCCGTTAGGTCGGCCTGACCGACCTACCATATAAGCCTTCACTAGTTGGCCAAGGAATATTCCCTTTACCACCATCAGGCCGGGGGCACTGCCCCCGGACCCCTGCCAAGGGGGCTGCTTCCGCGGCCCCTAGACCCCAAAATAGGGGCCCCTTTTAACTCTTTTACCCCGCAACTTGATGCAATGTGCCTCGAGTTGCTACCAGCTTAACCACTCCGTCTAACCCAAATATTAGATCCACAATGGTCACCTTTTTGCCATCCGGTCACATAGACCTCATCTGATATATAAGTCAGGACTTAACCAATATCCGGGCTCACATTTGGCTTCTCCTCATAATGGGAGCCTTACAACTTTGAGCACCATGGATCATTGGTGGCACCTAATGAGGGTGGGGCATTGATCATATCTAACAATGGATGATGATGTTTGGATGTAAGTTGATGAGCTATGTAAGTCTACCATTATCTTGTCACTCTCAGAAGAGGTCCATCATAATGTTGTTGAAGATGAGAATCAGAGTGCATGGGATTTATGGGAGAAGATTCAAGAGCTCTATGCACAGCAGAGTCCTGCATCACATATGTATTGACTGAAGTAGTTAATGGACCTTCACATGAAGGAGGGGACCTCCCTATCATCTCATTTTAGTCAATTTCACGCTATCATGAAGAGTTTGTTGTCACATGGTATTGATTTCAAAGACAACTTGCACCCGTTGTTTCTGCTTGGCACCTTGCCTGAATCATGGGATGTCTTCTGTACTGCCACATGCATGTCTTCTGTACTGCCACATGCATGAACAAGCTTGATGGACTGAAAATCAAAGATATTGAGAGTGCTTTATTGACTGAGAAAATCAACAAGAGAAACAATGATGCTTCCCGCTCTTCACATGCATTGACTGTTAGAGGTGGCAGACATGACAAACATGATAATGATCATAAGGGCATGGACTCTTAGAAGTCCAGGTCCAAGTCACGTGGTTGTAGTAAGTCTCGTGGACGGAAGTTTGATCTTGTCATTATTGTGGGAAAGCATGACATATTAGGCTGCAGTGCCATTAGATGCGCGATGATAAGTGCAAGGAAAAGGGAAAAGAGAAAGTGCAGGAAAAGTCTTTTGAGCGCAGTATTGTACCTGCAAAGTCCAGTGCGAAGATAAAAGAGGTTAATGTCATACATGCCACTGATTCAGATGATGATTACATACTTGTAGCTTCTTCATGCGATGGCTTACAGGCTTCTGAGATACATTCTATGTATGCGCAGTGATGGCTTTTGGATTCGGGTGCGTCATTTCATGTGACACCCTGTAGAGATTGGTTTCATACCTATCATACCATCTCTAGTTTTGCGCGCCTTGGTGATGACATGTCTCTTGACATTGTGGGCATTGGAGATGTTAGGCTGCAGTTTCCTTTTGGCAGTTCTTTTGTTTTGCATGATGTATGCCATGTACTTGCATTGACTCGCAGCCATATGTCAGTTGGATAGCTTGATGATGCAGGGTATTTTGTATCTTTTGGAGACTTTGCATGGAAGATTACTCGTGGCAGGTTTATGCTTGCAAGCGGTGCCAAGTCTGGTAGTCTCTATCCCTTACTTGTATCTGGAGTTACATTGGATCATGTTTTGTCTGTGGGTTCTATCCCCCATGTATCCCTCTAGCATGCTCATTTGGAGAATATGTCCCTTAAAGGAATGAAAATGCTCCATGCTTTGTAGTATCTTCTGCCTTTTGACTCTTCGTATTTTGATTCTTGTGATCATTGTTTGTATGGAAGGCAGACTAGAAATACACATAAAAAGTCTAGTAAGAAATGCATGGGTGAGCCCTTGGCTCTTATGCACTCAGATGTATGTGGGCCCATGCCCTGTCAGTCACTCAGTGGGGCAAAGTACTTTGTTACTTTCATAGATGATTATTCACATAAGGTTTGGGCTTATCCCATAAAGAGAAAATCTGATGTCTTAGACACATTTCAGCATTGGCTTGCATTGACAGAGAACTAGTTTGGGAACATGCTAAAATGCCTAAGTTCAGATAATGGGGGTGAGTATGTATCACATGATTTTGAGTAGTTTTGTCATGAGTGGGGTATTCAACATCAGTTGACCGCCATCCCTTACACCCCTCCCTAGAATGGTATGGCTGAACACATGAATATGACCATTCAGGAAAGGGTCTATATCATGCTTAGCAAGGCTCGCTTACTGCATCACTTTTGGCCTGAGGTAGTTACTACTGCAGTGCATCTCATTAACAGGTTGCCTTGCAGTGGCATTAAGGGAGCTCTCGCTCAACCGCCAAGACCTACGGAGATCGCTTATTGTTTCAAGCGTTCCAAGCCGAGCACTAATGGCTACCTCTCACATAGCTGATGATACCTATCCATGAGTGTAGTGAGCTTACCTTGATGCCAAAATGAGTTGCCTCCTCTCTTGCACACTCCGATAGCTCCACGATCCAAGTGCAAGCTTCAAGCAAGCTCCATACTCAAGCTCCACACTCCAAGATCCATAGCCGTGAGCAAGAGAAGAGAAGAGAAGAGAAGAAGAGAGGAGAAGATGGAGAGCTTCTCCTCCTCGGTCCCTCACCCTCACACACTCACTCCCTCACACTCTCACACTCACTCCCTCACACTCTCACACTCCCTCTCTCAAGCATAAGATCAAGCCAAGAAGAAGAAGAAGAAGAAGAAAAAGAAGAAGAAGAAGAAGAAGAGAGCCACTTTTGGCCACACACAAGAATGAGCTTCTCATTCACTTTTAAACTTTATATACAAACCCCTGAATCCCTTTTGGGTGGTCATCCCCTTATCCCCTTTTTTACATGGCCGCCTAGGCCCTTTTTCCCATTTTCCTCCTATCTTTCTAGCTTGCTTCCTACCACCCATCTACCTTTACAAATTACACGGGTGAGAGCCCGACACTCTTAAAATAAATCATGGTGCGCCTTGCACTTTTTTATAAAAGTATTGACTTGCGCTTTTTCTTGTGCACCTTTTTTCTTTATTTAGGACTTTTCTGCACTTCTTGTGTTTCCATATTTTTCTTGGCGCACCTTCATCTTCAGTTTCACTTTTGCCTTGGCCTTGTCTTCTGCTTCAGCTTTTTTGGATTTTCCACCTTTGTTCATTTGAGGGTTAACATTACCCTCCTCCTAGACGAGTGCCAGTCCCATGGCACTCACCGTCGTAGGTAGCAGGCTTTGGCATGCACTGAAGATGTGGGTGGAAGGGACATATGTGGTTGCCATGGAGGATTGTTGGTGGTGGTGTGAAGGAAGGTCGTTGGGGGCATTTTGGTGGCCTAGGTGGCTGGTGGTAGGGTTGTTGGATTTGGTGGTAGGGTTGTTCTTTGTTGGGGATTGCACTGATGGCCAGCACAAGTGTTGGTTTGTTGGGGATTCTGCACATGATGATTCTTTGTGGGCTTGTAGGATGATAAAGGATAAGAATTCAGAGTTGGGTGTTGATGAAGAGCGAACGACACTTTCGTTGGAGTCTTCAATACCTGCAATTGAAAACCTCTCATAGGTGGTCTCTCCCTAGGGGTAGTGCTAGTTTTCTCTATTATGCACAAGACATAGTTCAATTAGTTTGGGAGATAGGTCAAACTCTAAGCAAGCTGAGAGTATTGTCCTGCACTTGAGGACCCAAACTATGTATATATTTTGGTGCAAATATTATGTGAGGACTCGTGCATACTTAGATATTACGTAGTTAGAAGACCGCGGGCTGGTTTCTCGTAACAATGTGTGGATGAAGCAAAGTTGTCCATGTTGAGAAGAAGTATACGTGAAGGTGTATGAGACATCCTTTGCGTTGGGACTGCACGATGTAACATAATTGAACACAAGGACACCACACTTTCGGTAGTTGGGAGCTATTGGACTTGCTTGATGAGAATGGTGTACTTTTCATGGCCATTCGTGCGGTGCTTTCCAATATTGATTGCAATGGTATTAAGTCAGAGTGCAAGAGAGAATCATGCAAATGGGTCAGGGTGAAAGGTCTAACCATAGGAGAGACAAGCTCCCAAGGTATGCCATGTCCTTGATAAGCCCTGAACAATTGTGGGTGATGCGAAAGGGCGAGGGGACTAGGGATGGAGCCAGCCGACCAAGGTCACTGGACTACCTAATTTGAGGACCCCTAGGTGCTGTGCTGTGATCATGGGTGCTTTTTATCTTTTCGTCTCTTTTCTCTTCTTTTCTTTTCTCTTTTTTTTTTCTCTATCCTTTTTTTTGGGACTTGCATGAGTACAACCATTGCAATATGTTGAGGCTATCAACCTTTCCATGGGTTGGAAAATGTCGAGCTTCGAAGGCTCAGGAAATGGATATTACAGCGATGATTGTACCCTAGCCTCGTTGTTGGACAAATAGTTGTTGAGATGGGGAGATACACTTGAGATTTTGCAACTCTCTTTGTGACACGCGATGTTGGTACAATTGAGGTAACAACTACCATGAGCCAAATGTAGAGCTTGACCTAGAAAGAGAGTGTAGCCCATGACTATGCATTGGGCCATGTGATGTGGGCGGTCGGCAAGGGTGATTTTTGCTTTCGACAGCGTGGCTTTGTCGCGGCTCTTTGTGGGGTCGGTGGTTTTGCGGTGACTTGGGCATTGAACACTTTTGCACAAAGACCTGCATCATCCTGCATCCACTTGTCACTTCATGAGAGTACATGCACAGCATATGCCACAACTATAATAAATCAGCTCAACGCAAGGAGACATCACTTATCTGAATTCCATGGTGTTGACTTAGATACTTATCACCTGCGCTTGATTAACTTTTTCTTTTGCTAAAGACGTGAAATATATTAAACACACATATGAAAATTTTGTACAATTGGGGAATATGTTAGCACTTAACCATTTAAAGACAAAAAGTCATGGCCATGTAGTATTTGATAAGCCTTTTATACAACATGGGGCTACTCTATTTGTACAAGGTGGGGCGAGTTTAGGTGGTCGAGCGACTGAGGCTGTGCTGGTGAGGGGCTCCTGTGAGGCTGGGTGAGGAAAATATCGGCTGGGACTTGAATGGTGTAGTCCTTAGGTCCACAACTGTTTCCAGAATGCTTTTGAAAAATGCATCAAATTCTTGCTTGTCTCAAGCTACCCTCTCTTCTTTCGAGCACTTGATGCCCGAGCGTCTAGTGGGGGCCTGCATAACCGGTGTTGCCACGCCCCGTGTGCTCCCTTGAGCTTCTATTCCCCTGGCCTGGGGATTTTTTGGCCTACGTCCCAAGTGGTGTCACTTGGGGTCTTGTTTCTTTGCATACCTTTTAAGGGTAGGTACGTAGCGTTCCGAGGGAGGAGCTTGTGATGCATGCTCCCTCCAATGGCAGATAGCATCCTTGCAAGCCAACTGCACTGGGTGCTCCATGTCAGCTACCATGGGGGGACCTGCAAAATGTGAACCAAGGATTAGGCCTTGAAGCATGATAAAACTATTCGCATGGAAGGGATTATACAGTGGGTTATCAAGCGTATATGATAACGAGGGGTGAGGTGAGGCATGCAACATTTGTTGTAGAGTGACAGCCCCTTATTGATGTTTGTATTGCCTCCAACCATTAGTAGATCTTGGCTTATGCTAAGTTGCACAGAGTTTTTTTCATGGAGTGGAGCAAGGCTCATCCCTGGAAGGATAGTCCGAAAAAGGGAAAAGGTGTATAGAAAGGGACGATGCCCCATCTACACCATCAGAGATGTTGGTTAGAGCTTCATATGGCGATAATGAGGGTTGCATGCCCTCCTCCTGGAGGCGGGATTGATCACACAACTTCTAAATGTGTGGTGAGAGGAGGACATGAGGAGCTCAGCTTTGCAACCCCAACTCTTCTCCCTGCGCTTGACTATCATTGCTTGTGGGTGTTGATATTATCTATACATGGTCACAAAATTCATTGTGTATTTATGTACATGTTTACAAATCCATGTCACTTCACGAGGCTAAAACCAATTGTAGAACTCAGGATTGTATTGGAGTGTGGCACACGCATCCAGTACTCGTGGCAGCCTTCTTAATAACATCAGGTATTTTGCAATGTCAAGTGTCATGGTACCTTGCCTGAGTCTACTTGCAACATGTAGCTCCTCCTTAGTGAGAACCTTATCAGCCAGAGAGTTTTCTTGGCTAGTTCGAGCTAAGTCCATACCCCGAATGGTAGTTAGCACTCGAAAGGAAGTTGGCGCCACATAGGTTGGGTCTCTTTGAGACTGCCATTTGGTCAATCGCTCCTCTGAGATTGTCATAATTTGTGCTCCTAGTTCAGCCATTGCAACAAAATTTTCAAACCAATGTTTTTCAAATTGACTTCGACTCTTTGATTGTCGCTTTAGTTGCTCTATCTCTAAGAGATTTGGTTGGCAGAGCACATCATTGAATGTTACAGTTAAGCGTAATTCATCAACTTCCTCGTGAGGGGTGAGTCGCATGCGTTCATGTAGGAGCCTGTCATAGTGCTCATCAAGATGTTCTTGCTCTTCCCAGGATAGGGGAAATGGCAAGTATTATTCAAGATACTCCTTAGGGAATGTGCCCATGTCTGTAGACACGTGCAAATACCCTGAGTTTAACATCCAACTCGGTTAAGAATTCTATGACACTTCTACGTTCCACGAGGGCTTGCTCGGTTGCTATCCCATGCAAGGTTCTAGGAGTTTCCCTAGGCTTTAGCATAGCTAGGGTCTCAGGCCTAGATGAGCAAGATTGGTCAATGCTAGGATTTCTTATGCTCTCGGGGTTTCTATGTTTCTCCTGAGGCTTTGCTATTGCGTCATGGTTCTCCTTAGATGTGATTGGTATAAATTTGTTACCCTGTTGTGACAACATTGTATCCACTCTTGATTGGTCAAAGCAAGTTCTGTATCGGTGGATTGAGTGTTGCAAGCAACCGTCGATGGTAACTGCTGCTTTGATTTTTCAGATCACACAAATGTGTTTGAGGTTTCACCGCTATTAGGAGAGAAATCAATGGGTTCATTGGTGGATGGACTCAATGCTTTATTCCTTAGCTCTCCAACTCTCTTGGTCTCAATGTTCTTGGGGTCCACAACCACCTGTAACTGCTATTATTTTCCCTGTTTTCTCCTCTTTTTCTTGGTCAGTGAAGGTGCATAACTTAACGACTCAGGACCCTGAACTAGGTCAACCATTGATGTGCTTGGTTGGGCCTCAGCTTTCCCCTTCTCTAGTGTGTCCTCTCATGGGACGTAGCTACACCCTCCTGGACAACCTTGCTAGGTTGATTGGTCAGATGCGCCATCTCCTTGGCCACATCTTTGAGAGATTTCTCCTCAAGCCTAAGGTTTAGGTGCTTTCGAAGTACTGGAGTTGTCAAGGATGTTGGTTGCGGCACCTCCTCCCCAAATGAACTACTAAGGACACGTTTCGCAAGGGGCATTGTCATGGCCAAGGGTTGTGGCTGCTGTGATCTTTGATTGGAAGTAGTAGCGGCTAGTCCAGTGGGATGGCTACTCTTGGTGGATTGTGGTATCAAGTCCCTAGGGTGATCGAAAGTGGTTGTGTCTTTTGTTGCCCTTTGAGCATTCACTTGTGTAGATCGAGCATGAGTTGATTTAGTCACATTAGGTTGCACATGCATATCCTTGGGCCGAGAGTTACAGATGGTATCATGTCCCACCTCTTGGACATTTGAAAGCTTAGATGGAGATAGAGATTGGGATTGAGCAGCTGCACTTGATGACTGTTGTTGTGCTTCTTGTGTCCATTTAGGAAAAGAGGGTGTAGGAGATTTGGGACTCTTAGGTGGACTTGGCAATGGCTGAATGATTTGCTCGAGGCTGTTAGACGATTGTGCCATCTGCTTTGTTGAGCAATCAACCTTCTTACATCAACGTTGTGCCTCTGGTGCTCATTATCCTCTTGGGAAGTCAAAAGCTCCTTGAGCACTAGTGGTCTTTGTGCATGCTCAATGGTTATATCTGGCATTTGCTTATTAAGCATGCTAGGCTGAGGCTCTTTCTTTCAAACACTCATGTTTGGTTTCTTGCCCCGAGACCTAGAGTTTCTCTTAGATTTCCTCCTGTGCTTCGTTGCTTTTGATATAATCTGTCCTTCAGTTGATAGAGGTGGTTTAGCAGGGGTTTTGGTACCCAAATCCATCGGTTACGTGCATAATACCCTTGAGCACGTAGCAACGCTTTGGATATCCATCTTGGCATTATATTGGCTCTCCATCGATTCCTTCATCTATGGGTCTTCTATGATATTTGTAAGTCCAGAGCCCGTCCTTGGCATTGTCTCATGACCTTCTTGTTTCAGGCATGGCCTCACTTACTGGTTCTTGTTGTTCGACCTATGCTTGTATCAACTCTTCCAACAAGTCCTTGCTCTCGTTAGCAAGCTTGACTATTATGTCAGCACCTTCCTTGCCTTTCCATCGAGGTTTGATGAGGTCACCCTTGCTAAAGATTGTGACTATCCTCACACCCGATAGTGTCAGGTGTATCCTCTGTGCTACATAGTCGACCTCACACTTGGTCGCCCTTTTGAAGGGTCTTCCTAGGAGGGTTTCCTTCCCGTAATTAGCACTATTTGGAGAAACATGAAATACGCAAGGATTTTTCACTTCCCTATGGGTGCTTGTGGGTGTCCCCCGTAAGGGCTAAGAGTTGCATTAGTCGGTGTGAGCTCTAGTTGGCCTAGTAGGGTCCATGATTCATAGGTCAAGATATTAAAATCTGCTAAGAT
The DNA here is from genome assembly GCF_053477565.2 of Lygodium microphyllum. Lineage (NCBI taxonomy): Eukaryota > Viridiplantae > Streptophyta > Polypodiopsida > Schizaeales > Lygodiaceae > Lygodium > Lygodium microphyllum. Next base: position 50,391,929 of record NC_141163.1, on the reverse strand, counting down.
AAGCAGGTAATACTATGTCTTCATCTTCCGGGTCTTGGCTTGTAAATTTAAGCCTTCTGACAAATGCCCTTGAGTCCCCAACTGCACGACCAGATATGGATTCTCCACTAATGTCTTGGATCATCAGTGGAGTGCTATTCAAGGAGCATCTATCATCAAGGCTGTCATATCTAGTCATTCTCGTTGTTATAGTTTGATGTTGTTACTTTTTGCTTTGATTAGATACAGTCCGAATGCAACACGTATGTATTTTTGTAGTGTGGCCTTTTTGCCCTTGTTGGCTAGATTGGCCCATTGAGGTTCTAGGGTCTTTGTTTGTCTCTGTTCAAATATGGGCTTTTGGTTGCTCTTTTGCAAGTGAGAATCCATGCTCGTGTAGAGCCATTACTACACTGTTCAAATATGGGCTTTTGGTTGCTTTTTTGCAAGTGAGAATCCATGCTCATGTAGAGCCATTACTACACTAGGGTCTATTTTGGAGGACCTATCACGGTGTGCATTTTCTCTCCAACCTACTTGGGGGAGGTGCAGAGGGGGCAGAGCCCCCTCTGTGGGGATCCGAGGGGGGGGCAGTCCCCCTCGGTCCGTAGGGCCGTTACGGTAAATGCCATATGTGATTTGAAGGACCGTTTATAGCCAAATTTTGAACTACTTGCTCTAAGTTTCAGCCCATTGATCGATCTATGATATGGTTTCGGCTCTATATGGTCTCTTGGTCAGTTTCACTGTCTACAGATTAAAATTTGAAAAAAATCTAAATTTAGCCCAACAAGCCCGAATTGCAGGGGCCAAGTGCTCGATTCGGCCTATCCGAGGGCCGAGGCCTGAGGGCCGAATGAGAAAGGGCAGAATGTAACTGGCCAGTCCGAGTGTGGTTTTTCGAGGGCTAAGTGGCCGAGTGGGCCAAGGGCCGAGTCAAGTGGGCCGAGGACTGAATGGTGAATTCGACCGGGCCGAGGGCCGAATTTCAAAGTTGGTCCGAATGGTCGATTCAGACAGGCCGAGTGGTGGGTGTCTGAGTTGAGTGGACCGAGGGCCGAATCTTGACGCGCTCGAGTCGAATGGTCCGAGTCAGGTGGTCTGAGCAGTAGTGGGCCGAGGGCCGATTTTGGGACTCGGCCTAGAATCGTCATCACTCGGACGGGCCGAGTGCGATGCAATTTTTGCCAGCGCAATGATAAATCGCTCAAATCCCACGATTCAGGTCACGGCCTATCATACACACCTCCAAATCAAAGCTATGGATGGAGGGGAAGAGTTGTATATACCTGGAATAGCCAATAAACTCCAAAATGCAAATGGAAACCAAATCAAACCCTCATGCCCTGTTATGACATTAGAAACCCTTATGCTTATTTTTCTTATTTTTCTTTGTTTTTTCCTACCCTAATTCACCCAAATCACAAAGCAAATAACTACACTAATCCAATATGCTTTTCCAAATCCAAAAAAGAAAAATCCTACTTGCTAAGGAGATCAAATACCTCTTCAAACTCCCTCGCTTCCTACCTATCTACCTCAAGCACTGGTTCAAGGAAAACCCTTACTTTGATGCTCGATTTGAAGCGCGCAAGCACTCAAGACTTGAATCCGTTGGTCCTGGCAACAGAACCAAAACATGGAAGCTCTCGCTCAACCGCTAAGACCCACGGACCGCTTATTGTTTCAAGCATTCCGAGCCGAGCACTAATGGCTACGTCTCACATAGCTGACGTGCTAGCTATCCATGAGTGTAGTGAGCTTAACTTGGTGCCAAAATGAGTTGCCTCCTCTCTCACGCACTCCGGTAGCTCCATGATCCAAGTGCAAGCTTCAAGCAAGCTCCATCCTCAAGCTCCACGCTCCACGCTCCAAGCTCCATGGCCGCGAGTAAGATAAAAGAAGAGAAGAGAAGAAGAGAGGGGAAGATGAAAAGCTTCTCCTCCCCGGTCCCTCACCCTCACACACTCACTCCCTCACACTCTCACACTCCCTCTCTCAAGCACAAGCTCAAGCCAGCAAGAAGAAGAAGAAGAAGAAGAGAGCCACTTTTGGCCACACACAAGAATGAGCTTCTCATTCACTTTTCAACTTTATATACAAAACCCTAAATCCCTTTTGGGCGGTCATCCCCTTATCTCCTTTTTACATGGCCTAGGCCCTTTTTCCCATTGTCCTCCTATCTTCCTAGCTTCCTTCCTACCGCCCATCTACCTTTACAAATTGCATGGGTGGGCTTCCGGCACTCTTAAAATAAATCATGGTGCGCCTTGCGCTTTTTTACAAAAGTATTGACTTGCGCTTTTTCTTGTGCGCCTTTTTTCTTTATTTTGGACTTTTCTGCACTTCTTGTGTTTCCATATTTTTCTTAGCGCACCTTCATCTTCCGTTTCACTTTTGCCTTGGCCTTGTCTTCTGCTTCAGCTTTTCCAAAATTTTCACCTTTATTCGTTTGAGGGTTAACAAGCATTGACTTTCAGGTGGTAGAGGAGGTATGGGCAGGCAAGCCCCCCCTCTTATGATCATTTGCTTGTCTTTGGATGTGAGGCATTCTACCATGTGCCCAAGGAAAAATGCAATAAGCTGGATCCTAAAAGTGTCAAATGCATTTTCATTAGCTATGGAGATGCATGAGAGATGGGTTATCGTCTATGGGATCCACATGTAACATGCCCGCCCCTCAAATGGCGGGACATGTCTTAGCAGCCCATTGGGAAGAGGGTCAAGAAAGCTCCGCCTGGCACTCGCAAGGAATGTCATAGGGTTTGCGATCTAGGTCTTTCCTGTCAAGATTGTGGGAGAGAAGGAAGGAGTCTCGCTTGAAGCTTTCTTGCTTGCACAATGGGGGAAGACACACAAGGGTGGAGGCTGAAAACAGTTTTCCTCTTCTTAGTTGTGTAAGCCAAAAGAACTCAAGTACAAAGAAATAGAAGAACCCTATATATGGGTCTCAAACCAAACTCAACTAACTAAGGTGGCATACTAACTGAGCCACGAACTAGAGTAGATAAGGATAGCTATCATGTAGCTATTATTCATGGGCGGTGTACCAACCGCGTCTGCAACTGACAAGTCGGTGACATAAATATACAACGGTCACCCTGGCGTATCACGAGTGGAGCTCGATATCTCAACACTCCCCCTCGAGCTCAATCCCAATTCCTGCACACCAAGCAGGTCTCTGAACTTGCGCAGCTTCTCTGCGCCCAATGCCTTCGTGAATATGTCAGCTACCTGATCCTCTGTGCTGACATAAACTAGATCAATAAGACCTAGTAAAACCCTCTCTCGCACATAGTGATAATGCACCTCAATGTGCTTTGTTCTAGCATGATAGACTGGGTTATTTGCCAAGTGTATACTACTCATGTTGTCACAATAAATGACAACTGGCCCATCTGTAGACTGATGCATATCATAAAGTAGCTTATGCAACCAAGCTACCTCACATGCAGCCATTGCTGCACCCCTGTACTCAGCCTCTGTGCTCGACAAGGCAACTGTAGGCTGTTTCTTGCTGCTCCAAGTGACTGCAGCACTCCCAAAAGAGAATACATATCCACTGGTAGATCGTCTATCAGAAATACTACCAGCCCAATCAGCATCAGTGTATCCATGCAACTGTATCTGAACCCCAGTCTCATAAAATAGTCCATACTGCAATGTGGACTTCACATACCTAAGTATGCGTCTAGCCGCATCCAAATGTGGTTTCCTTGGAGCCTGCATAAACTGACTTACCAATCCAACAGCATAGCTCAAATCTGGCCTGGTAATAGTCATATAAATCAAACTTCCTACTATGCGTCTGTACATAGTAGGGTCTTCTAGAAGCTCACCTGCATCTGTGCTCAGCTTCACATTTTGCTCCAAAGGAACTGAAATAGGCTTACAGCCTGTCATCCCATATTTGGACAGCATGTCCAATCCATACTGCCTCTGCAAGAGCTGTATCCCACTTGGTGATCTAATCACCTCAATGCCCAAGAAATAACGCAGCTCTCCCAAATCCTTCATCTCAAACTTCTGCTTCAATAGCATTTTCACATGAAGGATATCTTCATCACTGTCACCTGTCATAATCAAATCATCAACATAAATGACAAGCAGCATAATACCTTTCTCTGTTTTTCTCACATAAAGTGAGAAATCTGCCTTGGAAATCTGAAAGCCAATAGTGACAAGATACTGTCCTATCTTGTCAGACCATGCTCTAGGTGCTTGCTTCAAGCCATACAAGGCTTTCTTCAACCTGCAAACAAACTCAGGATGAACAGCATGCACATAACCTGGTGGCTGCTCCATATAGACCTCTTCTTGCAAATCACCATGCAAGAAGGCATTCTTTACATCCATCTGATGTAAAGACCATCCCTTTGATGCAGCCATAGCAATGACTGCTCTTACGGTTGCCATCCTTGCAACCGGACTAAATGTTTCTTCATAGTCAATGCCATATGTTTGTGCATACCCCTTGACTACTAATCTTGCCTTGTATCTGTTCACAGAACCATCAGCATTGTGCTTCACCTTATAAACCCACTTACAGCCAATTGCATTCTTACCTTTAGGCAAAGGTACTAACTCCCATGTAGCATTTGCTTCCAAGGCATCCATTTCTTCATCCATGGCTTTCTCCCATTTTTCTTTTCCCATGGCTTGCTCAAAAGATGTGGGTTCTGGTTCCTGTATCACTTTGACCATATATGCATAGTGAATGGCTGTAAATCCATCATATTTCAGCCTATCCACAGGATACCTAGCTCTTGTAGACCTGCGCAAAGTAGGTTCACTCCCAGGTGCTCTCAAAACATCCCTGGTCTTCCTTACTCCAGGTGTAACAATAGAAGGAATACCCAACTCATCATCAATGCTCTGTTCTGAGCCACTGGATTCACCATCCACATAAGAGTGACCTGCATTCACATCAAACATGGGTTGATCAACCTTCTCTTTTCCTTTTCGTGATACCTGCATACCACTATCTGCATTGCTTTGAGAAGATTCTCCTGATCTCAATCTGCCTGTCCATGGCGAAGAATGTGAACCACTGCTAGAGGACGCTCCAGGTCCACTAATATTTTGTGACTGCTGCTGTGAATTCTGTGTAGCATTACCATTTTGTGCATCTTCATCATCAATCACATTTACTGGTTTATACCAGCTACTCATCTCATCAAAAACAACATCTCTGCTCACTGTAAACTTACGAGTAGAAGGGTTATAGCATCTATACCCTTTTTGCTGCAGAGAGTAACCAATAAAGATGCACTTCTCAGCTTTTGGATCCAACTTGGATCTCAGCTCATCTGGCACATGTACATAGGCAATGCAACCAAAAATTTTCAAATGAGAAATATTTGGTTTCCTACCAGTATACCTCTCCTCTGGAGTCATTCCATGTATTGCTGCAGTGGGAGTCCTGTTCATTATGTAGACTGCTGTAGCAACTGCTTCAGCCCAATAAAAATCTGGCAAGTCTTTTTCATTGAGCATGGCACGAGATACCTCTCCAATATGCCTGTTTTTCCTTTCTGCAATTCCATTTTGTTGTGGGGTATAACTGCATGAATATTGCTGCTTTATGCCATGCTCCTGCAAGAACTTTGCAAACTCATTTGAGAGGTACTCTCCCCCTCCATCTGACCTTAGGCATTTTATCTGCAAGCCTGTTTCTTTTTCAACCATAGCTTTAAGAGTTTTGAAATGCCCAAAAACTTCACTTTTCTTTTTCATAAAATACACCCAAACTTTTCTGCTATAGTCATCAATAAAACTGACAAAATAATGACAGCCTCCAAGAGATGCAGCTTTAGTTGTCCACACATCAGAGTGAATTAATTCCAATGGCTTCTCACTCTCTTGAACATGTCTAGGAAATGGTTTCCTTGCCTGTTTTCCAAACTGACAGGCTTCACATACCTTATGCATTTCTGCAACCTTGAATTTGGGCAATCCTGCAACAATATTTTGGGCCTGCATTGATTTAAGTCGCTGTACATTAACATGACCAATGTGTTTATGCCAGATATCAATATCTGCAACTACACCGGTCCCATGTGCAAACATTGCTGCACTCAATTCAGACATGTCTGCATCCAATGTAAACATTCTGCCCTTCTTCTTTCCTTTTGCTATCAAGCGACCTTTATTTTTCATATCCTCAACAAAGCATCCATGAGGATTAAATCTGACCTGCAAGCCCTGTTCAACCATTTGACCAACTGAAACCAGATTCTTGGTGATATTCGGGACATGAAATACATCGGACAGGTATTTCTTTTTCCCACCCTGCATAGACAAGGGAATTTTTCCAATCTGCACAATAGGATGTGCAGTATCATCACCAGTCTCCACAAATCCTGGTTTTTCCATTTTCCTTGCATCCTCCATCCATTCTGCATGACCTGTCATGTGGTTTGATGCACCTGAGTCAACATACCATACATCATTGCTTTCTTCTGCACTTGCCATAGAATTGTTCATGTGCTGCACCATGAACAAATGCTCATTTCTGTCATCACCCTGTCTACTAGAAGATGCATAATTCCCTTGTTGCAGTTTTCCATTCATGATGTCATTCTGCTTTTTATAGCAGTCTTTAGCCATATGACCCATTTTACCACAGTAGTAGCATTCAACATTACTGTTTGCATTTTGGCCTCTTTGCCATCCACCACGACCTCTTTGGCTCCCCCTGCCTCTAGAGTTACCACGTCCTCCTCCATAGGACTGGTTTTCTTGAGTTTGCTGCATATTCTGATTTCTGCCACGGCCTCCAAATCGGCCTCCTCTACCTCTGCCTCTACCTCTTCCAGCATTTGAGTAGAAGACAGCTTCTTTTGAAGTTCCTCCTGAAGAAGATGCACCACCATTTCTCTGTTCCTCAGAAATTAGAAGAGCAATCAACTCCTCAAAATCAGGAAATCTTTCACGAACTGAAATGGATGTCCGAAACTGTGCATAATCCTTTCCTAGACCATTCAAGGTCACGGAAACTAAATCATCATCTTCCACTGGCGACCCAATGGAAGCAAGTGCATCTGCAATCTTCTTCACCTTCATGTGGTAGTCGTTGATGCTCATACTTTCTCTTTGCACATTATGCAACTCTTGCTTGAGCTGCATTTTCCTGGCTTGCGTATTTGTGCTATACATTTTTGACAAAGTATCCCATGCCTCCTTTGGCGTACTTGCATCCTGAATATGCACAATCATAGAGTCTGAAATACTGATAGACAGCCAATACATAACTTTCCTGGCTCTCTCATGCCATGTTTTAAATGCCTGCATTTGTTGTTGATTGGGAACATCAGGAAGAACTGGTTCTTCTTCATTTCCTGCAACAAATTCCCAATATCCTTTTCCCATAAGGAAATTCGTCATTCTAAACTTCCATGCCTGGAAGTTGTTCTTGTCAAGCTTTTCAGTGACAATCTGTGAAAGAGAATCAGACGCCATTACAGAATACTGCAAGAAATTCTGTCACTGCAAAAAACACAGCTTCACCCTCACAAGGGCAAATCTGCAAAACTGGCGAAAGTGGTATTTGACCACACAGTCACTTCCTAGTGACAATTTTGCATAAACAGGAACCAAGGATGATTCTGAAACTCCCAATGTCTCTGCGCACAAGCATACGATGCAATTTCTACAGTAACTTTTCACCGACCTGTAGAACAGTGGTCGCACAGCATAAAACTGAGCCTTTTCTTGAGTGCGTGCAGAAAACTTCCGTCTGCAAAACAGGCCCCGAAATGGCCTCAAATCAAAAAAACAAGGTCGCCATGGGCTAAAGCCCTCTCCCGCAGCATATACTGCCCTCTTGCTTCACCGCGAAGGGCGTCTCAACCTGAGACAATGCACTCCTGCAATTTCCGGCTGTGCTACCTGCAGAGATCTGATCCCAAAACAGGAAATGAAAGCAACACTGCTCCTCTTACCAGACCACCGCGAGCTTGGCTTGCTTTCTTGAGCTCCTTACCACGAACAAGGCTCTGATACCATGTCAAGATTGTGGGAGAGAAGGAAGGAGTCTCGCTTGAAGCTTTCTTGCTTGCACAATGGGGGAAGACACACAAGGGTGGAGGCTGAAAACAGTTTTCCTCTTCTTAGTTGTGTAAGCCAAAAGAACTCAAGTACAAAGAAATAGAAGAACCCTATATATGGGTCTCAAACCAAACTCAACTAACTAAGGTGGCATACTAACTGAGCCACGAACTAGAGTAGATAAGGATAGCTATCATGTAGCTATTATTCATGGGCGGTGTACCAACCGCGTCTGCAACTGACAAGTCGGTGACATAAATATACAACGGTCACCCTGGCGTATCACGAGTGGAGCTCGATATCTCAACATTTCCAAGTCTGCCTCGAGTGGAAGTGTCTGACCGCTCCCACTAGGATTGACCTGAAGTCCGAATTCCTAGCAGTCGGGTTCACCTAACAGCCTTCTAATGTCGGTCGACAACCGCTCCACTTTGTGTGGATACAACTGGACCCAAAGCGACTCATATCGCACTTGGTTCAAAGAGAATGGAAAACGAGAGGTATGCATCGCTCGACCTCTCTGCCCGTAGGGCATAGTCCCATTTCGGTCCCCTAAAATGGTATGAATCAGGGTTCTAACCAACATTGTCTAAGGTCATCATCCGACTTTTCCTAACATTTCCTTTGAGGAAAGCTCTCGGCTAACCGAGACCACCCTTCCATAGGATAGACCCATTGGTCACATCCACCATGCTTTCCTCGGGGGTTGTTTTAGTTATCTAATTACCTACCACATTATGTTTGACACATAAAAGTAGCTTCCTTAATTAATCCATTAATCACAGGTTCCTTTACGTAATTTAGGGCACAGACACGAAGACAAGATAACAAGATTATCTTCAGATTAATGTTTGTCTCCTACTCGTACATGAGAATTAAGTGTCCCTTTTCTGCCTCCGTAGAAACATCCTTCAGTCTCCCGGTAATAAAAACCCGAAGGTTTATCCTACCAAGATTCTGCCTTGTAACTAGTATCAAGGCCTCGAGATCCCATCTCGAGTCATGTAGAACACTTGTGTAGGGTTTGGAGGCATTGGGATTTACGGCCAGAGCCCCCCTGGCACCCAAGCATCCTCCTATGCCAAGTAATTTCCACGGAGAGAACTCTCACGGTGGGCTCGGTCCACATTCCCGATGCAGATTCATAACCCCCTTGGTTAGGGTTTGGGAGTTTGCGGGGGTAGCTAGCGCCATCCTTCCTTAATTATCCCTTTAGGAAATCATCCACAGCTGAAGCAACCAGCCAAATAACATTTACTAGGGGAAACATCCCTTTTGTTCCCATGGCAATTTATCCTTATAGTTCCCGCCATGAAAATATAATCACTTGGATATTCATCCAAAACCACAACCAATCCTTAAGTATCCTTTCGGAAACAATCAAGCTGAAACAACCAGCCTAACATCCTTTAACTAGGACAACATCCTTTCCTAATCCAGCCACTCTGCTTACTAACCTCTTTTCCATCTTAAACAAGGTCAACCAAGGCAACGGACAAGCCTTACTCGCAACCCAACCAAGGGTCTTTTATTCTTTCAGTTCTTTACTCATCTCCCTCTAACCAAGTTCAGTTAACACACTTGGTAATGCAAGACTTTTCATCTAGGCCTTCAAGATACAGTCTAGATGCATGTGTCCCATCCATCTTCTCTTAGTGTGGTACTATGCAGATTTTTTCAATCAAACTTACCCATCATGCACATGGTGCGTTTAATATATTAGTACATCCTAAATGACCTTTAACTCTCTTCGTACTTGACAAACGAATACTTATTCCTAATGCATCGGATCTCATGTGACTTGCGTTTATGAAAGTCTAGGTTTCTATCCATCGGTGCAATTGCATCCTATGAACGGAAACTAACATTTCTTGTGTTTAATTTTTATGCAGATGCAAATCGTGATTTTTATTAGTTAATTTAAGCATTTCTCTACGTGAAGGTCTATCATTTTATGTAAAAATTTATGAAAACCTTATCATTTCATGTGCGTGAATCCATGCAGAATCCATTCTATTTGTCCGCTTGACTCCCATGCAATCATCTCGTATTTGCAATATTTCGTGTGCAACAATATTTCATGTACTAGGCTAGTCAATATTTCATGCAACTCATGCACTTGACTTTTCATAATCATGCACTTTAAGTATGAAAGAAAAACCATGAACAATAAGCAATAACAATAGTGGGAGGGCTAGAGGACACCCTTTTCGAGTGGGTAGTCAATGTCGTCTTGTTAGGTATCACGAGCCATCCACGGACTTCTGGTCTCATGCGTCCATGTAACCCTGAGTGTCCTTGATTTCTCAATGGCCGCAAATGAGTCTTCGTACTTGGCCTTCTGATTTCTCTTCAAGTTCTCTTCTTTCTCACCTTCTTCTTCTTCTTCTCCTCTCTCTCCCTCTTCTCCTCCTTCTTCTTCTCCTTCTCTCTCTCCCTTCCTCTTCTTCTTCTTTTTCTACATCTTCTTCTCCTTCTCTTTCTCTCCTCTTCTTATTCTTCTTCTCCTTTTTCTTCTCTCTTCTTCTTCTTCTTATTCTCTTCTTCTCCTTCTCTCTCTCTCCCTCTCCCTCTTCTTCTCTTCTTCTCCTTCTCTCTTTTCCCTCTTCTTCCTCCTCTTCTTCTTCTTCTCTCTTCTCCTCTCTCTCTCTCTCTCTCCCTCTTCTTCCTCTTATTCTCTCCTTATCCTTCTCTCTCTCCCTCTTCCTCTTCTTCTTCTCCTCTTTCTTCTCTCTCTCTCTTTGCTCACCAGGGGGTGTTGACATCATGCGGTGGGGGGAGCAGCACCTGTTGGAGACCAGGGGGAGCGGCACCTGCTAGAGACTAGGGGGTGTAGCTTCCTGGTGAAGACAGGGGGGAAGCTTGATGATGCAGACCAGGGAGGAGGGGCTGCGGCCTGGCATGGAGGGGGGAAGGCTCTACTCTGTCCGTTGATGGAGGGGGCCGCTGCCTGTTTTGCAGTCATAGCCGGGGGGGCCCTGAGGGGGATTTATTTTTGCGGGCTTTCATTTTCGTTCTTTTCTAATCAATCTCTTTTTTTCGAGCTTTTTCATGAAATATATCCATTCTGCATATAAATATCTCTTTGCAGCATCAAGAAAACAAAACCAACGGAAAACTAGTAAAATATACATGTCAAATAGTCGCAAGGTACACTCTCCTAAAAACAAATCAAAGATCCCAATGCATGTAATCTCTTAGACAAAATCGGGCATAGTCACATGACGAAGTGTATAATAAACATATAAAAGTAGTAACAAAATGAAATGTCTAGAGTCTCTCGAAAAAAAAACACACACTCTCTCTTAGCATGGTACCGGTCCACACACTATGGTGGACAAACACTCCCCATAGAGCACATCATCTATTTCTAGACACATGCAATGTCTCATCTCCTCTGCACTGACCTGCGCCAAACCACCACACCCCGCAAACACATTCAAAACATAGTCGTAGCACTTCGTAAATGTAGACAGTAACCATCTAACCATATCACCAATCAAGATACAGAATCTTTGCGGCCATGCAAGTAAAAACAATGAAAATACCATACAAGGTAACCTGAGAGCAAAAACATGCAAGACTACTTACCGATAGAAAAGATGAGACCTCTCTGCTCCGCCTCTGATAATGACACCATCAACGTCCATGGGAAAGACACAATCATCCATCATGTAGCTACGATACGCTGGAAACAATCTCTCTGAAATCTTCTCCTCAGCCTCTCTATCGTAGCAAGGCACAACATGACCAGCACGATGCCAAAGACACACAGTAAGATCAAGTACCTATTCACGAGTGGAAATAGAATAAGTGATCCATGTTTTTATTTAAAGCATGTAACACAAACTTTATTTAGAACATACAACCATACGTTCAACGTATCCAACTTTGCTATCTTACCGCCTCTCTAGTAACGGGATGTCGATAAGCCTTGGAGTCACACATGAGTGTCCAAGTGTGGTGAAGCACAGGCCCCACTCTTGCCGCATCCGTAATAAAATCACCTATATGCTCTGCTAAGAACATAGTGACTAAGAATCCCTGGTCGGCCAAATACTCGCGAGCAAGGTCCATACAACCCATAACTAGACCCTTTGAGAATGTGTTCCACTTGGGAATAGTCATGCCCTCTAAAAACAACATTGGCGTTATGATATATGAGAAGTGAGTTTGATGTAAACCTTGTGTGATAGAAAGCATAACTTACCCAATGGGATGGGACCTAGATCATCCACAAGCAAGCTCGTAGGAAAATCTGCAAATATCAATCGAGCCACCTCTTGACATGGAACTCCATCTTTGCTATAAAGATGCATCTTTTGTGTTGCAAAAAACTTGTTGATGCTATACACAAAACAACATAGTCATTAATGAAAAGTAAACGATGATGCAATGCTATATGCAACATGTAAATTGATGTTCTTGTAATATGTAGTTGTCATGTCTACCTATCAAGGGCAAATCTATCAATTTGGGTCACATCCACTAATAGAGCATCGACACATGTTTGATACTGGAACCTTGCAACAATTATTTCAAAGTAATTTATTTTTAATAATCATACACGACTATCTTCATGGGCGACCAATAAAGCACATGAATTTCAAGTTAATATAAGACTTCTCACCTACTAAACAGGTCATAGGTCACCTCTCCCAATTCTCTCGACCAAGAGATGAATCTGCAACAAAGGAGGTGGTGGGCGCCTTAGAGGACTCTGGCACATTTTTTCTCCTTGGATCTGTAGAGGTGTCTAGTTCTCCCATAAGCCCTTTGCCTCTCTTGTCAACAATGCTAGCAAGGGGAGTAGTAGTGGCTCTGGTAGTAGCTTCAATAGCATGTGCATTACCTTGAGTACCTTGGGTGGCATGTGTAGCATCCTTGCTAGCTTCACTAGCCTGAGTACTTCCTTCTACACCTTTGGTATCCTTGGTTGCTTGCTCCTCTACAGTGGTGGGTGCGGTAAGTAGTTCATGAGTATCAACTTCCTCCTTGAATCCTACATAGTATCATTCACCCTTAGATTCCCATGCATGAGCACAAAAACTATTGCTACAAAAGCGATGAGATGTTTACATAGATTGAAGCACTTACTCTCATGCAGATCTTTCTCTTGCTTAGAGATAACCCCCATAGGGTAATCCAGCCACCAAGGGCAAACACTTGCCTCCCATGCCGTCAATTTTCTCTCACGTAATGATGGAGAATACATAGTGTTCTCGTCACAAACATCAATCCACTCTCTTATGAATTGCGGAGCTGCATCCAGCCTCTTCTCTTCTACATATTGTAGTATCCACCTGCAACATTCTTGCCAATTACGCAAGCAAATGCATGCAATCTAATATGAAAATTAGACACACAATCTCCTTTATATAAGACAATAGTTTTATAATAATAAACCAACTACCCAACCTCAAGCTTTCACGTGGAGCTTAGAATAGAAAAATCAATAACATAAATATGCTTTCAAGTGCCATTATATCTACTACATTTAAGATGAAGAGTTTGCAGAAAAATAGTTTTGATGCTAACCTATAAATCACATGTTTGGCTGAAAACATAAGCTCTGGCATCTTCTCTGCAACATCTGAAGATTTCACTCCATCCAAGAGGTGTACAAAATCCTACACAAGTTTCACAAGCGCTTAACATTAGCACATATACATTTTAAGAAAGAACTTAAGAAAGCAATATGAATGCATTGCATTGAGTCAACCTGCATGACATGATTCTTCATGTTAAGCTTAAAGAACTCCTCAAATGAATCTAGTAGCTATGGATCTTCTACTTCTATCCTTTCAATCTGAAGCAATGCCTCTGAATGCAAGTGAGCCCAATATGTCTCTTTCTTCATGTAAACCCGAAAGAGCTTATAATCACCAAAATGCGGGTATTGGGGGTCTTTGGCCTTTGCGAGACTCATAAGATGCAACAATATTTTTTTCCTGTGATGCACAACAATATACGCAAATAGAAAGCATTGAAGAAAAAATCATCACATACACACAACTTGCATTATATATACAAATTACCTTTCCGCAGGGATTTTTGAGCTTGTGAGACAATACAACTTGTCTCTTGTGATCTTGAGCAGGCTTGCATCATCCCACTTTAGCCCAAATAACAACTTAAAGAACTCATCACCATTTTGGGGATTAGCAATGGATAGGTACTTGTAACCCCTATCCTTAAGGCGATCCTCTTCCACCCTTGTAGCCTTCTCCAAATGTTTCTTCCTCTCTACCTCATCTAGACCAAGAGCCTCAAGCTTCGCAGTTTCTTTTGAGATGAAGACATGAAATTCATCCTATCATTCCAAAAAAAAAAAACTAAATTAGAGATAGAAAAGCACATCTCATACAAGTGAGCCATAGATAGAAAATCACCTTCCATATAGGCTAAGATATTAAACCGCAAGGAGAGTTATACCATGGAGCAACACCATGATAATATCTTGCCTCTATACTCATCTCAACCTCAGCCCACTTCCTCATGGGGCTAGACTCAATCTATCTAGAATGGAGACTTTGTTTGCAGTACCAAACTTTTGAAACATATACACCTCATGTGCAATATTTGGAGTAACATGAGCTCTGAAAATACTATTGAAAACAAACAAAAGCATAATATGAGAATGAAAGTGTAACATATTACAAAGAGGAGCATAGTTAAAGGAAGAAGACTTATTTGTTGGTGGTGTCTAGTGCGAGTAGTAGCTCTGCTTCCTTCGCCTTTGGCACCTCAATGAATTAGCACCGTACACTAACATGGTGGTGAGCATAGTCGGAGTACTCTGTAATTGAAAACCAACTAACATAAGAATGGGATACAAACATTCAATACTTGCATGTATAGTGGACAACTTACTTTCTTTGATGCGTTTCCACCACGTTTTAAGCCTGTGGTTTCCATCCCAAACCAAGAACTTTTTACCCTTAAGTTCTTGCCACTCTCTTCCAAGAGCCCTCTCAAAGTCCTCATTTCTTTGACGCCATATTGGACCCCATTCATCTAGATTGCTGGCTCACAGACATGGTCTCCCCTCTCGGACCTTCAACTGACACAAGGAAGTGTCCCATAGTCTCAAGATAATCAGTGGAATCAAAGGAAGGAATCAACCACTGGGCATCATCCGTAGCAAATCTGACTGCCTCATGAGCCACCAATCTGCAAAGAGGCACAAGAGGAGGCAATGTCCTCTTTTTTATATAAAATTGACTCAGCACATCCTTCATTAGTCCTAGAGAGACTTGCTTGCCTAAGTTCCTTGAGTGCTTCTTTTCTTTTTCATCATCATTCTCCCCTTGATCACTATCACCACTCACCTCTTCCTTGTCATCTAGACTATCATGCTGCACATTAGTCTCTGTAGGAGTAGATATATTAATAAGTAACAATAAAAAACAGTAGCATTAAACCAATCATATATAATGGGTAGACAATATATACATAGATAAAACAATACATAACAATGAACAAACAGTCATATGTAAATGAAATGGACATATAAGTGACTACCTGTGTGCTCCGCAACCTCCTCAATTGTATTGGAGTCCCCATCCACTTGTGCTTTGTCATCAATGTGGACACATCTTTTTGGACCACGTCCTTTCTTTGTTGAAGGAGTGTCCCCCACTGATCTCAAACACGATGATGCTTCTTGCTCTAAGATCCACCCAGGAACACATCCTGAACGTAGCTTCATATAGACTTCACGGCTACTATGAGGTGACACACATTACTTTCTCTTTCTAAGCACTCTTTTAGGTGCCATAACTTTCTCTGCACTTGCAAATAGATACACAATCAACCTCTTTAAGATTAATAACATAATCAACCTCTTTAGTACACAATCAATCTCATGATACACAATGAACCTCTTAAAGTTAGAAAATTCATGAATGGTGCTTGTGCATAAGCCCACCCATCGTCCGCACGGACGCAGACGATTGGGGGGCTTCAATGTTAACGAGCTACACGACACGGATGACGCCACACGGAGCTGCACGACACGGACGACGCCACACGGAGCTGCACGACGCCCCACGGATGAGCTGCACGACACGGATGACACCACGTGGAGCTGCACGATGCCACACAGATGAGCTGCACGACATGGATGATGCCATGTGGAGTTGCACGACGCCACGCTGACGACCCAACCTCGAGCAATACATAGATTAAATGAGTGCATAAGCCCACCCATCGTCCGCGAGGACGCAGACGATTGGGGGGCTTCAATGTCAACGATTGGAGTCTGTATGTCAACGATTGGGGGGCTTATACATAGATTGACGACGCCATGCAGAGCTGCACGATGCCACGCGGAGTTGCACACGCCACGCTAATGGACAACCTCGAGCTGAACGACGAACTGATGGGGCTACATATGTGAGCATTTTGCTTCAGAGAGGCGTACCTCAACAAGGGCAAGCTGATGGTGCGAGAGCTGCGAGCTGATGGGGCAGGAGCTATGGGGCGTTCAGGCTGCAAGTCTGAGGAGGGTCCAGGCTACAGGTCTAGGGAGGAGGGACACGGGTCGAAAGACACGTGAGAGAGAGAGAGAGTGTGGGGGGGGAGAGAGTGTGTGTGTGTGTCGCGAGAGAGAGAGAGGGAGAGAAGGGAGAGAGAGAGTCTTTTTGCCTTGGTCTAGCTAGAGAGAGAGAGAGAGAGAGAGAGAGAGAGAGAGAGAGAGAGAGAGACTAATAAGCTAGTTAGTCTCTCTCTCGTAAGTTAGCCGTTAAATAATTAATAATTAGGTAGTTAGGTAATTAGGTAATTAGTTAGCCGTTAAATAATTAGGTAATTAATAAAACATAAATAAATCTTAAAAATATTAATTTAATCTAATTTACAACATTATTTTGAAAAACTCATGGAGCGACAGCTCTTAATTATGAGTGCCTAGTTGGTTATTTAGTTAGATATATAGTCAGAAATGTAGTTGGACGTTGAAAAACTCACAAATAAAAACCTTGCGAAGACAAAGAATGAGAGAATGATAGAGGGCAATAAAGGTGAAGGATGGTGGGTGATTGTGTCGTAAATTTTGCTTTTAATTTTTGATGATTATGCTTATTTATTATTTCTCTTAAATGTCGATGAATGACTGTGGCTCTTAAATTTTGATGAGTGTGCATATTCATTATTTAGTCATCTCTGCTTGTAGTGACGGTTGCTATAGCTTTGAGGTTATTCTAACCCTCTTGTAACTTCCTCCATGCCTCCTTTTTTTCTCTACACCGTCATCCGACGGTGAACTGTTGCCTTCTCTTCATCAAATACACACTTTCAGAGTTTTCTTCTCTTAACACCATATTGGGGAATATGGGAATTTTCCAAATGTTTGAGACACATGGTCAAATCTTTGGATTTGTCATAACTTGAACACTATAACTCCAAATCAAGCACTCTATATCTCAATAGATTCCATTTTTCAAGCGCTTTCCAATGATAGGTTACATCATATGGTTTTGAGAGACTTATGGGCATGTTATCCGGGTGCCACCTTTTTAGTATTCAAAAAATAAAAATTGAAAGATTCCCAAACTCACTAATATTGTGTTTCTTCATCAAACACTAACCCACCAGAGGGCACAACATGTCGAGTTTTGCTATTTTGACATGGAGACTAGCCACTGATTGCTTAGAGCACAGGGTTTCATTAAGAAATGGAGAGGTTATTTTGAATGAGTACTACCTACAGAATCTATTGCCTCCAACACAAAATTCCAGGGGTTGCAAGCCGTCATAGAGAATGATGGTGGAGCAAACAACGTCACCGTGTCTCCAAGATGGGATCATCAAGGGCATGCGCACTATCTGATTGATAGTACATTATCAGCCACCTACTCTATCATGCACTCAAATGACTATGTGTGCATCTCTAACAGTATTGAGTCAATAGAAGATGAGATTGACAACTACATTGATTGTACTCCTGGTTGTAGCAAATCAACTCCAGTGTGTCTTGACATACCCTCAAATAATAAGAAGGATGTTGATGAAGTAACAATTTCAATAGGTGCATGCAATGACGGAGGGATCCATAAGGATCTACATGACACAAATGTCGAGGAGGACCTATGTGTGGGCAGCCAAAGCGAGGACTTATCTTCCTATGATAACTCCATTGCAGCCTTCATTGAGGAGAAAGCTAGAACGGGTAGATTGAAAATTTTACTAGCGCTCTGTGGACCTCCACGAAGGGTGGATGAGCTCCCAATTGAGTATAATGGCACAATTGCTTTTGAGCTTCCAGCCACACACAGCAAGAAACGAATGATGGGTATGGAACAAAAATATGATGGTCACCTGTGGTCGCGTCCCTCACAAAAAAATATGGCAATTGAGTGCACTGTGCGCTTGAGCTATTGTCTTGGAAGTCTTCAATGTCTCAGGATCACTTGTCCTTACTACATAACAGAGGGAAAATACAATGATGTTTTTTTCCATGGTCACTTGGATAGAACCGTGAGCATGGGTTATCTTGCAAGTGAGGGAAACTCCAAGATAACATGTCACTATTGTCAAAATGTTGCTACTTGTGCAGCTATTTGCAAATGCATGATCTATTATGTGTTGCCATTGGATCCTACAATGACACGTTTGGTGATCCATATTGGGGAGCATGCTCACAGTGTTCAACAAGGCACAAAGAGGGCAACCCTTGACAAGGTGCGGAGGCTTGTGAGCACGGTCCTAAAGATCGAAAAGGGAGGCCCACAAAAAATATAGATGCCAGTCGCTCGGCAGATGTTGTTTGAATCTTTAACAAAAGAAGACGAGTCGGAGGCGACTGAGGTGGACCTTAATCATTTTCTAGAAGAAATGATGCCACTTGTGCAGAATAAAGGGTAAGCTTGTGCATTATTATTTTCTGCTTACAATGTATGTCCTGCATTTGAAATAACCCTCTAATAAATACATAGGTTCATTTAAGGCATTGTTTCACAAGAGAGAGCCAAACAAGGCCAGGTGGTTGGTGATGGGTATGACAACATACTTATTTTGCAAAAACATTGTGTCTTCCCATTTTTCCATGGAAGTAGATTTCTGGGACAAGGTGATGCCAAGGAGAAGTGCTACTTGTTTAAAATGTCCACCAAGGAACCAGCATCAGGGGTGGACTTAGTGAATCGTATGAGGCAAATAGGGACTGGAGATTTAGGACGTGCATGGGTGCACTTTGATCATACCCATAGGATTGATGGGTGGGCAACTGTGTCTTGTTCAGTTTATGATCAGGGGTATGTGGCAACATAATTAAAGCTTGTATTGAAATTAAATTGTTGTTAATGAACACTATACTAATGTATCAATCATGAACTAGCATGAGAGCATTACATGTAATTGCAATATGTGAATTTAAAGAGGAGGACAAAGAGTCTCAAATCCTGTTTTGGAGAAATTTGAATTTTGACATTCCTTGCGAGTGCCAGGCATCTAAGGGGCGGACATGTTACAGTTGGTATCAGAGCAAAACTTCATAATGATACATGATTGATTAATGTTCAGTTCATAGATATATCCTAAACTGAAATAACCTAAGTGGTATGGCTTGATTGTCAGGAACCTTTTGAACCCGCGAATGCTGACATGCAAGAGAAGAAATTTCTTCCCAAGCAAATTAAGGCACCCGAATTTGATGCCAAGGGAAGGACTGTTCAAGCTGACGCCAAGATCTGGATTGAGTCCATGGAGGACTATTTTGAGGCAGCAGGAACTACACCTGATAACCAAGCCATGCTTGCCAAACTTAAGCTTACAGGAGAAGTGAGACTTTGGTGGAAACAGTGGTGCAGAGACCAAGCGATCTCAAAGGGGACAGTCACTTGGGATAATCTTAAGGAAGCTGTGCGAGGGAGGTATTTTCCACCTGCCTATCGCACACAAAAGATGAATGAATTCTATGACTTGAAGCAGCTAGGATTATCCCTTGAAGCATATTATTCGAAGTTCATTTCACTCCTAAAGTATGCATCCCCAATGGATATGACACAACAGTTGTCAAAATTCTGTGTCGGGTTGAATCCACCCATAAACACTCGATTGGAATCAATGCACCCAACAGACTTGCAAGACACATTACTCTGAGTGAATCCAATCGTCCAAGAACTTAAATCGGGCCATTGTACCAAAGATGACTATGGAGATTAGGATAAGAGATGCCATACGTGCACAGAGATAGGGCACATCCATAGGAGATGTCCCTAGCGTCAATGCTTCCATTGTAATGAGCTAGGACACATTCAAGCAGAATACCCTGATCTAAGTCCAGAAGACATTGAGCCTCCAAGAAAACGAAGCTACACAGGTGCAGTCTATGGATATATAGACGAATCAGATGAAGAGGAAGATCTAGAACCCACTAAACCTTATTAGGAGGACTAAAATTCCTAGCAGCTTAATCGACATGTAACACCATTGAGAATAGATTCTACTCTTGTACCTAAGGTTAATTCGAATAATATGAGTGCACTACTTGAAACATCAAGAGTAGCACAGCGGATGCATGGTGGGTCTTAACCCACAGGTCATAAAGCCCCATTAGTGCTTGTCTTCCCCCGGTCTTCTCGAGATGAGGACATCTCGATTCCTCTAAGGGGGAGAGGATGTAATATCTCCCCTGGTGTTTCCCCCCGCGTCTTCCCCCATAAGAACCCCCCCTTAAAGTTTTTTTTAATTTAAGGTAAATTTTACTCTCCCTCTCTCTCCCCCTACCATGTGCATGGTGGGGGGGAGAGAGAGAGAGAGAGAGAGAGAGTAGAAATAAGAGAGGGGCATGTAGCCCCCCAAGTGGGGGGGGGGGGGGGGTAGTCTCTCCCCCCCATACCACCTCCTCCCTTTATAAAGCCCCCCCGTGGGGCTGAGGCTCACGGCCCCCTCGGCTATGACTGCAGCAGGCACCGGCCCCCTCCATTGACGGACAACGCAGAGCCTTCCCCCCTCTGTGCCAGGCCACAACCCCTCCTCCCTGGCCTGCATCATCAAGCTTCCCCTTTGGGGGGCTACATGCCCCCCTCTTATTTCTACTCTCTCTCTCTCTCTCTCTCTCTCTCTCTCTCCCCGCCATGCACACGAGAGGGGGAGAGAGAGGGAGAGTAAATTTTTTTCCTTAAATTAAAAAAACCTTTAAGGGGGGGTTCTTACGGGGGAAGGCACGGGGGGAAACACGCGGGGGGGGGGGATATTACACCGTAGGTGCAGAAAGTGATCTGTCACCATGATGTTATCTTTCATGAGGCCAAAATGCATATGCAGCTTGAGAAAGCAGTTGAGGTACGCAAAGTTATCTTTTAGGAGGAGCATCCTGCTCTAGTTTAACCTGCTCCATGGCCAGCTAGATAGTATTTAGTATCACCTAATTCTCATGGCCCAGATGTTAGACATGCTGATGTTAGACAAGATGTTGGTCAGGCAACAAATCTTGGGTTGAGGCATTCTACTAGAGATAGACGACCGCCTGACCATTTTGCGCCCTCTATGGACTATGTAGTGGTTACAGATGCAGGAGAGCCCCTCACTTATGATGAGGCTATGCACAAGGGTGATTGTCACTCTTGGGAGAGGGCTATGCAGTCTAATCTTGACTCATTACATAAGAATCAGAGTTTGGATTTGGTTTCCTTACCTTAGGGTAAGAAGGCTTTGCCATGCAAGTGGGTGTACAAGCTAAAAAGTACCCCTGGACACCCCAAGCCAGCATACAAGACTCGATTGGTTGCTAAGGGTTTTAATCATGAGCATGGTGTTGATTTTGATGAAGTCTTTTCTCTTGTGGTCAAGATGACCACCCTACGCTTAGTCTTGGCCTTGGTTGCACAGCTTGACCTAGACTTGTACCAGATGGATGTCAAGACGGATTTTTTACATGGGAACTTGCACGATGAGATTTACATGGAGAAAACTAAGGGCTTTGCAGACTCTGGCAGGGAACACCTAGTGTGCAAGCTAAAGAAGAGTCTATATGGCTTGAAGCAGGCACCTAGGGAATGGTACCATAAGTTTGATGCATTCATGCAGTCATAGGACTACAACCACAGTGCTATGGAT
This sequence comes from Lygodium microphyllum, assembly GCF_053477565.2. Classification (NCBI taxonomy): domain Eukaryota; kingdom Viridiplantae; phylum Streptophyta; class Polypodiopsida; order Schizaeales; family Lygodiaceae; genus Lygodium; species Lygodium microphyllum. The sequence continues at coordinate 50,369,840 of NC_141163.1, read as the reverse complement.
CCGTGCTTGTACACGAAGAAAGCCCGTGACGGTTCTTTACTGATTTTGGTACTCTATGTGGATGACATGCTTTAGCAGGGACAGATCATGAGGAGCTAGATGCTCTTAAGGCTCAGCTCAAGAAGAGCTTTGAGATGAAAGATCTAGGACATGCCTCTCATATACTTGGTATGCGCATTACGTGCGATAGATCTTAGGGACTACTCTATTTGTCATAGAGGGAGTACATTCATAAAGTCCTTGAGCACTTTCGCGTGTAGGATGTTAAGCCTATTGGCTATCCATTACCTTCTCATGTGAAGGTTTCACAAGCCGATTGTCCATAGATAGATGAGCAAAGGGCCAAGATGGCCAAGATTCACTATGGATCAGTCGTGGTGGGCAGTTTTATGTATGCCATGATAGCCACCCATCTAGATATTGCTTTTGCAGTTGGGGTTGTGGCACGTTATATGGCTACACCTGGCAAGAAAAATTGGGATGCCGTGAAGGGTATCATGAGGTACCTGAAGGGCACAAGAGATATGTGTCTTTGCTGTGGCAGCCAGGATACAGGAGTCATGGGGTACATTGACTCTGATTATGCAGGACATGCACATAGTAGGAAGTCCACTTCTAGCTATGTGTTCACTTATGCTAGAGGGGCTATCTCTTGGATGTCCAAGGCGTAGAAGTGTATGGCTCTTTCTACTACAAAGGCCGAGTATATTGCAACCATAGAGGCTTGCAAGGAGGCTATCTGGTTAGGCCATTTGATTGCAGACCTTGGTATGACAGATGCTATGGCTACACTACATTCGGATTCTAGTTGGCCAAGAATCCGGTCTTCCATGCAAAGACGAAACATATTAAGGTGAGGTATCACTTCATTCATGATGTCGTTGAGGACAGGTCTGTTGACCTTGTCAAGATTTCGATTGAGCAAAATCCTGCAGACTTGCTCATAAAAAGCCTCACTACTGAGTGCTTTGCCTTCCTCAGGAGATTACTACACCGACAGTACCTGCCACTACACACTGCAGAGTGGCAAGCGCCTGTCATAGTCACTTATTCTTTATTCTTTTGGTGATAGTTTGAATAAAGGAAGGCCCAACCACACATTGTGGTTGTTGGAGTTCCCACTTTGAGTTTCACTCTCACTCTTGTTCTTACTCTCCATCCACCATAGCTCTCACCACCAAGCTTCTTCCTCCTGGGTTCCACTTCACTTTCAAAAGTTAATGCCATATTGCTGACAAGAGGTCCGAAAGCTGGGAGAGAGAGCATGACTCTCATAATCCATCTGCAAAAAGCACCTAGGCTTGCTACTAGCAAAATCCATAAACCTGTCAAGCATAACTGCGGTATCCTCAATCTACACCAAGGGAAAAGCCCAGACACGGTGGGTAACATGATCAACAAAGGACACAAAGTACAATGCTCGACCAAGTGACTGGGAAGGCATAGGTCCATATGCTGCACAATGGACAAGATCTAGAGGAGCATGCCTCGTACGATTGCCTTAAAACAAGGGGGCTTTGCAAGGACCAAGAGTATAATTAGGGCAAGCATCAAGATCTGTAAGTGACATAGGAGGCAACAATGAGTATAAATTAGACAAGATCTCCATCTCTCTGTGTGGTGCATATGGTCTAGGCATTAATGCCATAACAATGCATGTGGTATCCGGATAACTGCAACCATAGAATCTCCCACATGAGAGACATGCACTGGGTAATGAGAACCAACTCTAGAACCTCTTGCCAAAACCAAGCAACCACGACAGATCTTCCATGACCTATCCTGAAGAGAAATAATATATCCTACATTATGCAATTGACTAATAGAAATCAAGCTCTTACTCAGCATGGGAACATGTAAAACATCCCTAAATATAAGAGAAGTCCCATTAGGCAAAGCTAGGTGTATATCCCCTGTACCAACAATAGCATAAGACTACTCAAGGCCCAAATATATCATCCATCAACCTTCGTGTAAGAAGAGAACCATGCTCTATGAGGGGTAACATGACAAGATGCCATAGAGTTCAAAAGCCAATCAAACGCATAGGCCTAAGTAATGTTGGGCCAAGCTCCACGATCAAGCTTTGATCCAAAGCTCTGATAGCAGTTGAAAGGGGATGCAATGGCAGTGGAGAAGGAGGAGAGGAAGATGCGGGAGAGAAGAGCACACACCATGTAGGTGCTGTCCAACTGAACTGACAGCCTTATTGCACTATCATATTATATATGAATAAAGAATGGGTAGTCACAGTATACATGGGCAGGCCCAGAGGCCTTTTACCCCAACATTTTGATGTCTCTGACTACTCTTGTCCAAGGACCCAATCCTAATTTTGTCGGATTGGACAAAGCCTTTTCATTTCTTTGTGGATGCCACAAATATGGCAATAGGTAGTGTGCTTATGCAACATGATGACAATGGTTGGCACTGAGCATCTGAGCAAATTCCTACGCCAATGAACTTGCCCTAAGAACCATATCATGATAGAATTTTCCATGTCTCTCACTACTCTGTGACAGAAAGAGAATGTCTCAGAATGATCTATTTTGTGAATAAATTCTGCCATTATCTACTTAGCCATTCTTTTGTCTTTTGTGTGGATAACTTTTGTCTATTTGGTCAAATAGCAGATTGTCATAGAAAGACTAGCTTGATGGATTTTATTACTTCAAGAATTTGATTTTAAAGTCACGTATAGACCTATATCACAATATGTGATAGTTGACTTCCTATCTTAGCTTAATTCCAAAGAAGCTCTGATTAGAGTAGATGATGACTTTCTAGATGCCTAACTATTTCATGCAACAACTATGACAATCTAGAACCTAATCCACCCAATTCTTCCTCAATGTAGTATGAGAAATTACTTGTCTTCCAAGACTCAAGGCAAGTCTCGACATATCACATTGTAATGGACTAGTGCAAACAAGTGGGTCTTCAAAGTTGGTGTTTTGAATCTAGCTCTACCACAAAACACTGTCTAGAGTGCTATGATGTGTCATTCTCCCTATGGAGAAAGATGGAGCCATGGAAAAAGATCATTAGGGAATTGTTGGAGGCCACTTTGTAGCATATGCTACAATTAGGAAAATCCAAAAAGCTAGACTATGGTGGCCTACTGTGTGTGGAGATGTTTGTAGATTTGTCCAAAAATACGATGCGCCTACTAGAGGCTTGGTCAACCTCTATCCCGGGATCAATTACCCCTTCATCCAATCTTGCTACTAAATACCTTTTAGAAATGGGGACTAGACTTTGATGGCCCTAGTAGACTTGTTGCATCCTCCATTTAAAATGAGTATATCTTGATAGCAACGAGCTACTATACCAAGTGGGCTGAAGCATGGGCACTACCAAATAAATCTACATAGGTACTGGCAAAGTGCCTCTTCAAAGACATCTTCACTTGTTATGGTTTTGATTGAATTGGTTAGTGATAGAGGAAGTCATTTTGTAAATAAGGTCATATGGTAATTCACAACAAAATCTTCTCCATAAT